>NC_083752.1:6634267-6950806 GCF_033458585.1 Syngnathus typhle
GGAATCCAAGCAACTCGCACCATGGCTACCACTGACACCTCACAGGCATTTCACTTAGGGAGGAGCGTTGCTAAGTAAATAAACATGTTCTATCATCTAGCCTTAAGCAACCACTGTATATTGCATGCTTCATAGTGACACATTTCATTAATCCAAAGTGTCCAAATCACACCAGGCTAGTGGATGGAGCAAGCTCCTAAGGTGACTGCGTCCGTTGCAGTGAGCTATGCTATAAGTGACCAAATTGGGCGTCACAAAACAGAGTCTGACCTTTGGTAGAGACGCTCTGGAGCCGGAGCTCTGCGTGGTCATGGTGAGCACCGTGGTGATGCCCAGGCCCACTCTGGCCGGAGCCGCGTCCATGTTGATCCAGAAGGACACCCAGGAAAGGATGACAGTGAGCAAGCTGGGTATGTACATTTGGATCAAGTAGTAGCCCATCTGGCGCTCCAGGTAGAATTTGACCTCGATGCAGGTGAATTTACCTAACAACGGGAGGAGATACAGGCACAAACTAACAGGCTGATTAGAGGTCGAGTGACAGAGGTCCTTCCAAGATGCCGGTCGGGGGGTCGTCTTATCGTTTACCTGTGTTGTAATGCTTGGTGCAATAACCGAGGCCTTGCTCCTCTTTTAGAACAAACTGAGGGAGCACCAGGTCGTCGGCCACCTGCACAGCGCCCACGTCCAGCCATTCGAAGATGAGATCATTCATGGTGTAGCCAACTGGAAGAGAGAGAGAAAAAAAACAAGGAGGTCCAAAAATGTAATACTGTCAACAGGCTTGAGATGTTACTCACAGCTCTCCAACTGCATGATGCACGTCTGGCTGTCCATGGGGAAGTTTTTTAGATCCATAGGGCATGAGAGGGTTAATGTCAGCCTAGAGGATAAAGATGGCACATTGCATTTGAATCAGACCATTTTTATTTTTTTTTGGCAATGACTTTAACCTCTGGCATTTTAGCATTAGAGGCAGTGGCCCATGATAGTGTTTTGCTGTCTTTCTGTAGTTTATATTCCACACAGAAGAGTAGTTCAATTGCAAACTGAAAGCGACCTAATTCCGTTTAAAAAGCCTAGCGGGTGTCAGTGGCTTTTAGTCATCATCCTATCTGGATTTAGTTATAAATTAGGCATATTAACTCTGCCTGGCAACGTGTATTGTCATTAATAACAATTCTGTCAATGCTAATTGTTACATTAGCGCTGCTAGATATCATGTGTAGCTTTTATTAGTAATGGATTTTACAGCTCGATTTGGCATATCTAACATTTATAGAAATATATTTCTGACTTCATCTAGTTAGACTGTATTTCCTGATTATTCCACCACACTGCTTTGGTGTCACACGAGTGAGTTGAATTTATTTCGCCTGCAGTTAGTATTTACCATGAGCATGATCACTGGATTAGCTGGACATCAATTACAACTCAGCTGAACTGGAGTGGAAAAAAAAAAAAATTTTTTTTGATGGGATCAAATTACCTGATGCTGTAGAGGACATTTCCATTTTGGAATATTCTGAGCAGTGTGTTGTCAGTGGTAACGTCATGGAAATTTGCTCCCTTTTCATTGGCAAAGAATAAATCGGGCTTCCAAATGGAGTCCAACATGGACGGGTCCAGATCCAGCGAGTCATCCGGGTACTCTTTATAAGCCAGTCGAGGGTCGTTCCACTGCTGGCGCAGAAATACGTTTAGCCGGTAGTCCTGCAATCATTTACGTACGTAGAAGAGTTAGTTTAGTGGCATCCAAACAAAAAAGCCCATTTGTGAGGCTTCTCACTCATCCAGGCAGAGGAGGGTTGACTCACTGCAGTCCAGACTGATTTTTTATTTTTGTTTTAAATCTATTTAGAAACACGTAAATCAGACATCCCTAAATGGTTGGGTTCGTAAAACAAAACAAAAAGGCTGCCAAAAAAATATATATATATATCAGGCTTGTGTGCTCATCATCTAAAACGACAGCAAACTTTACTTTCAATTATGACAATTAATAATTAACAAACTCCCTTTTAAGTATTTTAGAAAATACATGAGTCTCGGTATCTCGAAATGTGAATAAATAAAATTTCCCCAGAAAGTATTCACACCTCATAAATAAGCGAGAGTTCTTTTTGGAGGTCCTTATTAAATCTTAATGAGGAAATCCCATTTGACATTTTGCATTTTCTTGGTGGTGCTTTTTGTCAAAGGATATTCACAAACTAAGTCTTAGATGTCTCATCTTTTAACTAAAAAGATAAATTAATGTTAAAGAAGTCCCCGCTGTACATAGATAATGATAAATCATCCGTGAAAAAAGTGTTTCTGCACTACTGCAATTGCCTACATTGCACTTTTTACCAATTATACGCCACAATAAACTACAACAAAAAATAAGTGTCAATCACGTAATTATATTTTGAAAAGCAGAAATATAGAGAGACGACTTGTTGCTTCTTAGGAAGAAAACTCACCATGGTGGTTTCGGTGATGGAGCCGAAGCTGTTGATGAAGATGTTGCAGGTGACGTTCACAGGAGGTCCTAAAATAACACAGCATGGTTACAAATATTGACTTCATTCTCTAATAGGCTTTAAATAAACAGCATTTCTAGTACACACGTTGACCACTAAACATAAAATATTCAAGTCCCTCATTTCCCTGGAGGTAATCTTTTATTGATTCTACTTGAGTTACATTAGTAGTGTATTTATAGATAATCAGCTGGGAATTTTCTCACCATGTACTGACGACCGAGTGGAGAGAGCTATCAAATATGACATGAAATATATATGAAATTCAACCTTGGAGACTTGTGTGGGGTAAAGTGTGTCAGAAAGAATCTTCTGGCTAGAGCTACAGATTGGGGTTGGGCTGGGGTAGCAGCAGGCGCGGTGCTGTGCATTTCAAATGAAAAGGATCTGAAGGAAGGAAAAAAAATTATAACTCAAGGCTGTGGGTCAACAGTAAAAGAGTGACAGGAAGAAAAAAAAAATCCATCAGGGTTGTGTGGGAAGCATCGCAGCCTGCAGCATCTCTGGTCCCCCTTGACCCATCTGTCAGGGATTTGTGCCATTTCAACACCCACATTGTTGGATAAATTGAGTGGAAAAGCTTCCTCACACCTGTCACGACAAGGAAGCTCCTCCCACCCAGCAGATCGGTGGTTACCTTTGAAGTTGGGGCGGATGCGAGCGTCGTAGCCAGATGTGCGACCCATCAGCTTATCCAGAAAGTCAGATGGCGAGGGCGCTTTGGAAGCGCCGCCGCCGGGTAACTTCATATCCTTACACTGGACTGACCTGCAGCAGGGTGATCAACCCATCACATGTATTTTTGAATTTTAAAGTGACAATTTTTTTTAGAGGAAATATTCACAGAAACATGCTCTATAGTCATTTATCATATTAGTTTGATCCAGAATTAATCTTAAACTTGTTGATAAAATGTGATATAATAAAATATTTACAGTACCTGCCTTGCCGAAAAAACACATAATGAGTCCATAGGAAACACAAAGTGTGCAGTTGCATCCTCTGAAGAAAAAGACTCCACCTCTGGAGGGAAAATATAACTGATAAGAGGGGTGAGAAAATGCAGATGTTGCTCCTCCAGCTAAAGCTGTCGTCTGGACTCAGCAGCTCCTCCTTCCCTTTCCCTCAGCAGGTGTAAACTACAAGACGTTGCTGTTGTATAATTCAGAATGCCCGGGAACTTTTCTTTCCCCCCCGCTGCTTGTGTGTTTGTGGGAATGACTTGAAGCTTTCGCTTTTTTTTTTTTTTTTTTTTTTATAAACGGCCACACGCATGTTCAAGGAGCGACTGCTGGAATCTTTAAAGAGACAGTAACTATGTATTTCATGGATTTCATTTATTAACACATCTTTGAAAAAGTTACACAAAGAATAGGAATATTGGAGCTTAACTAAATAATTTAAACACATGTTTTGAGACAAATCTAAAATAGTAGTATTTTTTATTTATTTAATAAAATTTTATGTTTTTATTTATTTAATAAGATTTAACTAAATAAAAATTTAAATAAAAATGTATTTATTTATTTTTGTAATTTTATATATAAATGTTATCTCACATTTCTATTGATAAATATTTTCCTTCTCAAGAAATGATATCCGATGTTTCCAGCCTGCTGGATGCATCTCCGAATGAGCCGGGGCGTTTATTAAAAAAAAAAAAAGTCAATATAAATGTGGAAGCTCCGTCCGAAGATTCATCCACTTGTTCATGTAAAATTAATACGAGCCGGCCCGTTATTGCTGCACGTCTCCCTCGCTTGGCTTTGGACCCTTCAGTGTCAAATAGAATAAGAAATGTCTGAGATGAATAAACAGGGATGCATTACTAATAACAGAGGAAAAAGACATTTCCGCATGCTTGAGCATTGTCACTTCCAGACAACATAGCGTAAGTAGGTCAAGATGTCCAAAGTTTACGCTTGCAGCGCATTTGACCCTTACACATGCTGATTTTATTGTTTATGGATGGACACAAGACCGGGGTGGCTTTGCTTACGTCTCTTTGCCTCAACAATCCCTTGAGGTCAGCGCATCGCACATTAGTGCCGCGCGAGAATAAAGAGATAACTCCGATTTAAAAATAGATTTTATTTCAGCCTTCCACCCTATAAGCAGCTGTTTTGTGACCATTACACTGTGACCAGGAGTTGGCCAGAGAAACTTTTTGCACCGAGGCATGACAGTTCTTTTTTTTTTTTTTTTTTAAAGGGCATGATTAGGGATCATGGACAAGAAATAGAAATTTCAGATGTAGTATGAAAATAATTCATTGAAATCACAATTTACATAACTGATGGGATACTGTAAGTTCACAAAATGTCACTTAGTTTCTCACTGGTCTTCGTTGTCCTAATCTTCGTGGATGTTAAACAGTTTAGCCACCTCGTTTAGATCGGTGTGTTCCTCTCCATCCTTGATAATCTACACAAACAAAAAGATGCTTTTGAGTAAATCGATTCCACAATCTTTTTTTGTGGGAGGGGGTGACATCTGACCTTTCTTGCGATGGGCATTCGGTTGAAAACGTTCCACAGGATGATGCCCACCACCACTTTGTCTCGCAGGTAGAAAATGACTCCTTTGCCGTAGTCGTCTTTGTGCGTCTCAGCGGGAGCAGGTATGGAGGAGGCCACGGGGCTCGATGCCACGTCCTCCGTTTCGCTTTCTGAGCGGATGCCGGTTCCTGCAGCACAATTTCACAACACAACAAAGTTAATCACTTGCTTCCCAACTAATATATTTGAACATATGATTGCTCATACCAGACTCTTCAGTGGCAGCTTTGGGTGTATCCTTGGCCGTGGCTTTGGCAAAGACCCCCACGGTGGGCAAACTGCTGTCCACAATCCCAATGGCCTCATAGCCTACGTCAGGACCCAGGTCACTCCTATTACACAATATTTGGACACCAAGACTTAAATGTCTGTCCAGGTGAAACCCACCCGCAAAAGATTTTTGGACTATGCAACGCAGCCTCCTGATGCTTGTAAGCCCTGAAACGGTATTTCGACTATTCAAAGACTTTGAGTCATTTACACAATCTTATGCTACTCTAGGGCATGCTAGTTCTAATCTTTTGGAACAACACAGTTATGGTGCAATCACCAGCTATCAGAAGCAGGGAATACTGTAGAGTGGTTCATACCAGAACATAGATTGATGCCAGTAAGGCTTGTTGGCTCCTGTCATGTTCTCCCCGGCCAATCGGCCGCTGACAACGGCATGGTCGTGGTGCTCCACCCGTCTGCGGCCAAGCCTTATGTCGTAGAAACAAGCGGCATCTCCCGCCTGAATGAAGGAAGAGCAGAGAGCATGGTGGTGTTTTTTTTGGTGCCATGTTCTGAACTCATCTCAAGAGGGCGCTATAGTCACAAGCATAAATTTGACATTCAAAGCTCGTGGTAAATTCCTGTGTAATAATGGCGCCATTTATAATTCAAGCAATCATTTTTAGTTGACTCAAAGAAAAAAAAAAAAGGGACATTTGCACTTTTGTCAATAATTACTGACGAGTAGTTAAACGACGCTGTTGTTTTCAATGATTAACCTACCACCCAAATGTTGGACCGAGCTTGCAGCTCGGCATTGACACGATAGCCACCAAAGTCCGAGTCCACCTCCAGACCTGCCGACTTGGCAAGGTCAACGTTGGGCTCCAGACCAACGGCTGCAACCACGTGATCTGTTTTTATCTATGATGTAAAACATGATTAAGTAACTTTTTTTTTTTAAACTGGCTCTGAATTGCAGTGGACTTACCAATCGACCATCCTTGAGTTTTATTTCTAACTGATCATCTTTGCATGTCACAGATTTGACGAAAGCTTCTGAGATGACTTTCACACCCTCTGGATAAAATAAAAAAATGTATCTAATATTAAAAAAGTGCTTCCAGGAGTAGATTTAGAAGAGCTAGAAAGCAAAAGGGAAGCAAACCTGTTTTGACTTTTTCTGTCGTCCAGTTGCTGAGATACTCGGGCAGAACTTTGCCCATGTTGCCCTTCTCGGGAAACATCTGGATCACCTCCAGACCGGAATCCTGAGCTGAAATGGGACAAGTCACAATCAAGATGCATCAAGTGTTTTCTCTGCTTCATTATTTTTGTCTTACATCGTCTGCCGAGGGCACAGGCCAGTTCGCTGCCCAAGAAACCGCCTCCGATGACTGTGATGGACTTTATGTTTCTGGAGACTTTATCTAAAGTCCGGAAGTCATCAATCTGGAGTGGTGAAAATGTAGAACATTGATGTTACTTTTTTTTTTTAGGACTTTAGGTAGTGTCTTGACCTCTGGTGACCTCCAAACACTGACCTTACGGAATAAAGTAGTCTTCTGCTTCACCTCCTCTTCTGCTCGGTCAATAACTTGCAAATTTCTTGGAATGCCGCCTTGGATAAAGTGAAATTAGCTTTTACATAGCGCAAACAGTGGCTCAGAGGACATAAGGTGAAGTGGCAAACCTGTGGCAATCAAGCACTTGTCGTATGAGATCTCCGTGTCGTCATCTAGTTTTACTTTGTTTCCTCTCACATCCATGTGGACAACCTAGAATGACATTTTTTTTCTTGTCAAAAATCAGATCAGTGCAATTTTCATCAACTGAGCTCGTTTGAGGATAATTAGGCCATTGGACTGACCTTTTTCCTTGTGAGAACTGCCACGCCGCCATTTTCTGCAGTACTCAGTTCTTCTGGAGTAATGTAGAATGATGGTGGTTGAAAGTAAATACTACAACAACAAAAAAATCAAGTACAGTCAATGTCATCTTTTAATTATCGTGCAAGGTCTCAGTTCAGTTTTTCGGGTTTGTTTTGCAAGTTGAGTGACAGACCTTCGTTCTTTTCCATTCCACTGCTTGAAACGGAGTGTTTCTGTCACAGTGGGGTCGTCAGAGAACCACAGCTCTTTGGACAAGGGCGGTCTCATGTACGGGAGGTCCGGCTCGTCCGTCACAATCAAAACCTGTTTGTAGACGCCGCGCTTTCGATTACAAACAAAAGACAGGACGCCGCTTGGAAGCAGAAAGTGAAACTCACGCGGGCGCCAGGGTCTCTGGCTCGAATGGAGCGGGCAGCGGCGAAGGAGGCCGTCCCACCACCAATCAGGAGGTAAGGAGCATGTGGGGGAAGTGCGGGTGAGGGCTGCTCAGTGGCGAGTCCTTCAGCTAGCAAGACAAAGAGAGAAAGAGTCAGAGAACGGTAGATGACCTGTTGCCAATAAACCTGTTAGGACGGAAGAGAAATTAACCTGTGAACTGGAAAAATGTTAGTCTGAAGAGAAAAAGGCAGAGAATTTAATATCATCCAAAATCTCAGGATCTCCCCCATTTTTCTGCTCCCAACGTTGCTGGAATAGAATCTTACCACTCTCTGCCACTACTTCAGCCTGCGGCTCAGACGGCTCGGCTGCGGGGCTTTCAGCTTCGGCGGGTTCTGTCCGCAGTCAGGGCAAAATCAAAAACATCGCAAGTGTATGTCACAGGTTCCCTGCGCAGGACGCGGAGGCGCTTACCACTCTCCACAACAGGCGCCGGGAACGGCTCGGTTAATTGGGCTGGCTCTGGCTCGGAAGGGGGCGAGGCTTCTGGTAGTACAGTCGTAGAATTATTAGCCGGTGACTGAGATTGGAGGGTTTTTTTTTTTTTTTAACTGCCTCAGTCAATACAGGCAACTCAATTGTTGGCACAGCGTCGTTCACAAATGGGATAAGTTGAATCCTTGATGTCTTACCCTCCTCAACGAGCGACTCAGCGGGTGCTTCTGCTGTTACTTCTTCTGGTGCTGCTTCTAACACAGGCTCGTCTGTTGTCGGGGCGATCCATAGCACCAATTTAGACATAAGACTACTATTTCAAAGGGATGACCACAAAGTTGCATGCATTTGCTCACCTAGATAAAATGAATACAAAAGCATGCCTCATCATCATAGCTGGAAGCTGCACAGTTCAAGTTAACCACTTTCTGTGTGTCATGGCACATTTTTTAAAACATTTGGAGTTCCCTTTGAACCCAAATGCAGCAGTATTGCATTTGGAAATGCAACTTCCAGCCAAGATGATATGTTCAACATTGGAAACAAACACAAAAAGAAAACGGTCAAACTATGACACAGAAAAGATGCAATTGATATCAGGAGAGGAAAACCACATGGACCCTGTTCACCAGGTGTACAAAGACAGCGACTGCAACTAGGAAAGGTTAATACACTAGGTTCATCCAAATGCACTTATAAAAGGAAATGACTGGAAAGGTTAAGTGTGAGGAGGGAAAAGGCACACATCACGAAATAAAATATTATGCATAAAAGTACTGCATGCAGTGTACTAGACTGAGTGTACAAGGCATTCATGGTACTCGTGTGTAAAAGTGATATCCAAAAGTGAAGATAAAACTTCATTCAGGAATGCTAGCCAATATTTTTATTCATGCATTTTATTTTCACAGTATTGTCAGTGGTAGGATACTAACACCACCTTTGCTGGCCAATGTTTCAATTGTTCAAATTTCAAAACAAATTTTCCCATCGCAAATAAGTCAAATTCTCATCATTTAAGACAATTTATTACGTTAACTCTTAATTTTTTTATGAGATGTTTTGCTCTTTTTTTTTTTATCATCATCAAAGTGCTACTAAAATCATTTTGGTTTAATTCCATTAAAACTGCATTACCCAAATTGACCACTTGGTGTCGCAAAATAGTATCGCTAAAGAGCAATAGGAGTTCATGGTGGAATGGAAATTCGATTTAAAAAATATTAGTCGTATAAATATTAAATGAATCTAACCTTTTAGACACGAGACCACATTTCACATCAAATAGAAAAGTCAGCAAATAACCTTGGATAGGTTCAGGTGCTTCACTTGAGGCTGCTGTCTCAGCATCAGGCACGACAGGGCTCGGCTCTTCTGACGAAGGTGTGGCTTGAAGTTCTGACTCTGGAACAGCTGCGAGACAAATAGTACATCTGTACAACTTAACACAACCAACTCTGTGGTCTGTTTACAAACACAATGTTGACTGTCAAATTAAATTTAAACACTCACATTCTGTTTCAACGGTCTCTGCGGCTACAAAAAGAGTAGTATAAATATTCTTGATTAGGATTTGGGTTGCGGCAACAATCAACAGCAGTAAAAATCAAATGTTCTAACCAGGAGTTTCTATCTGGACGCTGGTGGTTGCTTGTTGGGTTCTCCGATGTGGTCGAGATGCGATTTCTGCAATTCGTTCTTCATATCTTTGCTGGTCTCCTTTAACAGTTCTATAGGCCTACAGAAACAGCAGAAGTCATACTAAAGCAGCCGACATCATCACCTCTACTGACAAACATTGCACAAATGTGAACAGCCATAACTGGAGGTGAGCTCACTTACGTAAATTGCTCCACCAAGGCAGGTTGCCCCAACCAGGAGGACATACAGCTGATTTTCTCCACCACCTCCTGCAGGCCCTGTCGCCATATGAGCCCCAGGTACATGTGCAGGTATTCTGGCATTATGCAAACCTGAAAAGAAAAGAAAAATCGGTTTTCACAAATGCTACCAAGTA
This sequence comes from Syngnathus typhle, assembly GCF_033458585.1. NCBI lineage: Eukaryota > Metazoa > Chordata > Actinopteri > Syngnathiformes > Syngnathidae > Syngnathus > Syngnathus typhle. Next base: position 6,644,346 of record NC_083752.1, read on the forward strand.
TTTGGGGATAATGTGATTTATGAGTGACCGGTGTGCTACTCAAGAGACCACAAAATTGAGCATCTATATCAAAATTGGGCCTTTACAAAAATGATTAACCCATCATGAATATTCAAAAGACGTAATATGATCACAACAGTAGAAACAGTTGTCTCGCCTCTGTACACAACAACCACAATAATAATGTTTTGTTGGATTACGGGATTAAATCTCAAATCAAAATTGGCTCGTGTAACATTTTGAGTCAGGCATAACTCAGGGCCTGAAAATATTAAATTGTATCAAGTTCAGGCAATATCGCAGTTCGCTTGGTGGCTACTTTCGCTCTTTTCCGGTGAATTGAAGGTCATACATCGACCAAAATCGCCACATTGGTTGTCCAAAATGAGAAATGAACGAAATGAGAAGACACGGCGCAATAACAAGTACCGTTAATCAAACGGCCCAAATTATTGGGTGAGCTAAAAAGAATAATGCAAGCAGATGTGTCAAGTTTTTGCATACCTGTCCTCCTCACATTTTGCCGACACAGTGTTGACGAGGCTCTGGCAAGGGGAGCAAGCTTTCTCCACACGGTTCTACATTTGAGCATTGTTGCAACTTGCAAATTGTCACGTAGGTGCACCAATGCCACTAAATTAACGTAATCCTAACGCCGCTTGCTCAATCCTGCAACCAGCCGCGCTGCACAAGGCCAGAGACAGGTCATACGTTGCTGGGGAATCATGGGTAATTGTAAAGAGCTTAAAGTGCTCAAGAGGACGCTACGAGGAAAGCTGATGACTAAAGATGGAGCCGTGATTTGCGTGGTTAAATATATGCCCACAAAGTTGGAAATTTTATTCACCCACCCCTTTATTTTTCATTATTAAAACTATAACAGAGAGACGATAAATGTTTAGTCAAAAAAAGTTTAGGGCTGAGTGATCTTTGAGTTACACAAACGGAATCTCTTCTTTGAAGATCTTTGGCGTAACGTTATTAATATTCACAAGCGTTTTGATTGGTCAAAAGCAGCGCGACGTCCACTCTGAGCCAATGAGGTCGTAATTTCCTTATTGGGCGTCACACCGCAACCCGCCCCGTGAGCTCTACTTCGCATGCGTGTAACGGCAGCCATGTTTGAGCGGTACATGTCTAAATTGGAAATAGGGCCATGGTAGAGACTTCCTCACCGGGGTCTCCTAGTGGTTGAAATATAAATACTATGACAATGATGGACTTACTTTTATTATAAAAATGAAAAAATAAAATACAATCAAATAAAAAAAAACAGCGATAAAATAAATGTAAACAAACGTGAATTAAAATATAACAATACAGACGGTAACATTGGATCCATTTTCAGATAAACTCAACATTACTCTTGGAACTATATACTTTAAAAACAGGTGTATATTTTTGGTGTACCACATATACTGTACAAGTTATACTGACATATACAATGGTGTGTGGAAAACATCGTAGACAGGCCCTTTACAATTACATTTGAAAATGCATGTGAAATGTTACAGTGGGTAGACAACATGGACAGCAAAAGATACAACTTACTATTGGGACTTTTACATTCAATAGCTATTTCCCCCCGTCCCCAATTTCTTGAATTTGACTGATATTTAACCTTCACCAATGCCGTGCAAAATAACTCATTTGATGTCATACATACGCAAAGATATTCTGAAATGTCAGGTACAAGGAGAAAACAAATGATGCATTCAGAATGAAGTCTTTCAACAGCAGTTTCTCTTTTTTGACCTAACCATCTCCTGTTTAAGAGTTGAAGCTTTCAGTTTTTACTAGAAAAGGTTCATCCCTTCTTGGTAACATAAACAGATGATTCTCTCACTCCCCTTCTCTCAGTCAGTGTAATCAGTTTTTTGACTTCCTCCTTTTGGAGTGGCTGGGCTGAATACCAGAACACAGGATATGCTTGCTCTCAGTTTCACAGCAACAGCAGCAGCAGCAGCTACAGCAGCAGAGGACGACACGCTCTGCAGTCAAGATGAGTGCTGGGGATGTGGTCTGCACTGGCTGGCTCATTAAATCACCCCCGGAGAAGAAACTCAAGCGATTTGTGAGTAGATCCACACACCGGACTCTTGTTTTTGTCTTTTTGTCTCATACCACTGCAGCAGCTTAATAGTACAAATGCCACCCTGTGCTATTAAGGCTCCTGCTAGTGTGTGTGTGTGTGTGGGGGGGGGGGGGGGGGATGATGTGTGAGCATGTGTGTGGATACTATACAGTATATATTGTAATACGGATTTGAAACATGTCTATCCAGTCTCTAGTTCAGACTCCTTCTTGTTATGATAACCACATGTGATGATGACACAAGCAATAAATTACAAATCATGGAAAACAACTCATGTAACAAACCAAATCGTAAACAGCACATCGCCTTGACCGGCATGCAGTTGTTGGGGTCATGTGATCTTGGACTTAGCCACTCACTGCATGTTTTTGGTGCAGGGGAGCCTGTGTATTGTGAAACATGGGAAGTCATGTCAGCCCAACCAGACATCAGTCATGAGCAGCAAGCAGAAATAGTCCCGCTTTTTGATGGGCTGCTTGCACTTCCTCTGTGCAAAGAGGAGGAGGGAATTTCGTCAAAACAAATACGGCTGAAGAGAAAAAGAAACTTATCGAAGGACAGCAGAGCAGTTCTGCTTGTGCCAGATGATAGATTCCATATATGTTGATGAGTGCCGTGTGCTTTATTCAAATACTCTAACCCAATATGAAAATATCTCTTATCTGGATGGAACGGAATCAGGTGACAAAAAGGAGTGGTAAGGAACACTGTTCCTACCTTCTATGTTAAATTGTACATGGTTAACCTTTAGTTACAAATTGAATCAATTAGAAACACACCCATCATCAACATCATCATCACTAACTATAAATTGGGCAGTGTTGGTAGTAATTGTGGTTTGTCATAACACTTCCTGACTCCAACTGACATGCAAGAGCAGATAAGCAGATAACCCCCACACAAAGAAGAAGAAAAGTTCTTGTAAACCAAGCCGCAAAACCAAGTGTGAAGTCAAGTTTTAACGTACGTGTACATTTAGAACCCACATCAAATTCTTCTCAGTATTGTTTCCAATCAATCATCCATTCTGTAGAAGTCTGTTGTGCTGAAAACAGCAAACTTCCTCTTCCATGTGGGGGAATTTGAGTAAAAGGTTCCGCCTGGTGACCGTATCAAAAACAAATGTATTTTAAAGTTGCTAAGTAAGCTGTGATCTAGTTCTCATGACTGGTCATGACTAAAATAGGGTTGCACTACTGTATTCGTAGACAATACACAGAATTTGCTTCCCTAAACAGGTCTCACCTTCTCTCCTTGTAGGCATGGAGAAAACGTTGGTTTGTCCTACGAAGAGGTCGCATGAGCGGGAACCCTGATGTGTTGGAGTACTACCAAAGTAAAAGTTCCAAAAAGCCAATCCGCATCATTGACCTGAAAGAGTGCAAGGTGGAAATGCTGAACGGGCAATTGGGGATAAAGCGTGACTTCCAAGAAAAGCATCTCTTTGTGGTAAAGACTTCTGCTCGTATGTTCTACCTGGTGGCCAAGACTGAGGAGGAGATGAACGTCTGGATCAGCAGCATCAGTCATATTTGCCAGTTTGGCAACCACGAGGAAGCAGGTGAAGTACATTCAAGCCGGTCCTACAATAAAAAGGGATAAAAAAAAGAGAGAGTGCTTACCATTATATAATGTAAAAAATTCAAACGCTCTTGAAAAATCCGTTTTTTTTTTTGCTTGAGTTGCACCATTTTGCCTTTTGGTGTCACTCTTGTCACCTTTGTGTTAGTACAAATCCCCCCCCCCCTCCCAACACATTCTCAGTGCCACTTTTTTTTTTGTCAACAGGGAGCTCTGAAGAAGGATTTCCTCACACCCCAGCATCACTTCAGCCGTCAAGTGACAACTCTGACCGGGTTTGTCTATCAAGTCAACAGGGCTCTAGTCACCCACCCGATTATCTTGTCTTGTCCCAATGCGGGACAGGAAGTGGAAGCACTTGCAGGTATGTCAATCTTAAAAAAAAATCACAAGATGAATAAAGTTCATCTTTTTCATTGCTGTTGATTTTGACAATCTTATATCCGCAGACATAACAGCTTTTCAAATTCTGATACTTCTTTGGAGCAGAAGTCGACAGAAGATGTTTTCAAGGACATTGTGCCCTCACCTCCCTGCAGTGGCTCGTCATCTTTTAACTGCATTTCTCAGTTCCGCCTCAGTCCATCTCCGTTCCCACACGGGATGCTGAGCAACCCTCCTCTCAGCGCGCCTTGCACCGCCCTAGCGCCACCTTCCTCCTCATCTCCGCTCCATCTCTGCGCTATGAGCGTCTTCCAGTTTGACAAACCATACTCCCGTGCGTCATTTGAGGCCGCCAAGGACAAGCAAACACCTCCTCCGCTGCCACCTAAGCCCAACCATCTGCCTGATGAAGGCATTCGCAGGCCGAGGGCAATGAGTGCACGGCATTGCCCAAAACATGTCGCGCCGCTTTTCCGAAGGACATCTTTGTCAAGCTTGGACCATTTCACAATTGGTATGTTTTGATAGGAGAGTCAGATTAAAAGTCATCTTGGGCCAGGACGTGACCAAATGGGGAAATAATTTGCATACAGGAATTTCTTTTTTTTTTTACCAGATGCTGACAGCAGATCAACAGGAAACAGAAGGCAGACTTTTAATGTGGTGAGACAATCATGGCACAACCAAAGCCAGCAAGACGAGTCCTACGTCGCCATGGTTTCCACACCGTCACGTGTCAGCGTTGTTGAAGGTGACGCTTACATTCCCATGAGCCCCATCAGCATGCCCGATACAAACAAAAAAGTCAAGGCCACCAAGACTCTCAGCTCCCTCGTGTGCCAACCGGGAGAATTTGCACCTCCTCCGATCCACCGTCATCTCAAACCTTGTTTAAGGAGAGGTGAGCGTGACTGGACTGAATGTTTTGAATCGTGCGCATAAGACACTGCAGACACTTGAGAGTCGTCTTGGTAGCGCTTTGCTAAAAATAGGTCATTGTAAATGCAAAATTCAGACCTCTGTTTGCATTTCAAACCACGTTTAAGACCTTGTTGTCCTGTCTGGATTCACAGCTCGACCGCCACCTCTTGATTTGAGAGGCCTCTCTACAATCACTGAATGTCCCGCACATCATCCTTTGAGCAGAACAAAGACTGATTCGTGGTGAGACTGATTGGAACTTGCATTTTCATGTTTATTGATGCATCTTATGCCATTTGTAAACATAGCTGTTGAAATTGTGATCTTTTTTTTTTTTTAGAACTAGCATTATTTTAACACTTAAGATATAGTCAATATTTATTATATTATTATTTTTTATATATTATTATATATATATATTGTTTTTTTTTTCAATATTATTTGCTGTAGTTTCAGCTTTTCTGGAACGTGTTTATCTTATGAAGGAAGCTTTGAGAACGGGGACAATTCAAGAGATGAAGATGCAAAGTGGGCCACAACGGTAAAATATGAATCAAAACGTGTAGGTTGCACAATTCTAACCTTGACTAAAGCACAGATTGGCATAATTATAATTCTAAAAATTTCCAACTATCAAATTCAGTATCTTAAAGGGTTGCAAAGGGGGAAAAAAAGAGGACAGCAATTTCAAAACTAATTTGTCTAAAATGTCTAAAAAGGCCTGGAGGGGCCAACTAGAAAAATATTTTACGGATGATATTGGATAAAATTGTGCATTTCCCTACAAATCACATGATACCCACCATTTATGCTTAATCGTTTTTTCTTGTGTAACAGTTTTTTAACATACCCTGAACTTGGAACATTTATCAGCTATTTTTCTGTCCACAGGAGTCAAGACAACGCTTCTCCCTCAATGTCGAAGGAGTTGTTCAACCTTGGGCAAGAAGATCAAACCTTGACTATTTATCATTGGATTTCAACTCAGCTTCTCCTTCTCCTGTACAGAAGGTACAGTGACGCAAGCGCAATAGCGTGACTCAACATGACCTTTGACGTTCACCTCCTCCTCATGTGTTTCCACAGAAGCCTCTTCTTTCTGATGAACATCGGGTAGATTACGTGCAGGTTGATGAGAAGAAGACTCAGGCACTACAAAACACCAAGATGGAATGGATAGATGTGCGACAGTCCAAAACATAAGTCAAGAAAGTCACAATGAAAAATATCAGCACATTTGGTTGGTCTGAAAGAAAAACCTTCAGCATCTTCAACATGCACTGGGGGGAAAAAATGACAGCAAATCTGTTCTATTAGTTCTCATTGATTTGAAATGTAGCATAATATTTCTTTGTGAAGGACCAAACCACACCACAGAAATTCTGCTCATAAATATTCATACTGCTTATTTAACCTGCATCGATAATGACAGAACGTAAAAAAAATGTGACAAGTAAATTATTCTTTTTTTTTCTCCTCACTGTGATTATTTTGTAAGTTATTAAAAGGATGGAAACATGCGATGTGCGCAGACGTTTGTGTTATATATACTTAACAGGTTTGCGCGTGCGTGTGTGTGTGTTGATTATAACAGTATAATAAGCAGTGGTTCACATGTTGCGTCACTAACATGCGCCGTAAGGACTACGCGAAGTGTTGTGCAGCCTTTGGCATCTTTGCAGAACGTCTCATGTGAAATCAGCACGCAATAGCCTGATTAATCCCAACAACGACACCCCTGTTTATTTGCACGATATTTCTCCCAGTTTGCTGGATTGCCGTCACCTACCGTGAGACACCGTGCGGTCACGAACTGTGGAATTTACACACTGGTGACGGATTGTAGCCTGTTAGCAAGCAGCAGTTGCTAGCGAAAGCAACAAACCGTGCAAGCTTGCAATCTCGGCAGAAAACGAACGCTTGATGCGAGGAATTAAAATAAAGTTAGTGATGCCAGAGATGTTGCGTTGGGGTACGTGATTGGGGGAGATTTGGGCTGCAGCTGGTAAGTGTGTTTATGATACAATTACAATACATATTTGATGTACTGTAATTCGTCATTCCCTGAACGTCAATATAAAATTGGCGGTGCGATTTAGATCAGCACATCTTTGCATTTTGTTCAGATATAGTAGATTTGTGCATATTCGTGTAATTTAGCCAAGTCTCCGTCGAATATGACTACGTCGTTAAAACCTGTTGCATTATCAATGTATTTTTGTTAGTTTGGAATCGTGTTTTATTTTCTCTCATTATCAATGTTGTACCTTATTTTAGTTTTATTTGCAGTTGAGTCTGTGTAGCACATTTATGTCTATGTAGCACATTTTATTACTATTATTATTATCATCATTATTATTATTATTATGTACTTCAATATTATCCTAAACAGGACACTGTTCAATGAAAGGCAAAGCAGACACCATCCATGATCATGTCTTGATTGATTGCACTGGGCTCTCCCTAAAATTTGCATGGTGCAAAGCCAGATTAATTGACATTTGCCTATTTTCTGATTTTATCTGTGTGTTTTTTTCGGGGGGGGGGGGGGGGGCAATATTTTTGGTTGTTCAATGGACAAAACAGCAAAGTAATGGTTACATATTTTTCACTGCAGGACTCCTGATGGATAGATGAAGAAGCAACAAGAGTGAACCACACTGCTGTTTGTCAACAATCAGCTGAAACAACATCCACAAAAAGTCATGATTTTGTAAACAAGCTAGCCATGGCTTCTCGTGACGCTGACAAGCTCCCAAGTGACACCGGGGACTTGGAGAGCATTTCGGGATCACTCTCTAAGTGCGGCCCTCCTGACATTACAGAGGAGCATCTTCCAGAAAAAACAACTTTGACAGTGAAAGCTCAAAAATCGGGGAAATTTAGGACTGCGCTTTCATTCTTTGGAGTTCGCAAAAGCATGTGTCTCTTACCAAGCTTTTTTGGCGGGAGGAGTAAAAACCAGAGCAAGAAGGGAATTTACAAAAGCAAAACTCATGATGGGCTAAGCCAAATAACTCATAATGACGGCCTGAGAGGTGACTCCGCCTCCACTGGCGATTTCGAGTACTGTAGTAGTGACTGTCCTGAAGCTCTTCATGGCAATGAATGTTGTTTCCCCAGTGAACAGAAATCGCAGTCGCTCACTAGACAGAAACGGGGTTTTAAAAGTTTTTTGAGTAGTTTCAAACATCACAAAAACCATCGAAACGATAGTTTGGTTAAAACGGAGATGACTGCAATGTCTCCTCCTCAGTCTCTTGTCCAGAACAACCCCGATGTCACACAGTGCCTGGAATCTGAACCGGATGTGCCTGATTTTGCAAATATGATGTGTGCTACTTCACTGGCACCTGAATGTAATGACACACAAGTCGTAATTCTAGAGAAAAGCTCCGACCAAGAAAGTGCTACAATCGAGTGTGATAATCAGTCGTGCGTTGATCAAATCGATGAAATCAATTTGATGGCTGTGGTTACCAGCGAATACAAGGAAAATGCTAGCGAGCCTCGTCTGTCACTTGAGATGATGCCCGATCCGACGTTGAAGTCCGAAACACCCGCTGGCTCATCCGATCAACTCAACCTGATTTACAGTGAGGTCGCCTCACTTAAGAGCTTCGATTCACTCACCGGTTGCGGAGACATCATTGCGGATCAAGAAGTTGACAGCATCACAGATGCCACAGTTTCCGGAGAAAGAAATAGAAACGGAGGGAAGCGGACCTCCTGCTTTCTCACCTACCAAGGTGGTGGTGAAGAAATGGCCTCCCCTGAAGATTTAGACGAACAGTGTGATTTCTGGGAAACGAATGCATCCGAGGAACTTCACTGTCCTTACAACCAGGACAGCATGACTCCGACTGCTAGCACGCTGTCCTCGCACAATATGGACTTAGCGGACAGTAACAGCGCACAGCAAGCTAGCAGCATCAACACTTCAGCTGATGTGTTGACACCTCAAAGTGAGCATCAAGAGTCAGTTCCTAATAGTGATGAGGGCTACTACGATTCAACTACCCCAGGTCCAGATGAAGGACAGGACCGGACAGATCGACTAAGGCAGACTAACAAATTACCCAGGGACAGTTACAGCGGGGATGCCCTCTATGAACTGTTTGCGACTGATGAGAGTCTCATCAGTCCGCACAATGAAAGTAAAGCTAGACTGCCGACTTCCGTAAATGTCGACTGTGAGACGAGGTACTTGTCAATGACATCGGACCCAGATTCGAAAATGTCCAAAGAGCACCATCCAGAGGAAAACAAAGCGGACAGTTGCCAAACTGTTTGTTTCTCCCAAGCGCTGGTAGACTACGAGAAAAGCTCTCAGATGTTGTGCGAATTGCACAACGCAAGCGTGGATGTCTTGGAGACGAGCAGCGCCTTCACCCCAAACATGGAGGCCTTACCTACCATCGTCACGTTCGATGTGGTGGACGCGCATAACGAGGGGGAATATGAGGAGCAGATTCACATGGAACTGGAGGAGGACATTTCATCACCCTATCAGGACTTTGAAGACAGCTACCTCCAAAAAGATGCTTTTGCCGACTATCAAATGTTAGATCTGTACGAGCAGAGTCTGATCAGCAGCACGTGGGCCATCGCCAGTCTCCCACGGCACCTTGGCCTTACAAGACTAAGCCAGTCCATGTCTAATCCCTTGTCCCTAGACAGGAGGAGTCGGTCTCTGGACACGGAAAGCCTTCAGTTGCAGATGCCCGCCACGTACAGAGAGAGCAGAGCTGCTAACCTTTCCCGTCCTCAATCCGAAAGAGATCCAGAGAGTGATCCTCTGGCTTATTATAAAAAGAAGGGACTCGCGACAGAGGTTCGAGACGGCGCTACGTCCTTACCATGGCAAAGCCGCTCAGAAATGGCTTTAAGCCTTTCTTTGCGCCATGACGACGGAACACAAACAGTTGAGAAACAGAACATGTTTTCGGATTCATTCAGCAGGGGCTTACCCGACAGCGAAGGCCACCTTCACTCTGACGGGCCAATGCCCGACGATGTAACGTCACAAGACGCAGAGCTTTACAATCGGCCGTGCCACCTGCCCTTGCAAACGTATTGTTTACCTCATAGCACCTTCGGTTATTCAGGAATCGATACATCGCGCGGCGCCGGTGAGGATCCGTTACGCAAAGCCGCTGCTGATTTGCACTCGTACATGCAGTTTAGTCAAAGCAGACAAACGGCGGCCAGTAGGGAAAGAATAGCTCATTCGGGAAGTGCTGTGCCAACGGAAGACCCGCCCGCAACAAAATGACCCTGAAATTCTCAATAATAATGTGCCATCAATTGCTGTGTTATTTTAGTGATGACTACTTACTTGAACAATTCATTTGAAACGTGCCGCACAAAAAAAAGAAATCAAACAGTCATGTTGAATTGAGAAAGCCAAATTGTTAACGGTTTCATTGTAGGAATGAATGCTGGCGTTTTGGAATCACCAAGCATGTTTTACAAAAACAATCTCACGTATATCCAGGTTTCATCTGTTACTCTGAAGGCTTCTCATCAGCCTGGTTTGCATTTAACACCAGTTGCCTCTTAAATTGTTTACTTGATTCTATCGTGTGGGTTTTTTTTTTTGTCATCTCATTTAGGGGTGAAGAGGCTTTTAGTCGTTTTAATTTTGTCATTTGGGTGGAGAGTACCGAAGGTTAGTTTAGATTGTGTTGCAAAAGCAAAGATGAAGTCATAGTTCTTGCACATTAGTGTAGATAGTAAGGTGGGATGAAGCTGGGTTATTTGTGTTAACACAAGTGGAATACTGCTTGACTGCCTGTGTGGTCCAAAAAGCAAATTTATGCAAACAATTGCATTAGAATCAAGGAATGTGGTTTGAATAGAAAGCCCTGCCTCACGTTCATATCATTCTTTTCCCTATGCTTCTTTGGTTAGATGACATGAACAAATGTCATGGAATGTTTTGTATTTATATTCTCAGCTGTTTGTACCTTGTAAGAAAATGTTGTCAAAACTTGTCTTCTGTCTTATCTGTTACTTTGAAACAAAATGTTTTGTCAACGTGAACACTGCCTTAAAATAAATAAACAAACAAAAAAAGCATTTGCATTTTCCTGTTTCGGTATCTTTCAGTCTATTGTCCCACTAATCTTTTTTTTTTTTTGTGCATTCTTGACTAGAAGAGTGATTCAAGTTTAAAGAATGAAATCCACATCAATAAAGCTAGTTAGCCCTAAATCTAGATTTTACTTCATTTTGTTACAAATGAACTCATCTAAGTAATAAACAATGAAAAACTGTACTGCAGTTACCTAGAGATGTCAAAAGAGGGTGACAAATTACTCATTTTGTCTAAATGAAGTTCCTCAACACACCTCAGTGCGAAGAGGATACCAAAAAATGGGTGATTTGTCTGGGGGGGGGGGGGGGGTGGCACGAGGACATGTCCCCCTGCAGTTAGGACCACAATCTCTCCCCTGCACTTAAGGCAGACTAAAACAGAGGACTAATGTTCCTTTGCCATTATTTGAAATAAGAAATCTTATGGTGATGCCCCCCCTACCTCGGCCACCCCACCTCCCAGTTCCAAAATCCTATCTGCGCCCCTACATTGTGGAAGGAGCGCGCTGAGGTGTCATCAGCGAGCATCCTCTCGTGATCTGGCAACCTTGAGCAAACTGCGACAGCAGAGCAGCGCCAATGACAGCCAAACATCCGTGGAGCGGGCGAGGAGGATGACAGCAACATGGTGAGCCTGCTCCTGCTGCATGGCAACGATCGCGCCCAGTTACGTGCACTCTCTTGCACACGCACGAGTCCCGCTGTGTCTCCGCAACTTCGACGCAGTGTAAGATGATATTTTTGATAACTTTATCTCAAGTTACGTGGAGAATATTAGCAGGAGCGCGTCAGCTAAAAGCTAACACACGCTCGCAAGCGTATGTTAAAGTTAGCATCTGGAGCTATTCATTGGATGATGTTGTGCAGACAACTGCTTGTCGTGGTGCGTAGTTCAACTACCAACTCCTCCTGGTGGCTGCTTGTCGTGCTACTTTTTAGCCATTAAAAAATAAATAATCAGAAATCAAAGAAAGCTAATCTAGTTAGTAGATGTCGCTAACATGTTGACACCAGCTGGCTAAGTGTCCACAGAGCTAACTCAGGGCCTAAATAATGTTTAGGCGATTATTTGTGTGTAAAAGTGTGACATTATTCTAAAATAATCTATGCATTAAAAATAAATATATGTACTCTCCTGTGGGTTTTGTGTTTACCATGCATTGAAAAGCGCGATGTTCTTGTTTTGGATGACATGATACAACGTTGTTATTGACGTTCGTAACACGTTTGAAAATGAATGCTATCAAAGTAACCGAAGTTTCTATTTAAAGTACAAGCCATGACTCATTGGAATTCTTTATATCATTAGTCTATTAATATCCGGTTCTAGTGGAATCGATAACTTTAAATCATGCTAGTATTGCTATACCAAATCATCACGTCAATCATTCCGGCTTTAAATGTAATTCGTGAAATTTACACACAATTAGTTAATATTTTATTCGGCGCGATTTAAACAAATTTGAGGAGAGCATAATGTGATTGGATGATGACTAGGTAAGTTTCAAATGATACTGTCAGAAGAACTGATTTCAGAATTTGGTCATTATTGTGGTTTTAGTTTCCAGTACAGTGCCAGTTTATCAAATGTTAGAGTTACCTCAAAATAGTTCGAAAATCTCATTTTCCAACCTTAATTTTATGAAGTTAATTGCGTTATTGATTTCACATAATTGCAATGTACATCAATGTCAGCTGATGGACCTGCTGTATTCAATATTTTTTCATTTATGTGTTCAGCAGCTTGTATCTTATAAAATAATACAAAGAAAGGATTTAGGCAATGTTTGTATGATAGCTCTCACTGCAAGTGACCACTGTACCTATTCAAACAATACTACAAAGTAGCAAATTCACTAAATAGTGGATAGGGAATAAATCTGAAGATGTCAATTTTGGATCCCAATCAATGTCAAACAAACCACCTAAAGAAACCTTCCAATGCAAAGATGATCGAATGACTTTACCCTCATTACAAAGCGATTGGAAAACTAAAATATGTTTTATTGCCGTCGTCAAAGAAATGCAAAGCGTATAAAATCCACTACCTTCTGCATTTTCTGGAATCAATTTCCATTTCTGGTTCCTGAATATTTAATTTAATTTACATTGGTTTAAAATGGTTGCTTGAGACAAAAATCTGTGGAGTAAAGTCCATTTTTATTAAGGATCATGCTGCCTTAAGAATTGCAATGCAAAGAGTAGTGTATTTGGAAGTGTGAATTTACTGGCTGCCTGAAGAGAGATGATGAGCTGTGTTTGCCTTAGTCGTGACTTGTAAAAAGGAGTTAGCTGATGACACGGCCGTGTTGCTAGGCAACACACATCATGGGCTGCGCCTCTTGAATCTGGCAGTGTTGTATCTGCTCTCCACCTAAACTGGCTCGTTACTAAGTTGATTTAGATTTTCGGTCTGTAACAAAACATATTTTGTGCTGTAAGCTGTGCACTCATTGAACATAACAGATGAGTTGCCAAGCAATGTTCAGTTGCTGAGAAGGCTGGCGGCACACTGATGCACACTGATCAGCCCACACTGTCTCAGGTTCTATGCACTCATGCGTGTCTGCCTTCAATGTTGCTTTTGTGCTTCAATGCGAGGGCTGTTCTACAGTACATTAACAGACTGTGTTTGCTTTTTTCTCTGTATTATTTAAAAAGCAATAGACTGCAGGAAGAGGAAAATATTTGTGGTCCGTTTCATTATTCTCTTTCTTTCACTTATCCACCGGGAGGCGGATAGTGACGCTGGTTGGCTGCTTTTGTTGTTGTTGTACTGCACATGTATGAATCTAAAACTGTCTTATGTAATGCTCACAACACATTGATTGAAAAGTGCAACTGTCAACGTGACGTGGGAAAAGGTTAGAATGGCTTTTGGAACGCTCGTGTTGTCGCTTTCGGAATATTCACATTTTCCTATTTGGTAATAATCTCGCTGCATGCCAATGACAAGAGAAACGTTCTTTAATTAAACAATCCACATTGTTTTTAAGAAGTACAACTAGGTTGTATTACAGCATTCAGATTTCTCTGTTAATTTTTTCTATGACTTTCAAGGCACCATGTGTGTTTATAATTAATTATATTTGGCCACTGTATAACAAATGTTTACTTTTTTTGCTCTCTCTCAGGTCTAAGTAGTTCACACAGGGAAGAGCGCAATCTTTCGGTCCGACTCGAGGAGTTTTTCAAAGTCTAGCAATGAACAAGATTCCTTGGTTGGATCTGAGGTGAGGAAGAAGCATGGGGCGTAAATCCAAAGTGTTGAAGCAAACGTGACAGTATGTTCTGCGTCGGAGAGGCTCAAAATGGAAAAGCACCCATGCAGGGAGGAGAACATTGACTCAAGCAGGGACCGGCATGCCCCCGACGAGCCCGAGGACGGCAGCAGTTCGGATAGTGACGCTGAGGAGCAGCTGCGGCAGAAGGCTCAGGTGAACAGCAACAAAAAGTGGGAGCCCTTGGCGGTGGTGACAAAGCCCCATCGGCAGCTGTGTCGTTCTCCGTGCCTGGATCGGCCCAGTTTTTCCCAGAGTAGCACGGTGCAAGATTCCCGTGAGGATGAAACCGCTGCGGGATCAGCCGTCAAAGCGGCCAGTAAGAAAGATTACCAGACAAAAATGGACTTTGCGTTGAAGCTGGGCTACTCTGGGGAGCAGGTGGAGATGGTGCTCAGTAAAGTGGGGGCCGCTGCTCTCATTAATGACATTCTTGCTGAGCTGGTGAGACTCGGGAACAAAGTGGAGCCCGAAAGTCAACCTTGCAGCACGGCGGCGGCGGCGGCATCGGCGTCGCTGTCGCTCACGCCGTGCGTTAAAGAGACTGTTAGTCCCGAAGTGTCTGTGGAAGAGGAATCTGTGGACCCCTACGATAACCTCAGGCCCATTGTCATCGATGGATCAAATGTGGCAATGAGGTAAGATGCAAACAAGTTTTACTGAGTTGGTATGTTAGTATGAGGGGAACGGCAAAATCTTTTTTTTGTTTGTTTCAGCCATGGAAACAAAGAGGTTTTCTCTTGCCGTGGTATCCAACTTGCTGTCGAATGGTTCATAGAGAAAGGGCACAAAGACATCACTGTGTTTGTCCCAGCATGGAGAAAAGAGCAGTCCAGGCCTGATGCCCTCATTACAGGTAGCAAACATGTTTTGGGTCGGGAAGTTGTATGAAAAAAAGAAAAGTAAACGCAGCATTTGCCCTCGCAGATCAAGAAATCTTACGCAAGCTCGAAAAAGAGAAGATCCTGGTTTTCACCCCATCTCGGAGGGTCCAAGGCAGAAGAGTGGTGTGCTATGACGATCGCTTCATAGTGAAGCTGGCTTATGATTCTGATGGAATTATCGTGTCCAACGACAACTACAGAGACTTGCAAAATGAAAAACCGGAGTGGAAGAAGTTCATCGAGGAACGACTCCTAATGTATTCATTCGTCAATGACAAGTAAGGAGCTGTGTTCGAGTCGACACGAAATCATGGGATGCTTGAAATATGCAAATGACATTTGGATGTTTTTTAGATTTATGCCACCTGATGATCCACTGGGAAGACATGGTCCGAGTTTGGAAAATTTCCTCCGCAAGCGTCCTGTTGTCCCAGAGCATAAAAAACAACCATGCCCCTATGGTGAGTCATTTCATTTTATTGGACTGAGTCGATTTGTTTCTTGCTGACTTGATTCTTTGTGTCCTTAAAAAGGCAAAAAGTGCACATATGGACACAAGTGCAAATATTATCACCCGGAGCGAGTCAATCAGCCGCTGCGGTCGGTGGCTGACGAACTGCGGGCCTTCGCCAAACTCTCCGCAGTCAAGACAATGAGTGAGGGCGCCTTAGCCAAATACGGCACCGGGCCGTCAACGGTGACCAGGGACGGCAACTCCGAAGTCAAACGCGTGGCACCCAAACGCCAGTCGGACCCGAGCATCCGCTCGGTGGCCTGCGAGTCTCCAGAAAGCCTTTCGGTCATGAGGAAGTCTGAGACCAATTCAGTGCCTTCCCTTGTGACCGCTCTCAGCGTGCCCACCATGCAGCCCCTCAAGAGCCACGCGGCCGGGGCCTTGAACACGCGATCCGCCAGCAGCCCGGTGCCAGGTTCTTTGCAGTTCTCCCACAGTTCGCTGGAGCACATGTCCAGTGTGCAGTACCCTCCCATTTTGGTAACCAACAGTCACGGCGCTTCTGTGACATACAGCGAGCAGTTCCCAAAGTATGACTCGGTCAGCGACCACGGCTATTATTCACTGCACAGTGACTTCTCAAACATGAGCATGAGCAGTATGCACAACGTCGACAGTTTCTGTAGCATGGAGCACGAGCACGTGGTGTGCCAGAGAACTCGCAGCCACTGCGCCGAGTCTTGCCTCGGCCACTCCAACAGTGACTCTTTCCCCTCTTACGGCGACATGTACCCCAGCTCTGTGGACGGGAGCTTGGAGGAGAGCATGAAGGGCCAGCAGCAGTCTCCGGCAACGGGGAGAATGCAGACTTTCGGTTTTCGGCACGAAGCGCTCACGAGGGTGCAAAGTTACGGGCCCGAGGAGCCCAAGCAGGGTCCGCGGAAGCAGCCTGCCCCTCATCTGCCTCCGCACATCCAGCACGTGGCGGTGGGGGCCAGGTCGAGCTGCCCCGGGGACTACCCCGTCGCTCAGAACGTCCTCCCGCCGCTGTCCTCGCAGCCGACGCGCTCCCTCGGCATGACCCGTATGGACAGCGTATCCGATTCCAGGTTGTACGACAGCAACCCCATGAGACAGAGGCGACCGCCGCTGTGCCGCGAGCAGCACGCGAGCTGGGACCCCCTGCCCTGCGGCAACGAGTCTTACGGATACCACTCGTACCCTCTGAGCAACAGCCTGATGCCGTGCTGCGAGCGGGTCATGGTCCGCAGCATGCCTGACAAAATGGAGCAAATTTGGAACGTGCCGTGGGAGGCCTCAGCTGCGGCGGAACACCAAGAACGGTATGTCGTCCCAGAGCACCAGTATCAAACATATCGGAACCTTTGCAACATTTTTCCCGCTTACGTGGTCCATTCGGTGATGGAGAAGAACCCCCATTTGACAGACCCCCAACAACTGGCAGCTGTCATTGTCACAAATTTGAGGTCTTGTCACTAAGGTGGAAATTTAGTACAGAGATTTGAGCATTTTGGTTGCAAAGACAGGCACTTGATAAATGTTGCCAAATGTGCAACATTTGCCCTCAGGAGTTCTTTTTTTTTTTAATGTCTCTGCTGCAAAATCCAGCTCTCTGGTTTTCCATCAGCAAGACGACATTAAGTCAACAGCATAGATGAAGTTTGCCTGACATTTTTTAAACACAATTGTAAGACATAAAAGGCTACACATTTATATGAAGTGTGGTACATTTGTAAAAGGACACTTGTATTTTTTTTCCACAACACGTCTATCACACCTGACCAGGAGCAAGGTTTCCTTTCAATTTTTAAAATAAGATTTTTAAATAGAAGGACTTTTTCCTGCAACGTCTTTTGGGGTTGCACTTGTGTAAAATTTGTCATTTGGTTTCAATCTTTAACCCACCTGGCAACATGACACCAGTTGCTGCTTTTTAGCATTTGGATTCATTTAAAGAGGAAATCAACCTAAAAAAAAAAAATGTTCTGTGCAGCCTAACTAGTCAAAACATGGTGTTCTGATTAATGTTATGTTTCTGAGAAAATGCAGGCAAAATACCCCTTTATCTATCTCGGGTGGCGGCCATTTTGCCACTTGCTGTCGACTGAAAATGACATCAAAGTTGCCAGGTCTCAGGTCGCAACCAATCACGGCTTAGCTTCACAAATCAGAAATGAACCTGAGACCTGGCAACTGTGATGTCATTTTCAGTCGACAGCAATTGGCAAAATGGCCGCCCCCTGAGCTGGATAAAATGGGGTGAACCTTGCTTCTTAATCGGAATGCTGTGTTTAGATTAGTGGGGGCACAAACAACATTATTGTAAAGAAAATTTTGGGGTTGACTTCCCTCTTTAATGAACACTATCTATGTTTTATCCACGTTAAGACATCCTGTTCAGGTCATATGGATGTGCTGTGAATGTTTGCGCTGCAGTACAAATATTAATAACTTTCTTTAGCTTTGCTTCTGCTGTAAATAACACATTTTTTTTGGTGTGTTCATTTGTTTTAACACGAGTAAGAGGGAGGTACACACATACCTCCAAGCATGAACTATGATATTTAATGGCCTTATATCTGAATGACCTCACGCGTTAGTCTTCTTCAATGAACGTCTTTGTCACTGAAGCCTCCTACTTTCAAACGTAAAAGCACTATCTCAGAAATCTATTTTCTCAGTTTCACAAAGCAAATATTTTGGTAGAATTCGACCGTGCACAAAGCAAGCCAAAAAGAGATTTGTCTTGTATCCACAGGTGCACACGTCTATATCTATGTACATATAAATCACACAAAAGCCATTATTTTAGTCATTTATAAGCTGCTAAATAATGCCAAAAAAAAAAAATCGGTCATTATTTTGACATCACATTTCATTTTGTTTCACATAATTGGGATTAGTTCTCATTTCCAGTTGTGTTTTTTTTGTCAGATTACTTGTGAAAATAATATATAATATGTATTTTAGGCTTTTAGATACAGCGCTCTGATGTTATTTTTTTTAATTAGCTGAGTTTCTCTAGTATGAATGGGTGTTTCTGTGGCCCATTGCAAATACGATGTTATCACAATAACACTTGTTTTTTATTTTTTTTTATTTATTCCCAGGCTACATATAGTATGTGATCTTAAATAGAATTATCTCTGAACTTTTTGAGGTTGTCAGTGGAGCTGTTTGTTGCTCATTTCTATCAAAGACTACTTTTACATGCACTTACATGGACTGACTTCACACAAAGGTGGGATGGCTTTTATTTCTGGTGGGCTTTAGCTTGAAGACTATTCTTGAGGTATTTCCAAGCCCGCTTACAATTTACTTTTAAGTCAGTCAGTGCTATTATATTGTTAAAAAGCTGCAAAGCAGTTGTGAAACGAATAAACGGTAAACTAGATGTAGTAAAAATATCACACTAAGATGAACAATCACAATGCATATATAGTAAAAAGATTACTAGGGAAAAAATGGTTGCCATCAAGTTTGCACACGGCTTTGCTTGTCATATTTACATGGATAGATTAAAAATCCATCCATGACTGGAGAGGTTGTATAATTATTAAGAAAAACAAAGAAGTGACGCGAATGCAAGAAAGCATGTTTATGATGTTTGGATTTTATTGTGAGAGTGGATGGCTCGATTACAGTTTGGCTGTGCCTTGCAGCGCATTGCTCTCAGGTTGCTTTCACTTTTTCACTTCACTGGCCAAAAAAAAAAACAGTGGTCACTGCTGGCAAGCGTCTATTCTCTTCTAATAGCGATATATTTTGTGAAAACTTGTACGTGTATATAAAGTTGCAGTCGTGAAAACTGCATTGTAAAACTTTGTACGTTCAAAGTATGCACCTTGAGTTGTTTAACAATGGGTGTCTTTTGGGTGGCTTTACATGATGATGTGTTGACATTAGCATTCAAAGCTAATTGCTACAAGTGTGGGCCTTAAAATGTTATAGTGTAACCGTTTGAATTTTGGACTAGATTTTTTTACAAAAATTCTATTTCAAATTGTACGATTAGGGATTTTGAATTTCAAGATAGCACTGCAGGTAAAGGTCACGGGTATCATCTAAAGCCAGCCCAACTGCAAGGTGACGCTCTAAATGCATTTAAAGGGAAATGCCACTTGAATAAATCTGTATGAGCGCCTGACTCTCAAACGGAAGTACAAAATGCCAAAGTGCCACACAGATTTTTCCACATAAAGTGGCATTACTCTTTAATTGGGAATTTATGTGAGCTCGATTATTTTTCTCAATGGTGAGTCTTTAAAAATATAGATTTGTCTTTAATGTTAGATAAAACTTGAGTGTATAAACATAAAAAAAAAAGAAAAAAAATGAATGTGTATAGTCCAAATAATTTTTTGGGCTTTGCTGACTTTTTTTTTTTTTTTTTTTCATGAAAAGGGACAAGGCCACTTTCGGCCAGCTTGTCTGTTCATGAGAAGGTGAAAACAAACTGCCTAAATGTTTCTTCATATGAAACAATCAGATTGCAAGGCTGCTGTCGCCGTTGTTTCTGGCATTTGGCTCAACGTTTGCGTGCCCCCCCCCCCCCCCTCTTTGAGCTAGTCATTTTGTCACACATTACAAGAAAATGTTTTTGGTGTGAAGCGAAAGAGAGAAAAATAAGAACAACTATCGTTAGTGACTTTTAATTGCACTGATGACTACATAATCTTATCTCGAGCCATATCGCAGCTCAGCTCAATTGAAATTGGAGTGATTGTGTTTTATTCAGAAAGGTCCGATCTGATCCAGTTTCAACCAGATTACCATATTTCCTTATATAGTAGACTGGAATGCATTTTGAACTCAACTACAATGGTTAACCATGATTTATCAATTTCAACAAATGATAATAAATTACACGTCAACAAGCCTCCCCCCCTATTTTTTTTTTTTGAAGAAAGAGGCATTAATGGCGTTTATTTTTTTAAATGCAATGCACAATTAATTTGGCTACGATGTATTCCAGCAGAAGCCACTATGAGGAAATTTTCTCACCATAAAATGGATATCAAATCACTACATGAATACAAGATGTACACAAAACATTCAATTACTTTTTAATTTCAATTCGAAGTTTTTCCAGGCTGTACCCAAGAGCCAAAAACTTTCAAAAAAGAACAACTTGATCTAATATGATTCAGCTTTGTGAAAAAAACTTTCTCGTACTAGTTCAGTGTCCCCCGCATTCTTTCTTATGTATGTGCCGCAAACAACCAAGCCACAAATGTCTGGAATTGACTTTTACTTGTTGATACAAATTGTATCTCTACCTTGAATGTAAATTAAATATCCAATGTATATTATGAAAACAGTTTTATTTAAATGAAGGGGGGGAAATGCCTAATGTGTGTGACACTGTGTGTCACTGGGAGTAGCCCTTAGGTATGTACTATATTTTATTGGGTACAGTAATTAATTTCCTGGGACTTTGATACGCTGGGTCAAGCGCACAACAAGAAAAAAGTGTATGGCTCTAAGCATCACTGTACATACCGTAATTTTTGGACTATAAGTCGCACCAGCCATAAAATGCCCAAAAAGTGAAAAAACAACAACATATATATGTATATAAGTCGCTCCTGAGTATAAGTCGCCCCCCCCCCCCCAAACTATGAAAAAAAACGCGACTTATAGTTTGGAAATTACGGTACTTGTGTGTTCCTGTGGATAGGATTTCATGTGTAAATGTAAAACATTAATTCAGTTCACTTGAATGTTGTAACCTATGCTTATTTTCTCCTGATTTGTTGATTTTACCTTGTGTAAAAACATATTTGGGTCTTTAAAAAAAAAAATGCAGATTGTTACGCACCAAACTAATCTACTTTAATGGACATTTTTTTTTACTAAAAACTACTAAATGAGAGCACAGTGCTAGTTTTGGATCATTTGTGTATTGATGTTTTTTTTAGATTATTTTTTTCTCTTCAAATTTTAATGTAGTGGAATGTTTGGCAGGCGGTTGAAGAACTAATGTTGACATGCAGATAGATACGTGCTTTTTGTTGTTACTTTAACCACTGAAATGTGATATTGAAGTTGTGTATCATTTTGCTGTCCACGGCCAGTTTTGTGTACTTTCAACTGGCGCCCTATGGAAAATGAACTATTTTGAGGTTTTGTGTTGAATAGCATGTCAATGGATGAGATGAAAAACCAAAGTTGTTGTTTTTTTATTCTTATTGTTCTCGTACACATTGTGATTCAAACACACATTCACACTAATTGTGTACCTATGATACTTGATGCCAGCAAACTCCTAGATGGAGAGATTTGATATGCAGAATGTCAGAACTAGAGGTGTGCTCATTAACACAACTGTACGTATTTACAGTGTAATACTCAGGTTTAACCCCGCTAACATTCAAAAAATCATGATTCAAAAATAGTGAGTTGTCCTGGTGACTTTTCTAAAGTGGTGTGAGTGGACTGTTGTGTCTGCAATGTAAGAAGGAAAACATTGAAGCAAGCTTTTTGTGTTGTGCTTGTCTGCAGTATTGTAATCTACACTGGGTGAAAAGCTTTGCTTTTTCTTTTTTTTATTTGTAGACCAAACTAGACTATTTGAGTCTGTGGGCTCAAACAAAATGTAAGTCTTAATGACGTGTTTCTCACCATGAATAAAGCTACATTATGTTCATACTGTGCTATCGCTTCTTTTAATAATGCAAATGCGTTTTGAGGAATGTGCATGTGTGTAACTAGTGTTTGCGAGAAAATTACTAGTTTAGAAAATAACTTGCCTAGATCTTCAAGGTAAGATAGGGAGAAGCCTGCTCTTTGTTGCATACTTGCCCTCAGGCTCTGCAAATAATAGGTAGCTTAGCTGAAGGCACCCAAACATTGGTCACAAGCGCCCTTCGGCATTTAACTATAGAGTACTACCATTAAAAACAAAATAGAATCATAATTAAGAGATTAAAAACGTAGTTAGGTCCATATTTGAGTCTGAGCGCCCTCTGCTGGCGAGATTTGGGCATGGACTAAGGATAGATTTTGCTTACTGTTGTTTTTAAGTTTCTCATTTGGTGAGAACACTCCACGGGAGGTCATCTTACCCGTCTCAAAGTATAACTCACGGGAATGTAACCCAGTGACTCAACACAAAGGTATTTGAGTTGGTTACTTTTTAAGTTATGCAGGCAAAATGTTCCCTCAGGCATTGTGTTATTCTTCTTTCATCCCTTATCTGCAAGAAATGAATTGTGGACGTTACGCAGATCTGGAGGTGGTATTGGGCAAGAACAGAGGACACACCCTGGACAGCTTGTCCACCACAAGGCTGTCATTGGAAAATGAACAAGACTGAATCAGGAGTCTGTAAAGTTTTGCTCGAGAGCCACATTTGATTTTCTACAATGTGGGCCAGATTGTTCCTAGATGCGGTCATGCTTATGTTCTTGTTGTCTTCGACGTGATGAGGAAGTATGCTAGTTGAATGTGTACTGCGTGTTTAGAAATCAGTACAAAGACATCCTTTAACTTGTGGAGCTCTGAGGGAATAGTGTCATGAATCATCTCCCTATAATCAACCAAAGAGAACGAGTCAAGAAGCCAGAGGTCATTGTCTCCTATGATGAAGCATATTTTTTGGAATTGTTGAGACATCTCCTGACTTAGCCCTTCCCATACATAAAGATAGGTCAGATGAAGCCACAAAAGCACAATTTAAAGATTTTACCTCCCTCCATTACTGCATAATCTGACTCACCACATTTTGGGGCCCACGTGAACATTTCTGCTGCGGCGTCTGCTGGCGTGTGTTCCGTTATTCCAGTAGCGTTGGTAACGTGGTGAAGGCTTGCTTTTTCCACTGCCTGCATAAAACATTTGAAAAAAGTACTTATTAGTACTATTAGTATAGTTACCTACTGCATTCAGGGAATACGAGCAGACTTGTATTTAAGGAGGGTATTTCTGTATCACTTATAGCTTGAACGTAAAGGCCGCGGTGGAGGGGGGGGGGATTACTATGATTCATTTGATGTCAATAATACAAGATATAATTATTCTTCCATCACACAAGTTTTGGGGGAGTTATAGGATTTAGGAGGGGCTTCATGGTGTCTCGTGAGGTCATTCACCACTTTGTCAAGATAGGCCTATATGAGTAGAAAGCATAGTATAAGGAAAAAAAATCATCAGAGGGATTAACAAAAATTGAGACTGTAGCCTCCCTGAAAAATATCCATAAAGTTCCCTGAAAAATATCCATAAAGTATTTTTAGCTAATTCGTTACGTTCCACCAATGAGCGCATTGTGCGCGTTTTTTTATTGACACTGCAGTGATTATTTTATATTGGATACAATAAAGAAAAGGGAGTAGGTCTTGGACGAGTCGTGCCGAGCCGAGCCGAGCCAGGAGAGTGAATACGTGCGGCCATGATGATGCAGCGGCAGCAGGCGGAGTCTGCAGGCTTCAACTAAACCAGCCCAAACCAAAGCGAGCTTCGTTTCTCCTTTCTGTCTGCTGGCTGCTGTCCTGTCATTGGCCTGGGTGTGGTTTCAGAGTCCGGGTACCGTTAACAGGAAATCGAGCTTTCGAGTCCATTTCTTTTTTTGAGGGCGAAACAAAGACTAATTATTCCCCTCGAAAGTTCAAGATAAGTGTTTTGGTGTGTTTTAAATCATCGAGTAATAGACTGGGCTCGTTTTGGACAGGAAAGGGTTTCACTGGCGCCGTTGTTCTGATGGGAAAAAGTTTTCTGGTGGTTTCGACAACTGTTCGTCTTTTCTATTAGTTTTTTTGTTGTGTATTTTTGTTTTATTTCCTTCTAACCCGAAGCGGACCAACAAAAGCCAAGATGCCGAAAACGGTAAGCTTGAGTTAACCTAACTATTCTTATTGTAAGCCTCTCGTTGTTGATCTTATTGAAGAGAATCCTGTATGTATCCTGCACCGATGTATCAATGTCTATTTTGGAGCGTGTCTTTTTTTACTCGGTGATCCAGACGGTTTATTGTAGTCTTTTTTTAATTCGACGACACAATACTTTCCGTTAGGCGAGTGCGCGTGCGCGCTCCCGCCCCAGCGTCTCTTCATATGAGCGCCTTAAATCACATCCTTCAATGAGGCCTTGAGTCTACTTTGTATCACAATCCCGAGTTCCCACGTAGGTGGCACGGTTGAGAATCACGTCCCAGAGTGGCTTTGTCCTGGGTGGGCGCCCTCCAGTTCCCCCTCCCCTCCTCCCCGGTAGCCATGGAGCTCGTGTTTCCGGAGGCCTCCCCATCCAGCCGGGGCTAGCTAGCAAGTAGAAGCCGAGATTGGGGCTGTCAAGCCGGCCCAGTGTGTGTGTCCTGCAGCCTCGGCTCTACCTGGCCCAAAAAGATGATACTATAAGATTATTTTGTGACATCAAATTAAATTCAGCAATTTGTTTTAAGGTGACGTAGCTGGGAACAATGAAGAGCACGCCTCCTCTCATTGTTGGGGGTGCACATAGTCTTTGTCTAATTCAAACTGCATGAATCTTATGTTTTTAAACGTTAACCTCTTTTTTTCTTTTTTGATTTATGAGATAAACATTTGAACGTAGTGGAATAAAAGTCTTGCACACAGTGGGGCATTTGTTACCCATGACTCGTGATACTATACAGGATTCTATATGCTATAAATGTCTAAATGCATGTCTTTGTTTATTAATGGGGGAACTTTGAAATGCTAACTTTCTTTAACAATACGACTGGTTTCAAACTGGGGTCCATACAATTTACAAAAAAATAAATAAAATAGACCTACACACTGGGATGTGTCAACAAAATAAACAAAGCAATTACTCCTCCTCCCTTTGGGCCAATTAAAATCTCTGTGATGATTTTGACATTGTACCACAAATCTCACATGCCTGTATCCATGTAGCATTTTTAGCTTGAGGTGATTGATAAATATTTAAATCTAATTAGATTTCATTTAGCGAGGGTCCTTTCTATTATATATAGGTCATAAATATTTAGGCAGAAATATTTAGGGCTGCACTGTTGCATATAAAAAAAAACATGTTTTTTTTTTCTGTTTTTTTTCTATTCACAATGTCATGTTTAATACGTGGCCCTACAACCAAACACAATGCTATAGTGTGAGTGTTTGCTACACTTTTAAAAAAATAGGTTTAGCCTGTTAGTAATGTGCCAATTGTCTGAGTAGTGCAGCCAGGATACTGTTAGCCTCGACAAAAATGGCATGATCTGCAGTTTGCAGAGGTTTGCAGAAGGAGCTTCTACAAGCAATAAACCAGTGTGTTTTCGTGTTAAGAAAAAAAGAAACAAAAAATGGGACAAAGAGGAAGATCACTAGCCATAAATGAAAATAAAATGCTTTCGGAATGAAAAGTTTTGAACTTCCTAACTTCCTGAGATTGGAGCTAAAACCATAATTTGGAAACTATAGGGCAGGCAAAACATAGTAAAGAAGGAAGTGAGATAATGTGATTCGACAATAAAGTTAATTTTTTTTTGCCAAGTGAAAGTTTCCTTTGGAGAAGTGTGGCACACACAAGTCAGCATTTGATTCAAAAGTTGCGCGTCTGTGCCGTCCTGCCGTCTGCACTCAAGTTTCTCAAGGAAGTCATGGTGTGACTCAAATTTTCTGCTCTTACATCAGTTCCTTTCTGGTAATTTCCTCGCCCGCAGCCTTATATGGACTTTCACATCACGGTCTAGCTGCTCTCCTCCCAACTTCCCCCAGCCTGTTCCTCACATGCCGTGCACCACTCAAGATTACGCTGAGGCACTCTATCAACCTTAAAGTGTCATTTTATCACCAGTTGCTGTGATTCCTTTACTGTGTCGGCTTTAAAACGCTCCGTAATAAAATCATGATACATTTTAGTTCAACTTTAGGAGAAAGAAAAATGAAAAATCCGTATGTCAACATTTTCAGTATACACACTAATATCGACATATTCTCAAATATAAATCTTACTTACCATTTCAGTCGAAAGTCAACAACATTGGTGGTTTTCTTGCTAGGTGGACAAACATTAAGTGTGTGTGGCTATGGTGATTTGGTCAATGGAAAGACGTGGAGGTATGCTAGCGAGGGGATTTAAGGAGGCCGTAGTGCGCATAGCAGAGCAGATTAGCAGGTTGTAGAGTTAGAGGTGGTGGATCAAGTGAATGCTTTTTTATTTTTTTTTATTTTATCAAACACAAATACTTGAATAGTTTCACCTTCGATCTGGCGTGACAATTACACTTTTTGGAAAGTAAGTAGTTTTATGTTAACATTTGTGTGTTTGTTGTTTTCAGCTCAAATGAAATCACGGTGGTCTAAAGATAAGAACGAGATTGAGGTTTTGCCAAATGTTTGTACTTTTCTTCTGCCCCGGATTCAATGGACACTCCTCGCACCCGAGTATGAGTGAATTGTAGGAAGTTGGAGTGAACAGGCTTTGAGCAAAGTAGCAGTTTGGACGGAGGATCGAGAAGGATTACAAAACGTTAACTCGACAAAAGCGACTGGACTCTCACGTTGAGATGTCCGAGCAGATGGATGCGTACATGTACGTGTATTTAAGGAACAATGGTCATGGGAAAGACCCCTCCTCACTTTGTAAAGAAAGCTCATCCTCCCTTTCATCCCTCCCTTTTCCTGTCTGCCAGTTTGCACTCTTCAACTGGAGGCTTTCCTTAGACGTAACGCTCGGCTGCATCCAGGCCTCAGCTGTAAACACATCTGGACTGCAGACACACAACAGTACACACAGCCACAGGGCGTTTAAACAGAGGTGGGAGGTTTGACAGCCTTTTCTGTGCAAACCTGCTTACAGACATAACTTTGTCACAAAAGACACAAATTATTACAGTATCTCCTATTCAGTGAAATCAGTCTGGGGATTAAGGCTGTTTGATATGTACTATTATTTTTGGATGTTCATTCCCTGTGTTGTATTAATTTTTTTTAGTCATTTATTTAGATTTATGAGACATCAATCGGGAAATGAGATTAGAGCTATGTGGTTGTGCGACAAGTCATGTTAATTTATAATAAAGCAAATGCCGTTTTAAGAAAAAAAAAATGCCAATGTCACATTTTAGCACACGTGTCAAACTCAAGGCCCGGGGGCCAGATACGTCATTTTATGTGTGCCGCGAAGACAAATTGTGCATCAAATTCGTGTCATTACTAGAATGGCAAATTGTCTTCACTTTTAATAATATATATATATTTTTTTAAATATTTGACCAGTTTTTACTCATCTGATTTGAAAATGAGTTAGTTGTCAGTTTGTTTTGTAGCTTTTACTGTATATAATATGAGGTGCTCATATATTTATTTGGGTTGACCGTCATAATGGCCCTCCGAAAGAAGCTATGACTACAATGCGGCGCGTGAAAAAATGTAGTTTGACACCCTTGTTTTAGCACGATATGACATCGATATGATGAAAAATGTCATTTAGCTAGTGTGCATTGTGCCGTTGCCATGGGGAAACCGATGAGGTCAAACACATGGAAACTAGGCACGTGGGACGAGACGGCGCGGGTGAGTGTGCGCTAAGAATAGTGTGGGCGACACACCCTAACACGAGCAGTTAGAATGTAGCGGCTGGGTCATCGCCAGAGTTTTTAGAATGGTTGCCAATTTTTCTATCAGTTCTTTAGCGGTTATCAAACTTGTAATACCAAGTTCAATGAAAGTAAAAAAAAAAATCTACTGACCTTATGCACAGTTTGAACATTTAATTCATTGAGGCATCACTTATGGTACTGCCCTATCTGCGATTCTGTTGGCGTCGACCCAGACTGACCTCCGACGCAACTGCTGGCGATGACAGGAAGTGACAGAGGGGCAAGTGTCCTGAGCTGTAAATTGGGTTGTGCTGACATGAATGGGAAAGTACGCAACTCTCGTCAGCCCCTACTAGTGGGAAATAATGCGTGCCATTGTTGTTGAGGGCAGGCGTAGGCCTCAGCCTGCGCAGTTATTTCCCCAACAGGCATGTGTGCTGCCTTTTTCATCATCTCAAAGAGGGCAGAAAAATGTGAAGGAGAAACACAATGGCTTTGCTGATTCCAGAGTCAATCTAATATTTGTATGACCTTGGCAAGTTTGAAAAATTCAGGAGACACACGTGACGTTATGGATTTGGCACTCCTAACTATGACACGTTTAACGTCACGCGGCCCCTGACAAGAAAAACATTGAAAGGTTATGACTTGATTGAAGTGGTTCTTGCAATACATTCCACATTCCTGTTTCAATATCTGATGTGAGTTCAGTGCATTCTTGACTTGAACAGGAAGTTCCCCGGCGGTGACAAACTGGCTGCAAATAGGTGGATCAGTGTGTTCTTGGCAGACCGCAGAGCAGACCGAGATCTGACTGGCTGGCTGCTTCGGGTTGATACATGGCAGGAAGTAGGCCGCTCTCCTGAGGGTGAAGCGGCAAAAGGCCTCGCCACCGGAGGATGTGGTTACTTCCTGTAGATACTTTCCGTACGAAGGTCGACCAGATTGGCACGTGGGCTTTCATGAAGTTGAGAAAAACACTGAAATTATTCATTATAGTCGGGTGGTTTGTTAGCTATGGGGAATTAGATTTTGACTAAATTTGCAAAATACAGACATGTTGGATTAAGAAAGTCTTTGTGACTTAACCATGGCTTGCAAATGGATTTTTCTTAAAAGGGTTTTCACACCAACTTTTTTTTTTTTTTTTTATTCCCGCTCATATCCATGCTATTGTCATTTCACATTGGTCATTGTTGTTTACTTTAGATTAGTGTCAGAGTCACCACAATGGATGCGGAACTGGAGTTTGCCATTCAGCCCACAACAACCGGAAAGCAACTCTTTGACCAGGTAGGACATACCACAAAATGATCATTTCTCTTCGCGCTCCCTAAATCGTATTTAATTCTATATACTGTATCATTTTATATTAGGTTGTTAAGACCATTGGGCTTCGGGAGGTTTGGTATTTTGGACTCCAGTACCAGGACACCAAGGGATTATCTACATGGCTCAAGCTCAATAAGAAGGTGAGCTCTTTATTGACTACCATTGATAAATATAAACGTCAAAGATCCATTTCAACTTGAATGAGTCAAATATTTATATATTCTACTTTATAATTTCAGGTGACAGCCCAAGATGTGAGGAAGGAAAGCCCGCTACTTTTTAAGTTCCGTGCCAAGTTCTTTCCCGAGGACGTGTCTGAGGAGTTAATCCAGGATGCCACCCAGAGGCTGTTTTTCCTTCAGGTGAAGGAGGGAATTCTAAACGACGATATCTACTGCCCTCCCGAGACAGCCGTCCTCTTGGCTTCCTATGCAGTCCAGGCAAAGTATGCCGACTACAACAAGGAAGTCCACACACCGGGCTACCTGTCAAGTGAACATCTGCTCCCTCAGAGGTAAAATGATTATTGATCTGATAATCAGCGGTCATCTGGGTTTATATCCACCTTTGCGTGACCTCTGACCTTTCATGTTGGCAGAGTTCTGGACCAGCACAAACTCAGCAAGGACCAGTGGGAGGAGAGGATTCAAGTATGGCATGAAGAACACAAGGGAATGATGAGGTAATCGCTATTCCTCCTCCTCAGTCTCATTAGATAAGAAGTTCCCGGCTCATTATACGGTTTGCTAGTTCTACAGCATTTGGACTGTTCTTCTCTATGTGCCAAACTTTATCAGACTCTGCCTTCTCTCCTTTGTGTGCCTCTTCCCGTGGGCTGGCATGACTTTACAAATGTAACACCGGCCAAGGCCCAGAGGTCATGATACACCACCTTTTGTTTTCATTTCTCATAACCTAGCTTAGAAATGGAGCACAAGCTGTTTGATACAATAAATGTATAAGCTGGACGGATCAACAGACGACCATTTAAAAGCAGTGTGCCAAGATTTTTTTCTTCTGGTTTGATAATGTCAAAAACATTTGCATTCCAATATCTAAATGACATCACTTGTGTCTGCAGAGAGGAATCCATGATGGAGTATTTGAAGATTGCCCAAGATTTGGAGATGTATGGAGTTAACTACTTCAGCATTAAAAATAAGAAAGGAACAGAGTTGTGGCTAGGCGTGGACGCTTTGGGGCTCAACATTTATGAACAGAACGACAAGTAAGCCACTTTCTCACTGCTACACACTTTTGGATGCTTGTTAGCAAATACTGAAGCTTGCGTGTGTCTTTTACAGAATGACACCCAAAATTGGGTTCCCTTGGAGTGAAATCAGGAATATTTCCTTCAACGACAAGAAATTTGTCATCAAACCCATTGACAAGAAAGCTCCAGTATGTCGAAGGACCGTTTCATTTGGCTATACTCGGCACTGACTTGTATGTTTTTTTTTTTTTTTTTTAGGACTTTGTATTTTATGCTCCGAGGCTGCGCATCAACAAGCGCATTCTGTCTCTATGCATGGGAAACCACGAGCTGTACATGCGCCGCCGCAAGCCCGACACCATTGAAGTCCAGCAGATGAAGGCTCAAGCTCGGGAGGAGAAGAATCTCAAGAAGATGGAACGGTAATGGTCACTTCTTTCACAAAACCGACGCATCATTCAAAGCACTGTTGATTATTTTCTAGAGCTCTGCTGGATAACGAAAAGAGGAAAAGGGAAGTGGCAGAAAAGGAAAAAGAGAAGATAGAAAAGGAAAAAGAAGAGTTAATGGATCGATTAAGGCAGATTGAGGAGCAGACCAAAAAGGCCCAGCAAGGTGAGTGATGGAAAATGTCCGACAAGATGATTGCTCTGGACTGATGTTGACGCTAAGCGACTGCGTATAGAGCTGGAGGAGCAAACAATGAGGGCCATGGAGTTGGAGATGGAGAGGAAGCGAGCCCAGGAGGAGGCCGGGCGCCTGGAGGCTGACCTGAAAGGTGCCGAGGATGCCAAGATGGCTCTCCTGCAGCAGTCCGAAAACCAGATGAAGAACCAAGAGCACCTGGTCAGCTATCCAATGTCCAGGTTGCGTCGGTTTGGCGCTTTAGATGAGATGCAACTGAAAGACCAATGTTGTGTTTTTAGGCCACCGAGCTGGCTGAGCTGACCTCAAAGATTTCCCTCCTGGAGGATTCCAAGAAGAAGAAAGAAGATGAGGCTACACTGTGGCAAGAGAAGGTGCGCTGAATATGTCGAAAAAAAAAATCCCCACTGACTGGTCATTGTGTGCAACGACAAATGAAACCCTGACGGTCTAAGTTGACCCTTTCTTCTCTTACTTCAGGCCACCATGGTGCAGCAGGACCTGGAGAAGACCAAAGAAGAGCTGAAAAACAAAGTGATGGCGGCCCACGTCCAGGAGCCCATCAGCACCGAGAACGAGCACGACGAGAACGACGAAAGTAGCGCCGAGGCCAGCGCCGAGTTTACATCAGCCGCCACGTACAAAGACCGCAGCGAGGAGGAACGCATGACCGAGGCGGAGAAGAACGAGCGTTTGCAGAAACATTTACTCGTAAGTCTGACCTCCTGAACCTTGAGCTGGCTTCTGTTTCCACCATCGAGCGTGTAGGCAGAACATTATGGCAAGTGTAATAAATCCCAAATGGATTCATTTCGCTAAAGGGCAGGGCCATGTGCTGACATCACCTTGAAACAATAAGCACAAACTTGTCCTCGTTGTAACCCAGCCATCCATTTCGGATAGAGCTGGAGAGCCAGAGTATATATCCTGTTGATTATTATTATTATTATTATTATTAGTAGTAGTAGTAGTATTTGAGTGGGATTCCTTACTGAGTATGCAACAACTGTCATTCCAGGCCTTAAGTTCAGAGTTGGCCAACGCCCGAGACGAGACCAAGAAGACGGTCAACGACATGATCCACGCAGAGAACATGCGGGCGGGACGTGACAAGTACAAGACCCTCCGGCAGATCCGCTCGGGAAACACCAAGCAACGCATCGACGAGTTTGAATGTATGTGATGCGGAAGTCGTCAAGGCCGCTCGACTGGACCGCAGTCCAGCGAGGCTCCAGCTCTTTCTCTCCTCCCAAATATATCAGCTGCAAATCATGACATGGCTGCACACAAACACAGCACAATGTACAAATATGGATCTGTAAAAGTTGCATGTGCTATCATTCCTAACTGAATTGAAGCAAGTCACTGGTGTTAATAAGGGACATACTGTATTTTGTAAGTGCATTCCTCACTTAGGCGGGGGGTGGGGTGGGGTGGGGGTGATTTGTTGCATATGGATCACATTTTCTGACACTTCCAGTCAATTCTGTAATTTCATCTCAGATTTCTGTCAGATCCTTTTTTTGTGACTTCAAAATTAAAGACCCCGACGGCCAGTCCAACTCTGTGCCCGTTAGATATAAATTGAATATTTCTGCTGTACTCGTGCAAAAAGAATTTTCTGTTCATATTAATTTTGTCATGATGCACCACACAGCCTTGTCTTTTGAGTTGATTTAAGGCTCACGGTGCATCTACCGAATAGAATTTAAGACAATGAATCGCTTTTCTTTTTGGATCTAGATTGAATAAACTTGTGCCATAAAAAAACTTTTAGTTTGTAGTGTCAAATTTGAATCTTTGTTACATGATGACTGATGCTCATCAAGTTTGTCTGTGGCAGGAAGCGTTCAAAAGAATTTCATATCTGGATGATTTTGGTCACGTTGTAGGGATATCAAACTTATGTTTGGGGGTTTAGACTTAGGCGTAATGTATGACTTTTTAATCAAATAGTTTCGTTATCAAGGGATGTTCAATGCAACATTCTACAGTATGTCATTAGAAAGTTGGTATGTTGTAATTTAATCTTTAATTTAAAAAAATCACATCTGAAAGCCAAGTAATTTCCTTTTAACATGCACTGGAACATCCACAGTATTCAATATTAACCAAAACAACAATGCGTAGTATCTCCAGTTCTTACATTTTAATATACTGTATGTATTTAATGAATGACTTTTGTATTATTGTGATTTGGATTATTCTGATGTGATCAAATCATGTAACGGTGTTTAAAAAAAAAAAAGAGCGAGCGAGCGACACCGCTGAGGATATTTTTGTATGATGCAACTTTAGCGTCCGGAGCACAGTATTAGTTGTAAACTAATGAAATGGCTCGCGGCTGTTCTAGTAAATTGAAGGAACAAGCAACACCCTGTGCACACATCGCACCAATGCAAATTGACATTCCAATTCATCACAGTAAAATTTGTATTAAATTAAATCCCTCTGTCAAATCAATATTACATCATGATTGTTTCAGTCCAACTTTGGTATCAAGGCACAAGAAGGGTTTGCTTGTTTCATAGATTAGTCTTTGAAAGTATTTACATTATTTTGCAAGGTCAAAATAAAAGTATTATAGCAGTAGCCATTTTTATTCTATTTTGATGTGTTGGAATGAATTTCTACTTTGATCCAATTGTATTAATACTGTATTTTTGCCCATCGTTGCAAGAATAACTGCCATCAAACAATACATTTGTTATTTTGGACACCTTTAGATGCCTTTGACAATAACTTAAATGATGCTGTACTGTTATGTTTTACCTGAAATTCAGTCAAATCATGTGTGGATGAGGTCAGGTCATGTTTTCATCTAGTAGTTTTTGAAACATGAAGAATTGTCTCAATCTTTAGTAGTGCCTTGCCAAATTTTTGCTTCGTCTTTCTTTCACCGGTGAATAAAAAACAGGAAAAAAAACATGCTTGGTCTTTTTCTTTTCTGTTTGTAACTAGAGGTCCTCTATTTACGACGAGGTTTACTTTAAATCTAGAACAAAGTTGGAACGTGCTGGTGTGTGGTTCGTAAATATTTGTGCGAAAGGGGAAATTAAAAACAAAAAAAAGGGGGGGGGGGGAAGTAGCTACGCCGCACAGCACTCGTACATAAAATCGAAACGTCGTATGTCGGGACCGAAAACCACCGCAGGGTCACGTGAGCAGTTTCTTGCATTCACCAAACTTGTCATTTTAAAATATGCCACATGATGGTGCCTTCAACTCATGAGTGAAGGAGACAAAAAAAAGTCTTACAATTCTCGGGGAATGTTAGCTCCTAAATAATATATAATATATTATATTATATATATATATATATATTATATATATATATATATATATATATATATATATATATATATATATATATATATATATACGTAGGGGCGGCTCGGTGGGGCACTTGGGTAGCACGTCCGCCTCACAGTTAGGAACAGTTAGTAAAGTGCGGGTTCGATTCCACCTCCGGCCCTCCCTGTGTGGAGTTTGCATGTTCTCCCCGGGCCCGCGTGGGTTTTCTCCGGGCACTCCGGTTTCCTCCCACATCCCAAAAACATGCTTGGTAGGCCAATTGAACACTCCAAATTGTCCCTAGGTGTGAGTGCGAGTGCAAATGGTTGTTTGTCTCTGTGTGCCCTGCGATTGGCTGGCAACCGGTTCAGGGTGTCCCCCGCCTACTGCCCGATGACGGCTGGGATAGGCTCCAGCACGCCCGCGACCCCAGTGGGGACTAAGCGGTACAGAAAATGGATGGATGGATGGACAAAGGAGACTTTCTACTTAATTGTGATCATCCATCCATCCATCCATCTATCCATTTTGTTACTCAGGTATTTTCATAGCAAATTAATATTGTTGCATTTATTAATATATATCGCTTCCAACATTTTACAAGTCAATTATTTGTCCTATAGAGTAATTACTCTAAAACCTAAGTTTCTGACGTTAGTGTAGAAATGAGCAGGTTCTGCAATGTGAATTTAATACAATTTGGGTAGCGCTGTCCATGAGGCTGTGGCCAGTAAGTGAAACTTTACAATATTTAAAGTTTTAAAACAGTATCTAGTATATATAATGCAACTTTACAAAGTTGCATTAAATATAACTGAATGAACCTGAGTGCTCGAAAGCCTGTGCAGTCACTTGAACAACAACACATGAAACTGAAGCTCATTTCTGTTTTCAGGAGAAGCATTGTTTCACAACTTGGATGTCAGTCTTTCGCAGATCTCAAAGTCTTTGACTGCCAGGGCTGTATCTCGGGCTAAAGGGGCGGGGAGGACAAGGGAGCAGTTGCTGTCAAAATACTTTCCACTTATGCCTTCTGCTTCCTCTGACACGGCGCAGTAAATGGCGCTGACTGCCCCCTCCTCTGCCGACTGCGGAGATGGCAAAGAATGGTCAATTAAAAACAATCACGTTGAATGCTGAAAACTGACATCCAAAGCACTCACCTTGAAATAGAACTGTCCAATGAGGCTGAAGAACAAACGAATTCCGAAGGGGCAGTGCCTCAAGATTCCCGTCATGACTATACCAGGGTGGACTGAATTGGCGGTGACGTCTCCATGAACATAACCCACGCACACATGCATGTAAACAAAATGATCAAAGCTAATAAAAAGAATTCAAAGTCATGGGAGCCTAACCTGATCCTTGAAGCCTCCGTGCAAACTCATTTGTGCAGATGATATTGTGCAGCTTGGTGTGACCGTAAACCCGATCAAGCTCGTAAGTTCCATTCTCCCCATGAAAATGGGAGAAGTCCACTTCACCCTTTTTGTGGTAGACAGAGCTGACGGTGACAATACGTGCTGGAGCTGAGCGTTTCATCAGGTCTGAAAGAATCAGAAGGGTGAGGGAGGGAGAGGGGCGTGACAGAGGCGTAGCCAGGAATTTTTCCAGTAGGGGCGCGCGCCCACAGGAAAAAAAATCGAACATCACCTACGCCGTTCGCTGATCGCTAAAACAACATCCGGGTCCGGAAGGCAAACGGTGAATGGATAACATCGCGCACATAGAATAGCGCAAGCATATTCGCGCAAGACCGAAAGAAAAAAACGGCAGGAAAATGAAGAATCGAAAAAAGCTCGATTATTTTCAACCGGGGCGCAGGGAGTCCTAACCGGGGCGCCGCCCCGGCTCGCCCCGGCTTGGCTATGCCTCTGGGGCGTGAGTAGCCTGCTTATCACAAATAAACATTTTTTTTCGGTTAGTTAGGGAACATTCAAACCTCAATTGCCACAAGCAGTAATAGACATTCTGTAATCGTACCAACTAGCTGGTTGGTGAGAAGAAATGGCCCCAAATGATTGGTTGCGAAAGAAACATCAAGTTCATCTTTGGTAATCTGCCGGGGTAAACCTATTGGAGGGAATTGAATATACGATTCACAATGTAAACAAAAATGAAGGACCCATAAATTGACACTTCCACATTCTTAAACTTTTTGGGGAGCTGGACATTTTTAGAATGAATCACAAACATGACGTGGTATTTATATTTCAGCGTCAGCGTATCACCTAATACTGCAGCATTGTTGACGAGGATGTGAAGGGCGCTTTCTTCCTTTAGAATTTTTTTAGTAAAATCTCTGACAGAGTCCAGAGAAGAAAGGTCCACCGGACGCACGTGGACGTCAGGGTTTCCTGTTTTTGCTTGAATTTCTTTCACCGCTGCGGCCCCACGGGACACACTTCGACAAGCCAGAATGACACGGGCACCCCTGCGAGCAAAGTCCATGGCGATGAACTTTCCGATCCCTATGCAGCGACAAAAAAAAAAAAAAAACCAGTAGCAGTGTAATCATTTAATTTAAATGAAGGTGTTGGCAAAAGTTCTTGCATGATGATACTATCAAACAACACTCATAAATCCTTTCACCTGAAAAATATTTCTGCAACCAGTTGAGTGACATAATTTCATTTTGGTCTTAGAAAATAGAAATGGTGTTTTGAAGTTGTTGATGTATGTATTTACCCAACAGGAGATGCAGTTTTACTTCGAATTGTCTCGTACATAAAATGTGCTATACAAATAAACTTGCCTTGCCTAACTTTACATTTGTTATTATGGCTGAAAAAAAAAAATCACTTTCTTGATCATGACGTTTTTTGAATGTCTCCTATATTCGCAAGCGGGTACGGGTGTGGCCTGAGGGTGCCTCTGATGCGCTTCGTGACTGCTTTGGCTCTACTGACTGGGACATGTTTCGGAGGGCTGCCACTTGCGACGATCGGACAGACATTGAGGAGTATACTGACTCTGTTTCCTCCTACATCAGGAAGTGCATTGATGATGTGACTCACTCAAAATCCATCGTCACTCGGGCTAACCGGAAGCCATGGCTGACGGGGGCTGTCTTCAGGCTGCTGAGGGCCAGGGACAAAGCCATTAGAGCGGGGGATGGGGCTGGCTTGAGGACTCCGAGGGCCGACCTGTCCCGGGGCATCAAAGAAGCGAAGAGGGCGTTCTCTTGAGGGCGTTCTCTTGACCATTCTTTCCCATCTCCGCTCAGAACAGCACTTGCCCGCTGAAGGCCACTCCCCCTTCACACGAGCTTTAACACTTCCCTGCAGCAGGCCATCGTCCCGTCGTGTTTCAAAGCTGCCACCATCGTACCTGTCTCGAAGAAACTTGCTCCGTCCTGCTTCAATGACTACCGCCCCGTGGCACTTACGCCCATCATCATGAAGTGCTTTGAGCAGCTTGTCATGGAGCACATCCGTTCCGTTCTCCCCCCCACCATTGACCCCTTCCAGTTTGTGTACCGAGTCAAACGGTCCTCTGAGGATGCCATCTGCTCTGCCCTCCACTCGGCCCTCACCCACCTGGAGAGAAGGGACTCATATGTGAGATTGCTGTTTGTGGACTTCAGTCCTGTACTTTTGCGCTATGCTTACTGTCTGCTGTATGCACACTGGCTCCGTTTTGATTGATTGATTGATTGATTGATTGATTGAATATTTATTGATCCCCAGGGGTGGGGAAATTCAGGCCCCAGCAGTATCCACACCACAGAGTGGGTATACAAAAGACACACAGATGGCATGAGCGCAACTCAATAACTCTCATAAGGCTGCCACACAACGGCGCCACAAAGAAAGTCAGAAAGTGCTCAAGATAAAAGCCATCAAAGCTATAAGACAAAGGGAAAAAAGTAACAGCGGCCAACGAGCACCCCCAATACAAGAGAACACCCCAAAACACACAAAATAGCCTCCACGGGGTCCATCGACAGGTGTAGGGGCAGTCCAGTTCAACGGTGCCCAATGGACCGTGGTCGTGAATCGGTGAAAACATCACAAAGCAGGCAAATGTGTGAGCAGCGTCCTGGGCACCCAGCCGGGGCGGGGCACGTGCAAATGGTCACCACGGGGCTAGCATTTGCTCCTCTTATTTATTGTGTTATCTGTTTATTTATTATTTATTCATCACTCTTATTATTTATTGTTTCTTGTTTTTATATCGTGTCGTTTACTTGTATGTCTATTGTGTAATATGTCTCGTCACCGTGGGATAGAGAAAACGTCATTTCGGTTTCTTTGTATGTCTTGACATGTGAAGAGATTGACAATAAAGCTGACTTTGATTTTGACTTTGATTAGGGTTTGTATTAATCCCAAAAGAATCACATTTGAGCTTGTCAACATATCTTGAACTTGTATAACAAATATTAAATTAGACATCTTTTTTTTTTTTACAAGATTGCTAACTCTATAGTAGCCCTATTGGTGGAATCATGAGAGCCAAGCAGACCTGAATTGGCCCCTGTCACGATCGCCGTCTTTCCTTTGAGCTGCGTGGGACAAGCACGGGGGTCCCAGGGTCCTCTCCGCTGTGCGCGCACCATCATCCACAGCAGCAGCGTAATTACCATCCACAGCAGGTGAGCGATCACATCCAACCAGCTCATTGTATCAGCCAGCGTGGTTGCAGAAGCACAAACGAAAGAGTTCTGGTCCTCCGGCTGCTTGTAAGTTTGATGTATAACAATGTAGCCAGGTCCGCAGAAGAAGTGAACCGGCCTCTTCAATGTGGGTCACGCAGCTACACAATGAGGCTGCATTACTACAATAAGTAACTACAAGAAGAAGAAATGAAGAACTTTGCACAGTAAGCAGATCAAGGAATCACTCTGCGAAAACCGCCTCTTGTAACCCGAGCTTTTTGATTAAGAAATAAAATTGCTCGCGTGGGACTTGCTGATCATTCTTTGTGATGAAATTGACATACTTTGGCAACAAGATCTTGAAAAAGGTTTGCTTTTATTTTGGCACATCAAGGCAATAATGATGATAATGATTAGCACGCTTATGTTCTTGATTAAAAGCCTTGTGCCTTTTTGTGTTTGGGGGAAGTGAGCGAAAATTCAATCTGCAGAAAGGTCAGGCAGCGGGCCACGTGGAGATCTGACTCCAAATTGTGATCAACACTTAACACAAGAATTGCTATGTTCTAATCCACACACTGGCGCACCTAACAATTTTGCGAGTCCGTTCTGTCAAAGAGAAGACCAGTAGATCAATTAGGCCGAATTTACCAATTGTTTAATCCTGACAAAGCAAGCTAATACAGGCGCCTGGGCCTTGGGTCCTTAACACAAAAACTCATGTGCCTTTGTGACCAGAAAGACGACACATTCTTCAAGGTTGCCCAGTTTTAAAGAAACACAATATGAATATTCAAGCATGCAAAATATTGTGTGGTGATTGGTCGATGGTCATCTCCTCCTCGTTTGGGGTTTCCCCTGCTCAGCACAGGTGTCTGGACCAGTTGTTTTTCGCGTTCCCCATCGACCTTGAGATATCCTCCCTTTCTGGACCTCCTGTTCCACAATACTTTGAAGAAAACAAATTCATGTAGTCTGCACATTCCTTTCCACTTATTAAGCGACCACACTACTACTAGAAATTATATTGATATGATTATATGTGTCTAACGCAGCCTTAATCAAATGTGTTTGCAAACTGCCGAAAGTACATTTCCCTTTAGATCGAAAGTACGTTTTCTCTATCCCACGGTGACAAGACATATTACACGATAGACATACAAGTAAACGACGCAATATAAAAAACAAGAAGGCACAAACAATAAATAATAAGAGTAATAATAAATAAACAGATAACACAACAAACAAGAGCCAGTGTGCATACAGACAGTAAAAGTACAGGACGCTACGCAGAACGGGGAAGCGAGTTCAGGATCCTAACAGCCTGGAGTATGAAGCTGTTTGAGAGTCTGGTGGTGCGGGAGCGCAGGCTTCTGTACCTCTTCCCAGAGGGCAGAAGATCAAACAAAGAGTGAGCGGGGTGACTCACATCACTCACAATCGTGGTCGCCTTGCGGGTGAGATGGGAGGTGTAAATGTCCTTCAAGGAGGGGAGCGAAGCACCAATAATCTTACCAGCCGTGTTCACTATGCGCTGCAGGGCCTTCAAGTTGTAGTCAGTGCAGCCGCCACCCCAAACAGCAATACAGCTGGAGAGGACGCTCTCAATGGTGCCGCGGTATAATGTAGTCATGACGGCCGGAGGAGCGCTCGCTCGCCTGAGTTTCCGCAGGAAGTACAGGCGGCGCTGGGTTTTCTTTGCCAGTGATGCGGTGTTGGTGGACCAGGAGAGATCCTCACTGATGTGCACCCCCAGGAACTTGGCGCTGCTCACTCTCTCCACCACAGCACCGCATAATTTAACAAAACCACATATTCTATTTATTAATTAATTAATGTATTTATTTATCTAACCAAAAAAAGTTTTATATGCGTCACTCACAGAGGAAAATTACGATTTATAAAATTGACACAATTTCCCATCACACATCAGCATATTGTTGAGCAACGTTTGTTTCCTGGACGACAGGAAGCGAGTTACGACACTATGGTGAAATCAGCCTGAAATTCAGCTGTTATTGAAAGGAGTTAGCAAAAAAAGAGAAAGAATTAAAAAGAAAAAGCTATCACATAAACTCAGA
Source organism: Syngnathus typhle (assembly GCF_033458585.1). Classification (NCBI taxonomy): domain Eukaryota; kingdom Metazoa; phylum Chordata; class Actinopteri; order Syngnathiformes; family Syngnathidae; genus Syngnathus; species Syngnathus typhle. The sequence goes on from NC_083752.1 coordinate 6,685,754, forward strand.
CACGTACAACAGTACCATTATTACAGTAGGTATCGACAGATATTTAAATATAGATATAGAAGATGTAATGACAAAGTTATTCAAGATTCATACACAAAATAATAAAACGAACAGTACACGCTGTGTTAGCACCTCCCACTTCTGAAAAACTACAACCCCACAATCCTTTGCGACTGGCAACATTTCTTGTCTACGTGGGAAGGGTGTCATCCCGATTCCCGACGACTGTCAACAAATATTCAACGAATTTGATGTATGTGCAACGCTGGAAGTAAACGTGGCATGACAGGACGATTTGGAGGCGAACCCGCTGACGTTTCTAAACATGTGGCTTAAACCTGAAGAGATACTGCTGAAAAACGCCTTTAAACTGTGGGTCACCGAGAAGGATAATGAGTATTTTGTGCTTCAAAGGAGGCGAGGGTACGGTGAGGGTGCAGGCGGCTTGACAGGTAATAATCAATAATTCACCTCCTCGTATGTTTGGCAGCTCTTGTCTTTGGGCTACGAAGTTATGCTCGCCAGTCACGAATGTGTCAGTTCGTCGTACGTGTCCGCCGACATATAAACAATTGCGTCCTACTGTATGCAGTAGCATGGTAGAAATGAACTGCAACAGGTTTAAAGCCAAATTGTTAACAGGTGGCTTGTCTTAATATTGTTCTCTGCTTGACAAAGTGATTTCTTCCCCCCTAGCATATGGTTACTTGATGGTTTGCAAGAGATGTCTGCACTGGCCTGTAGCAATGCTTCAGGTTAGCCTGAGTAATTAGGACATGATCGTACACAATATCTCGTAGGAGGAATCATTTATTTTGCATTGGTTTAGCTGAAGATGATGTCTAAGTGCACGTTGTTTACAGCGCCAGAACACTTTATTTTGACGTCACTAAGGGGTTGACGAGTTTTCCAAGCAGTGGTTGGTAGAGGAGCCAAAAAGTGTACGTCGCGAGCGCAATGTAAAAGATTAAAAAATATATTCTATTCTAAAAGTAGTGTTTCTTGGGAGCTTAACATCAGGGGATGCTTTGAGAATAATTGTCAATTTGTTTTGTATATGTGAAGCCCTTTGAGACTGCTTGTGATCTAGAGCTATATAAATAAACTTGACTTGTTTCTTCCAAATAGAAATACTCAAATCCTGTAAAAAAGTAAATCGTATGTTGCATGAAACTACCGTGAGAACTACAGTTTATTCATAAAGTGACCTAAGTAAACACAAAGCAGTAAATGTAGGTCGTTACCACCTAACTCTGGTTTAAAGTCATTGTAATGGCAGACTTGCATCCGGGACAATCATAAAGCTGTCAGGAAGAATGTCTAGACTAGACACTTTGATACTGACTTGACGGCAATTAGACTAACTGCAGCAGATTGATGCATCATAAGCCCTCTAGGCTTATATCTCTTCAGTACAATGAGATGAACCTTGTTGCCTCCCAATGAGAGCATGATGACGCATGATGTTTTGTGACCATTTTAATTCTGCAACGGGAACACGCTGAGAAGTCATGCACCCACAGCTGCAAGGACAGTGTAAATCTGCAGTCCATCTATCTACTTGTTAATTATTAATGAAGGGCATATGAGAGAGAAGCCTTACATGGTCAGATCTGGTCGTCGCGTATCTGACGTAGAGTGCATAATCCATTTCATCCTATCAGCTTGATTTTTTGGAAACATGCATGAAGAAATAGACATATCACTGTGCTTTATTTTGCAGGTCTCCTTGTGGGAACGCTGGACGCCGTACTGGACTCCACATCTAAAGTGGCTCCTTTCCGCATACTGCACCACACGTCGGATTCACAAGTGTATTGGTCGATAGCATGCGGTACGTTCTTGTAATGACATTCCATTCTTGCTGAATTTGAACTTTAACGTTGAATAAAAAATGGGGTTTTTTGCACTTTGTAATCTATTCCCTTATGTTGCATCAGGGGTCACAAAGGAGGAAATAGTCCAGCACTGGGATTGGCTGCTGCAGAATATCATGAGGACCCTCTCGGTTTTCGACTCCAGCGAGGACATCACTAGCTTTGTGCAGGGCAAAATCAGGGTACCAAATACGAAGGACAAATTGGTCCATTTGAATCTTTAGACTGATATCACTGTACTACATTTGCATCGTATGACCCCAGCAACTTAATATACTACTATATTTTGTTATTCTCAGGGTCTGATTGCTGAAGAAGGAAAGACGTCCCACAAGCTGGAGGACGATCCTGAGAAGTTCAGAGAGGCATACTTGAGGTTCGAGAACTGGTTCGCGCTACCGCCGGAGGAGAAGCTGGTCACGTATTATGCCTGTAGTTACTGGAAAGGCAAAGTGCCCTGCCAGGGTTGGCTCTACCTCAGCACCAACTTCCTCTGCTTTTATTCCTACCTGCTGGGAGCTGAGGGTGAGAAAAGGCTGTGTTTGCTTCCATAAACGGCCATATTCTTCTTTTAATTCCCAGGCCTTGTTGAATTTTACCACCCTTACATGCATCTCAGTCTTCTTTTACATTTTCAAATTCTAGTCTGTTTGCGTAATGCAACTGCTTGGAAAACAACCTCCCAGAATGCTTTTGAATGTTTTCCCCATACCTTTTTTTTTTTTGCTCATCGTACGCGCTTCTACAGCCAGTAGAGAGAGCCTCTAATTCTTAAATATCATTTGCGAGAAAATATGATAAACAAGTGACGAGTCAAGAATGAAAGCCACTTTCTTTTCTTTTTTTTTTAAGGTGATGGCTGTTTAGGTCTGGAAATATTAAAAGTTTCAAACAACATATTTGTATTTCAATTCAGCTATTGCCCTGATAATCATGCATTTTCCCTTTTGCTTGCACCTGTAGTGAAACTGGTCATCTCCTGGGATGAGATCTGGAGGTTGGAGAAAACATCAAACGTCATCCTGACTGAGAGCATCCACGTCATGGCTCACGGGGAGGATCACTATTTCTCCATGCTGCTGCACCTCAACGAAACATTTGTCATCATGGAGCAGCTAGCTGACTACTCCATTAAGCGCCTTTTTGATAAAGAGGCCTTTGAAAAAGAGCGAGCACTCTCAGACCCACTGCAAATAACCAAGAGGTGCTTGTTTTTCCAATTCGTCATATCTTGAGTCAGATAGCATTTCATCCATTCATACCAATTAGCGATAGCAGATCAGATTCAAAATTGTGCAAATGCACCCGCCCGCTCTCCACTTTCTTCAGCCCAGTTATTCCCAACACGCAACAATATATTTGAAACAGGCATACAATTTGTCGTTGTAAAAATAGCTTATGTATAATATAAACTATCTCTAGTTTTGTTCCGCTTGTTGTCTTTTCAGCCACATATTGCGCACACACTGAACTGACTAAAAAAAAAATCTGTTAATAACACTCGCATGAATTGAAAGTGTTTTTGTTATTTAGTGTTCATAATATTAATCATGCCATTTTATTTCCCTCCCACAGAGGCCTAGAGGCTCACGCAAAAAGTGAGCAGTTCCGGACATTTTTCAGGCTTCCCAAAGAGGAAAATCTGTTAGAAGTGCACGAGAGTTTCCTGTGGGTGCCTTTCAGCCATTTTAATACACTTGGCAAGATCTGCCTATCTGAGAACTACTTATGTTTTGCCAGTCAGGACGGGAGCCAATGTCACATCATCATTCCAATGCGCGAGGTAGAACACCCAACGGTGTCATTTGATTTATTCCATGCTGACACTTCCTTACGCCACGCATAATATGATGAAATGACTTTCTGTCCCGGCCATCGCCACCGTTTTCTAGGTCGTAAATGTTGAGAAGCCAGATACCAGCAGCCGTGCTTTAACAGTGTATGTGCGTGGGAAAAGAGCACTCCGTTTCACCGAGGTGCGGGACTACCAACGTCTGGCGACAAGTATTCGCAGCCGGTGTGGGATTAGTGCTAGCCCGCAGCACTCGGCATCAGCGGAGGTAACAAGTCAATTCTCATTAATTCCATTTTTCTCCCCCAAACATCACACGTTTCCATCCTTGTCGCTAAGGTCATCCGAGGTGAATGTCAGTCGCTCATCAACCACTTTGAGGACAACCCAGACGACGTGACACTTATGGTGGGCCAGAAAGACAGCAGCAAGGCAGTAAGCACCGAGGCGCTCATGACTGTTTTCCACCCCCAGGATGTTGAAAACCTTGACCCTAAAATGGTATGAGACAAACACACCAGCATTTAGGATAAATCCACGAATGACTCAATGACACATGTCGTCATCAACAGCTTAAGGAGAAGATGAAGGAACAGTCCTGGAACATCCATTTTTCCGAATATGGCCGCGGTACAAGTATGTTCTTCACCAGGAAGACGCGTGACTTGATTGTCCGTGGCGTTCCCGAAGCCTTACGAGGAGAGCTGTGGATGCTTTTCTCAGGTATTTATTTTTTTTCGACATCAAAACTACTCACCCTCATGACATCATAATCATTGTCGACGCACCGTAATGGATAAGGAGCCGTAAACGACATGGCGACTCATCCTGGATACTATACGGAGCTGGTGGAGCAGTCTCTAGGCACGAGCACGTTGGCTACGGATGAGATTGAGCGAGACCTTCATCGCTCTCTGCCAGAGCATCCCGCCTTTCAGAGTGATACGGGAATCTCCGCCCTCCGCCGAGTCCTCACCGCATACGCGTATCGTAACCCTAAAATTGGCTACTGCCAGGTAAACCCTTTTGGTTTTATCCATCACATGCTGTTAACAAAAAAGACAAATCATTGAGGCGGCTCTGTCGATTTTAGTTGTGTGGGATAATGTAGTCCTGTCATTTTCTCTTTTCTCTTTCTGAGGCCATGAACATTCTGACCTCAGTCTTGCTGCTCTATGCCAAAGAGGAGGAGGCCTTTTGGCTATTAGTTGCTGTCTGCGAGAGGATGTTACCAGATTATTTTAACCGGAGAATTATTGGTGAGAAGGTGGCAAATTAATTAAAACAATTAATCGTTTGTGTATCACTTGTGACAATGTGGTGACTTTGTTTCTCCAGGGGCTTTGGTCGACCAGGCTGTTTTCGAGGATCTGATTCGAGTGAACCTCCCCCAGCTGGTGGAGAACATGACAGACCTAAGTCTGTTCTCATCCGTTTCTTTGTCCTGGTTCCTCACCCTCTTCATCAGCGTGCTGCCCATCGAAAGCGCCGTGAACGTGGTGGATTGCTTTTTCTACGACGGCATTAAAGCCATTCTGCAGCTCGGCCTGGCCGTCCTGGATTACAACATGGAAGCTCTGATCAGCTGCCATGATGACGCTGAAGCCGTCACCATCCTCAACAAGTGAGTATCAGCCAGTCCAGATCACCTTATCTGCAAAACTACTCTGAATTCACATTGAAATGTTTTTGATTTGTAATTTGCTTGCAAGATTTTTTGATAGTGTGACAAACAAAGACAGCCCGTTGCCACCAACTGTCCAGCAAGCCCCTGTAAACAACAACGATAAATCAACCCGCTTAAATGTGGACATCAGCGAACTGATCCGAGAATCTTATGAGGTACAGCGGTATTTTTTTCCCCCCCCCTACTATGATTTTTTTTTAATGTTTTTTTTTTTTTTTACTGTGTTTTTGAATTTGTTATCTCTCCTCTAGAAATATGGCAGCATTCGCTCAGAGGACGTTGAGAGTTCACGAAAAAGAAACAGGCTTTTTGTGATCCAAACACTAGAGGACACAACAAAGCAGAATGTTGTAAGTGGACACTCTATTTACCTAGCCCTCTATCGCATAAATCCATTTGCCATTTGTTGAACACAGAATAAACATTAAAACACAATGAGCACACTCGCTGCTGTCGACCGCAGCTCACAGCCAGACACTCACACAGGCTCCTCCTCCCCTTGCAATTTGGAGATTCACTATAATTGCACCAACGGGTTTCTTTGCAGATTCGTGTCGTGTCCCAAGAAGTCAAATTTACTCCTGCCCAGCTTGACGAGCTTTACAACTTGTTCAAAGTGAGTGGCACACTTTACTCTTCTCTAAAAAGCAAATCCATCATGTCATCATTGCAAGTGTGTCGTTTCAGAGGCAACTTTTTCTTAGCTGCTACTGGACAATGAAGAGTCCGGCCCTGCTTCACCACGATCCGAGTCTGGCCTACTTGGAGCAGTACCAGCTGGGCTTCCAACAGTTCAGCGTGCTCTTCTCCCTGCTGGAGCCTTGGGCTTTTTGCACCAACAAGAGCACTCTTTCTCTCTGGGTTTTCCGATTAATCGACGAGAACCAAGATGGCTTGGTCAACTTTAAAGAGTTCTGTTGTGCTCTTGGTGAGTGTTCACGTCTCCTTTTTGTCACAGAGGCACTTTTCATTCTCCTTACTTCCTTCATTCAGTAACAGTATGCTTCAACTTGTGCAGATAATCTATACTGTGGATCTTTCACAAATAAATTGAAGTTCCTCTTCAAGTTGCATCTACCGCCAGGTAAGTGACATCCATGTGTACAACAAACAAATGTCTTGAGGCGGGTTCTTTTAATTCATGACTCAAACAAAGGTTGGCTTCGACTTCTTGGTCACCTGAATTATAACATAATTGAAAACTATATGACGAATGATTTACGACACTCCCTCTGCCTTGCTTATGCTCTTCTGTCTCTTCATCTTTTCCTCTCAGTGCGCTTACAGTCAGTCTCTTCTAGCTTTCACAGGTAGTCCTTTGCACGTACAGGAAGAAATACTCCCAAGCTTTTTCGCGACGCCAGGAGGCTCTCCTCACTTGAGTAGACGTCCTGGTTAGCGTCTTGACTGCTTCTTCCTTCACGTTTTTTTTCTTCCATCTTTCCTTCTAGACATCAATTTTGACATCTGAGGGATGTTCTTATTTGCTCACATTTAGCATATATGTTTCAGATTTTGATCTTCCAGAAGATGGCGTGATTAAGAAAAGTCCTGAACGAGGTACTTTTACACGCATATGTAGTCAATTTGTACCAATGTCAACATTTTCACAATGTGTGACATTAAATTTTGCATCCGTGTAATTGATAGGTCGAGGGAAAGTGGATCTGCAGGCCTACTTGAAACAATGGCAGAATGAAATACTTAGGAAAGAGGAAACTATTAAGGACCTACCTAGAATTAATCAGGTAATTAAATTTACCGCAACTAATGCACAAATTTCCAAACACACCCTAAGTATGGTTTATTCTAAAAAAAAAAAATCTTAAATCTCAGGGTCAGTTCATTCAGTTCTCCAAGACCTTGTACAACATTTTCCATGGCGATCCAGAGGAGGAGTCTCTGTACCGCGCAGTAGCCCACGTAACCAGCCTCCTTCTGAGGATGGAGGAGGTGGGTCGGAGGCTGCAGGAGCCGAGCAGCCCGGCCGCATCCTCAAAGCCCACTCTTCCGGACGGGGAGGACCAAGCTCCTCTCACATCCAAAAGCTCAGACACCCCCAGCCCCCAGGAAGTTGGCCCCGAGGTCCCTGGGGAGGACTGGTCCTTTTCGTTCGAGCAGGTCCTCGCGTCGCTGCTCAACGAGCCCGAAATAGTCCACTTCTTTGACAAACACGTTGACATTCAGAGTAAAATGACGCAAGCTCAAGTGGCCCAGCTGAAGCTAACAGGAAATAGCAAGTGATTGCTTAGTAAGGCAGACGAGGACGGAAAGGCAAAAAGGGCTGACATGCAAAATCCTTCAACGGTTTGATCGGTGCATGCACGCACGCACGCACGCACGCAGGCAGGCAGGTGGCGTCTGTTCGATCCTATATTGTATACGAGGTGACATCTCTGTGCCACTGTCTCTTTGTTCGTCAATCAACAGTGTTTTTTCCCCACTCACAATGTTGAGTTACATATCGCCTATTATGCAGATTTCACAGACCTGTCTCGCAGTTCCTGATTGCACCCAGCCAGAATGCAATGGAGCCCAAGAAATAATATACTCTTTATTGTACAGTGTTTGAAAAGTAGATGCCACTAAATCTGTCGAGTCGCTCACTTAGAGAGCTGCTCGTAATCAACTTGGAAGGATATTTTACTTTCATCAAATCTCAGGGTGCAATTCCGTTCAAATGTTGATTATCTTGCGAGAAATCATTGGAAGTTTATGACTTGATGAGTTCAACATCAAAAGCATGTGTGTGTAGCAACATTTTGATGAGCGCCTTCAAAAAGTGTGTGTTGTTTTCTATTTTCTGTATCTGTGCTTTTGCTGCTTGCGTCCCAAATGACTCGTTGTACATTGTTAGAGAATACGCCTCCACAGCCGAGGTGTTCGGGTTAAGAAGGTTCTGGGTGCTTTTCTTCTAGTTTTTCCATCTCTTGGGGCCACATATTTAAAAAAAAAAAAAAAAAAGTTTAAGTAGGAACAGACTGTTCCAGAAGGGATTTGAGCACCATTTTTTTTCTCTCTATACTGCGATTGTAAAATAAGATAATCCTCTATTTGTCCCACACGGGGGAAATTCCAAACCAGCTTCACCTTTAAAAAAATGCTAATCAATGTTTACCTGTCAAAGAAAATGTTGCGTACTATCGACTACTTTGATGATGTTGGTAAATAAAGCCTGAAGCCATACTCATTATTCCAGTATGGTGGCGTTCCAGTTAAGTTATACAACAGATTGACTTATACGTGATTGAAAAAAAAAAATATATATATGATGAATAGATTTAAAATATAGATATTAAATGTATTTTTGTGATACAATTGTCTGTGACAAGAATGTATTATTATTATTGAACACATTTCAAAAGAACAGCTAACTTTTTTTTTCCAACAAAAGGGTAAAATGCATTGTTCCGAAAAAAAATACTGCTTTGTTTTATTACCTAAAGTTAGTGCTGTAATATTTGATCTATTCATTTATTCATATGTGCAGTTATTGTCTGCTGCATTTGCTGAGAATGTGACTTGCCAATACTTCTCTTGCCTGTTTTTTATTTATCTTTTATTTTAAATATGTTGTTATTCTCATTGGTCCAAAGTAATAAAGAGTAAAGAGTGGTCAATCTTTTAATATAATTTGGATCCTTTTTAGTTCTTCAATTCACTTGCTTAATATGAGAACCAATACATGGGCTATCTTCCAACAACACACATTTATTATATTTCATAACAGTTATGTCAGGTCTAAATACCATCAGACATTTATTTACAAACTGGAAACAAAGAGGAGAAGACAACCAGTATTCTTTTGCTCGCGAGGAGAATTAGGTAGAGGGCCCAGTTCACAGTCCTCCACCAATTCTCACCTGCCCTACCGTCATCTCCTCTTTTTATATTGGGTTGCCCTGGTTACAAGAGGCGTTCCTACACTAAAGGGAGGGGAGAGAGTGACTGTAGCAACGCTGTTCAGCTAGCTAATAATGTTGTGTGGTGCGAGGCCGCATGGCCTTGGCCGATCCGTGACCCCAGGAATGCAGAGTCTGTTCTTAGATGGTTGGCAGCCTCGTTCCCGGCTGCAATCTCCAAATCTGGATGCCGTGTCCCTCTTGTGCATACACTCCAGTAAACGTTAAGTAGATGTGAGATAACAACTTCCATGAAGTCTACTTAAACAAACATTGAGTAAATATGGGATAACTAAAAAACTGTCTTGGACAAAAACAATCAAAAGAGAAAGGACTTCTCTTGAACTAACAAAGAACAAAGAGCAAGGATGTTCTTTCTGTTCCTAACTAGTGTGGGCCTCTCACAGGAAGGGAGGATAAGGACTCCCCAAGGCTAGCTGGCACATATAAGATATGTGACCTCCGGTTTCAGGCCGACCAGCGCTTCAGCAAAACTAATTATTCTAACAAGTTATCTAGCTGTTCATTTTAATCCGAGAATACAAAACAATCCTTTAATAAATAAAAAAGCGACCAACTTTGCACTGGCAACTTTTATATAATACATGTTGCAATAACAGTATTATATTACTGTTATTATATATTAGTCATATATAATAACTAATATATTAGTTTATGGCATAAACTAACAAATTGACTGAAACTTCCTTGGTGGTCAAAAACTAATAAAAACACATCACATGAGAGAGGAATCATATTTTAAGTGTGCAGGCGTTGTCTTATTGTGTTTGTCCTATGTGGGGTTTTTTTCCCAGATAAGGAGATTATGTTGATTTCATATTTTTAAGTCGTCTCTTTGTCATATGAATCTGACACTGACCTAGAAATGATTTTAAGACTGGATATCAGGTTCTGTCGGGCTTCGCTGGTGCCTTCACATTACTTAAGGCTGGGTTACACACATTCAAGAGGATTCATCAATGGGGGGTTGGAACTGGAAGGTGTCAGCAAAGTAGAACTAGGGCAGTGATCATCTTGTACTTATCACTTTAAGTGATATATTTTTTCATTTGTCTAGCTATTCAATGCAAACTAAACACTAAAATACATAGTGTAATCATTTTGTCTGAATTGTATGAGCATTCTTGGGCTTAGAATTTGCTTTCCCCACAGCAAGACTACAAGCATTGATCCTGCAATCACATTAGAAACATTTCAAAACACTTGCACTACAATCAGACATTTTTTTCTTACAATTTGTTTATGTAAAAGCAACAGGGGAGGATCTTTTTCGGACAAAAGTATCGGGACAGCTGCTATAGACTTTTACCAGACTCATCCAAACATGCCTTTATATACACGAAGCTTGTTTTATAATAATTTTCATCACAATTGACAATGGCAGTACTTGTTCCCTTGCTAAAAAAAAAAAGTGTTTTCATGCATATTTATCTTAAAGTCAACAATTTCAAACGGTTCTTGTCCAATCTTTTGACTCGAGAGTTGCGGCCTGTGTCAATACCAACTGTACTTGATGTCTTAGCAGTTCTTTGTTTTCCATGCAGACCAGTAGCCTTCAGCTGTCTCGGGATTGTCTAGACCAGACATTCCTTGAGTTTAAATATCATCAATACATTTATCTATCTATCTATCTATTAATGACAGTTAATAATTAATAATAAAGCATTAAGATTATTCTTTCTCGCCTCGTCTATATTTGCAGGTCATCCATCCTGCACTTGTTATTGCTGTTCTTGCTGGACTGGCTGCTTCTGCGCTGAGCTTCCACGAGCATGTCTTCAACCGAGTTAGAGGTTTTCCTCTCCCGCCTATCGTCTCCATCTGTTTTACCTTTCTTCTCGGCGGCCATGTTATCTTTGTTTTGCTTATGCATCACTTTGCTGCTGTAGGGGTTGTAGGGGGGGTTCGGCTCAGCAATGCCGTATTTCCCCTCCACCGGGAAGGAGTCACGGCCCGCCGGGCGACTCGGAAAGTAGTTGTAGTTCGGCACAAAAGGAAGAACGGTTTCCGCGGGCTCCGTCTGCCGCCGGCTGTAGCGGAGACCCTGATGGCATTTGGTGAAGCCGAGATGGTACATTTCCACTAAGTTGAGCAGCAGCGAGATGCACGCCACGGCTAGCATGAAGAGGATGAAAATGGTCTTCTCGGTGGGTCTGGAGATGTAGCAGTTGACCACATTGGGGCAAGGCCAACGGTCGCAGGAGTACATTGGCTTGAGCTCAAAACCATACAGGAAGTATTGAGCTACGATGAAAGCCACTTCAAACAGGGTCTTGAAGATAATGCTGAAGACGTAAGTCCGAAGTAGCGCTCCTCTCAAATGCACGTGACCTTGGTTGTCCTTGACGGGCTTGACTGCTTTCTTGGCCTTATTGCCAAGTATCTGCCGGTGCTTTTCACTCTGGAGAGCCAGTTCCTTCTCCTTCTCGATTAACTTCTCCTCCATGCGCACAAGATGGAGGATGTGTCCCAGGTAGATGAGCGTGGGCGTGGACACAAAGATGATCTGCATCACCCAGAAGCGAATGTGGGAAATGGGGAAGGTCTTGTCGTAGCAGACGTTCTGACAACCGGGCTGCTTGGTGTCGCAAGTGAAACCCGACTGCTCGTCTCCCCAAACCTTCTCAGCGGCCGAGCCCAGCACCAGGATTCGGAAGATGAACAGAACCGTCAGCCACACTTTGCCCACCACGGTCGAGTGCTCCTGGGCGCTTTCCAGCAGCTTCCCCAAAAGGTTCCAGTCTCCCATCGTGGCTCACAAATCAATCCTCAGCTTTAATGACAAGACCACCTGGGTGGAGACAACCACATGCAAATGCCATGTGATCATCAATGACATCTCTATCTCAATTTGGTTCGAGCCTGCAAGGTCTAAAGACTATCAAAAGTACTGACCTACATTCTCAACCTACATTCTAAAATGTCTCATTTCAAACTGTGTCTCTTGAGCAGCACTTGTTCCAGCATATACTTGTATATGGATTAATTTAAAGAAAAGAAACAGAATATTACAAAAAAAAAATCCACTTCCTAACCTTTCATTCATAAATATATCACTAAATATTACTGGATTCAAATTCTATTGTTATGAAAACCTGATGCGCTACAGGAAAAATCAAGGGCAGATAAGGAATCGGACCAAAAAAAAGAAAAAAACGTTACAAACTTTTGCTTGCGTCTCTGATTTAAAAAAAAAAATCTGTTTCTTACTTTTATGTAAACTTGAATTGTTGAATGACACATTGTGGCAAAACTAAACACATCGTTTTTGTCAAATAGTGATGTTTTCCTTGATTGCGAGACGACAGTAAAGGGAGAATTAAATTGCCCCGGGAAACAAATGCATGGCACTGCTCAAATATGAATGCCGGAAAGATAACGGTTACACTTACACAAACTGATTTAATTCATTTCAAAATCTGGATGAAAAATTGCATCGTTATCGGTTTCATAGAAAGCTATTCAACTAAATTCGTTGGATTAAAATAGCAGCTTTGTCTATTAGTGTCTGTTTAAGATTTTTTTTTTTTAACATAAACTATCAAAAGAATATCAAAACAAAATCCAATCAAAGGCGACTTACTTGTTTGCTTGCGGGAACCGCCCGGCGAAAAAAGACGCCTGAGCTTGCAGTCAATATAATGTGATGCGATTGATCATGAATCAACTATTTGTCTTCCCAAAGGTTGTGTCTTCTCCAGTCATTAAAGAGAAAATGGGGGGGGGGGCGTGTAGGAGAGCTGGAGCTGCCTGCTGGTGGACAACTCATGCTTGAGGACAGGTCTTGTGACACAAGATCCAGATTCAAGGCATGTTAGTGATGACTGCTGATAACCTGAAAGACACTTGTGCCTGTCCTTTGGGACTCTACAGAGCACCTGTTTGAGATATACAACCCAAAAAGAGAAATTATTTTTTGGGGAAACATCACATGCAATTTCTTACCGTACCTAATAATGATCATCTTCACCAACCTCCACGGTGAGTGCGTCCTGAAGGTTCTTCAGTTCACAAAAAGACTATGTTTTTCTGAACCGATGATGAATGCCAAGATAAACCTCTTTCCAAGAGTTCTCTTTCACAAATAAGACTTTGTGCCTTCACATGAAGACGGACTAGAAAGAATTGTGAAAGCCTTCATTTGAGAGTTGAACTTTCAAGACATACAAATGGCAGCTGAAGACTCCTCTCGAGACACATCTCGTGGTCTAAATTTAAATAAAGGGGAAGGGGATGCCGCTGTGTCGTCATTTGGGTGACCTTTGACTGACGAGCTTTATGCTCCCTAAAACAAACGAGTCCAAATTTGTCTCCTTCACTCTGTGTTGTCACATCATTAAACTTTTATAATTTCTATTTGCCGCATACAGTAGCTTCACGCCTAATTGACAGATTAAAAAAAAAATCCCAAATTCTGCTAAGACTGCAACTTTGAAAACTTTTCGCTACACACCATTATGCATTTTAAGCCATAAAAGTTATGACCACCATTAAAATTCCTTTTTGGATTTTTATTCATCAGAATCGAGATACCCTCATGAGTATTTATTAGCAGCATAAGCAGCCACGCAAATGAAATGGTTTGTGGTGAGTTACACTGACATGTGATGGATGGAGTGTTGATACCTTCTATAAAAAAAAAAAGAAGTGACTCTGCAGGTCCAGCTGTCGGTGGGGTCAACAATCGTCACCCGCAAGCTGACCTCTGACATGGCAAAGCTATTGATAACCACAAACTCTGCACTTAGTGAACCCAATCAACCCAAGATGTTTGCTCCCAGGAGGCTCGAGTCTAAAGACGGCTACGGTGCCACAAAATATGCGACAAAGCAACGTGCCAATCGTTCTTATTTTTTTCTCTCCTTCTAAGAAAGCACAGATAAACAGCGATTTTGGAAGATCAAACAAGGAATGGTGGACTTTATTCTGGACTCTATTGGGGGCAAAGATTTACTGCTTCATATTTATCCTCAAAGGGATCTTTTACCTAACATGCATATAAATAAAAACACTGTCAGTTAGAATGAATGTGTTGCATTGTATGGTTACTGTGCATTTATGTCTATTTTATTACCAGTTAGACAGAAAATATTTATTACATTTCAGTACACTGTAGACAATTTATGGCAGAGAAAAAAGCAAAATTTTGACACTGTATGTATAATACAAATAAAAAAAATATTCAGTTAATTCAATGCACACCATGACAAAAAAAATCTATTTGAATAGTCACTTAAGGACTTCTGCAGGCTCATGTGCACCAACTGTAGTTAAACTTAATGAGGCCTGATGTGTTATTTATCTTAATTCTTTTATTTGTATTAGAATGGCATGCCTGCAGCATATAATGAGATCCAATAAAAGTCTCTCTCTTTTAATGACGCTATTATATACATCATGGTCTACTTTTAATGACCAAAATTTACATACGTATATATTGCACTTTTCATAGTGTTAATATTTGGCTATTAACTCTATGATAACTAGTATTTGACATTTCTAAGAGATTTATTTCCCTACTGTAATCTTATGGTGGAGCCAAGCTCCCATGCTTGAGTCTCCAGCATTGTGCAGGTGCTTGCCGCAGGCCTTCCCCACCAGGAAGACGACCTCTGCGATGTTGAGGAGGATGCAAACGCCCGACACGGCCAGCATGAACACGGTGAAAACGGTTTTCTCCGTGGGCCGGGATACGAAGCAGTCCACCGTATTGGGACAAGGGTATGAGTCACACTTGACCAGACGGATCATCTTGTAACCGGGGTAGAGCATGTAAAAGATGTACATAAAGGTCACCTCGAAGGCAACCCGGAATAGCAGGCTGATGACATATGTCCACCAGAGGGCGCCGGTGATTTTCACCTTTTGACTCTTAATCTGCTCAAGTTCTTTGGGGTTGCTTTTCCCTGACAGCATGTAGATCCTCTTGTCCACATGCCGCCGGTGGGCCACGTGCATGGCGACCAGAAGGGCAGGAGTGGAGACCAAAATGAGCTGTAGGGCCCACAGACGGATGTGAGAGATGGGGAAGAAGTGATCGTAGCACACACTGTTGCAGCCCGGCTGCTGGGTGTTGCAGGTGAAGCCAGATTTCTCGTCCCCCCACACGCTCTCTGCTGCCACCACCAGGACTAAGATGCGGAAAATGAAGAGCACGGAGAGCCAGATGCGACCGATTCCCGTGGAGTGTCTGTTGACGCCGCTGATGACAGCATAAAATGAGGCCCAGTTCATTTTTTGCTCCGGGTCTGAAAGATACAGTTGGAGTCAAGGTCTACCCCAGTGCTTCTCAATTATTTTCTGTTACGCCCCCCCCTAGCAAGAAGAAAACTATTCGCGCCCCCCCTCCCCACCGTGACTATCCTAACTTGTCTTGTAAGTCGTAAAATGTTGCACTGTCGCAAACGTGACAGAAGTAACAATGAGAGCGCCACTGCCCCCTGCTGTAGTAAACGCGCAATTACACTTTATTCTAGTACTGCCAAAAAAAAAGCCTGTTCCCCAGGGTCACACGCGCCCCCCCAGGAATAGCACCGCGCCCCCCAAGGGGGGCGCGCCCCACTATTTGAGAAGCACTGGTCTACCCACACCTGGGTCTCACTTATTCAAAAATACATACGACAAATTAGAATGAGATAATGTGAAAAATAAAAGTAAGAATAAATAGTACTTTATAACGATAATAATTCAAATATACATATTAAATAATGGCAATGAAAACACAACATCTTTCATTTCTTCTTAACGGCATTTTCTTTCATTTGTTTACCGGAGCACATTTAATTAAATCACATTAAAGTTTAAAATCCAAGTATCGGTAATGTTTCAACAGTCCAACACTGTGCAGCAGGGGTCGGGAACTTATGGCTTGCGAGCCAAATATGGCTCTTTTGGCGACGTTAAAAACGTTATTGAAAAGAATACATTAGTACAATCAAAAAATCGTTGGTCTTAATTAAAATACATGCATTTAATTGAATTTAACCAAACTATTGTTTTTTTTTTAATGGTTTGGCTCTCCCGGGAAATTATTTTTAAAAAATGGTCATTTATGACTCTGTTCGCCAAAAAGGTTCCCGACCCCTGCTGTACAGCTTCATGAATAAACATAAAAGCTTCAAACGTGTCCAAATTTGTCCAAAAATTCATCACTGGATTGAGTATAAATGCAAGGGTGGTTACCGGGCTCAGCAGGAGGTGTAAGAGGCATATGAGACAGCGATGACAACTCTATGGTGCCACTGGCTTGGCATGGATGACTCACGATAAAGAAAGAGAAGAAGGGGGTCTCTCTGCCCTCCTCGAGATTTGGCAGACCTCTTATGAGTGACCTGGCACTGTGTGTCATGTGACACACCCGTCCCTCATCAGAGGCGTGCAAAGTGCCAAAAGTGCCTCGGTTGAGTTTGCAGATTTTTTGGTGATAATTTAATCAGATGTTAATTAAAAGAACATGTTAAAATGATCATATAAGGAGCACAGCATCCTTACCTTAGATGATGACACAACTAATAACATCCGGACACATTTATGTATGTAGGCTTTTTGAACAAAACTGTGCCAGTGAGCAATGGGGCAGCAGGATTTTGCATTGCTAATGTTAACACACACACACACGCACACACGCACACACACACACCAGCGTACAGCCCAGCCCTGAGAGGTCATATGCTTCTACACACACTGTTTGCATACAATAGCTCCATTTTGCCGGGCCAAACAAACAAACACACAATTCAATTCAAATGTTTTAACTTCGGCCCAGTTGAGGAATCTGTGTGGGGTACAGCTGTCTGCTCTCTTGGCTTTACTAGGCTTTGTTCTGGGCAGGAAATGTAGAAAGGTATAAATCTGCAATTGATATCAATATATCAAGCGACATTAATATAAAAACTGCTTTGATTTTGCAACCCCTTGTGTTTTTAAATTAAATATTTGAAATGTAGTCATGGAATTTGTGCCACTAAATGGATTTTTTTTTGCTTTGCTGTTTCTCACAACATAGCTAACATTTTGATGCTGGTTTTTGTTAATATACCTTTTCTCTTCAGATTTTTTAGCTTCTTGTAGTTAATTGGGTTGAAATTGTATTACGTACACCGGCACAATCTAATTAATTATGTTATTAAGTAGTATGTGAGTAAGTGTGTGTTTTTGATCTGTGCTTAATATTGGACAATAAAAATGCTGCACATAAATAATTCAATTAATGAATTTCCTCCGATTTTGTTCAGTTTGAAGGAGGACATCTAGTGGTACATCTTGGTCATTGCAATTGATCAACAAATAGGCAACCAAATAAGCGTTTTGTCGGGATACCATTTTTGTTTTGTAAGATTTGTGGCGGTTGCATCATTGTTAAAATAATTTATTTTATCCCCTCTTGCATTCATTTACTAGCAGCCCTCGTGTCACGAGTGATGCATTTTCATAAACCAGAGAAGCCTATTGTCCGACAGTTATTAAACAGTTTAATTTTGTTATAACGTAAGATTGCCATTCGTTTTGCAGTGGCCTCTTTAAGGCAGTGTAATTTTTTTTAAAAAAAAACAGTGTTATGTTTTTCATTTTTAAGTCACGGGTTTGAATGGCAGCGTTCCATTTCGCCTCCACGTAGGGTTGTAGTTGTACTATTAATTGATGTTAAATAATAAAGACAAATAAATAAATGACATTACCTCGAGTATTCCATTTTTTATTGAAGTATATATTCACATGTTACGGGGAATGCACAAGAGTTTGAGGGTAAATTAGAATACCAAATACGACTCACGAAAATACAAATCATTTTGGAATGGGACGTGTCCAAAATGAAACTAGCCGCTCTTCTGATAGCGGCATCACAACACAGGAAAAGTGGCTAAGGCAAAGCTTCGCACAATTAAACGCTGGAAAGAAACTGACACTTACGAAAAAGTGAGAAGGGAATCTTCACAACACGTCAGTTTTTTTCCTTTCGGCTTTGGAAGTGACCAGCGGCCATTGAAGGCTCCCACGGGCAACATGGTTGCTCAAGCTAGGCAGCAATGAGTGGCGTGTATTAGTAGTAAGCGAGCTGAGAGCTATTTGAAAAACCAAATTTACCATCCCCTAATCTTCTTTTTATTTTGTTCGGGAGACTACAAACAAGATGGGGCATCCTCCTCTGGAGTTTAGCGACTGCTATTCGGACAGTCCTGACTTCAGAGAAACACTCAAATGCTACGAACTGGAGCTGGACCGAACCAGCAAATTCCTTAAAGAGTTGATAAAAGATGGCAACAATGTGATTAACACAATTAAAGGTAAGCATGTTTTATTTGTGATTTTGCAATTCATTGCAGTTGCTGGATGCGTTGCTATGGCGCGAGAGCCATATTTGGGAGGCGCGCTCCCGTATGACCACAACAAAACACAAACAGAGGTGGTACTAAATTTACGTCTTGCACGTTTAAGTCGTCCCAAGTCTTAAAATCAAGTTTCAAGAAAGTCCCGAGTTACTGCAGCAAAACAAGTAAGTAAAGCTGAGTCCACACAAGCAAGTGTTTGTAGCAAGTCATGACTTGGGTCAAGCAAGTCCTAAGGCAAGTTGAGTCATTCAATCTTCCCATGCAAAGCCTTTTATGCTGATTTTAACGACCTACATTCTAGCATTTCTTAAATGAAATTGTCTGAAGACATTTTCTAAAGAGTCTGTTGATCTTAATTTGTAGTTATCCACTGGGTTGGAAGTCTTCCATCTGTATGTTTGGTCCAACCAGAATTCAGCCTCTCCTTGCTGCCAAGATCTTCAATATCTGTAAAACTGTCTAATGTCGTTAATTGATGTAATATTAGCAATGGGGGTTGTTTGTCAAATGAATAAAATGTAAATATCATCCTCACAGGGCCTGAGTCTGGCCTTGATGACGTCATCATCATTATGTAATTTGATTGGTTGGTTAGAGCAAAAAAGTTGCCAAATTTACGATAGTGTTTTTTGTATTATGTTGAGGATTCTGTGGTTGTGTTATTTTAGTGGTGGTATTGAAAGGTGAAATAAGTCCTACTGAAGGCTTAGGTACAAAATGCATGGTCCGCCATTGGTCACATGTATTTACACAAACCACACCTGGTAGTTAGAAATTTGGCAGCACCTTGAAATTCAAATCGTCCCCCGTCCTATGATATTTAGTACGCACAAATGTTGCTTTCCCACTCTGCCAGAGTGCATCAAGTCCAGTTTACTGCGTAGAACACATCCACATAACCACAAGCTTACAGTTAGTTCATGGCTACATTTGGGTCAACGTTGCACCCTGAGGGCACACTATTTATTTTGTTTTACTCGCCAAGATCCCATTTTGTAGCCCGGGCTCACAAATAGCAGCATTGTTGTTGGTGTTGGCACACGTCTGAGCATAAACTGAAAGTCTTTTTGTTGAATGCACCAATGTTTATGTTGACTTTAGTGCTGGCAACTGTGCCCAAGCTGCAACTGCACGTGCACTACGCTTAATATTCATGGCACGCAAACGGATAGAGCACAAATGGTTAAAAGCACGGAAGATTCGAGGGATATTGTGAATGTACTACTGGGTCCCGAGGCCAAAAAATGTCTTGCAGTATTGATTTACCAGACCAGGGTTTGTTTAGATAATGGAAACCAGACGTAGTGGGCCACATAGTAGCTCCTGCTGACTTTTCCATCCAGGGCAAAAATAAAAACCTTTAACCTTTTCCCTTCAGCAGAATACAAAAAAAAAAAGAAAGAAATTGGTCCTAATAAGCAAATGCATTATAAAAATGGATGGATTGATTTTTCTTTTTTCCAAATGCTTTGTGTATATTTTCTTAGGTTATTCTCTGGCTGTGCAGAAGCTCTCCCAGACTCTCAGTGGCTTCCAGTTCGACTTTATTGGTGACTCCCTGACCGATGATGAGATTAACATTGGTACGTAATACCTGCCTCACTGAACTTATATTCATTATATTAAGTAGGGATGGGCACGTGTACCAGGTATTGGTACCCGGCTCGTACCGGCCTTATTTCTAAATCTTGGATACTCGTGGAGGCTGCCGATACCAGCCACCAATACTCAAATCAAAGAAAATCTGACATTGAGTAAGTCCCCCTATACCGCTGCCATTTGACACATTGGTAAATCATCGTCTGCGTCAGAAAGTGAGGTTTTGTTCACAATGTTGTTTTAAATTAAATTTCATATTTATATCAGTGTTGTGCGACCTTTCATCCTCAGCTCAGTCGTTCCAGGAGTTTGCGGGACTCTTGCAGGAAGCGGAGCATGACAGGATGATGCTGGTGGGTTATCAACTTCCTCCACGCGCACGCCAACTGGGCCTTTTGCGCATCCTATTGGAGTTTTGCTAGATAAGGATCAACGCATTAATGTTCATTTTCATTGCCTTTTTCTCCGGCTCTGATAGACTCATTGTCAACTGGATGTTTCCCTTTTTCACCTGTCATGCTATGGTATTTTTATGATAGAAGGGGAACCTGTTCGACTGGCTTGTCTGGCCACCAAAATACAGTCATTTTAAAAGTGACGTCACGCGTGTGCTGAAAACAATGCGGCAGTTGCAGGAGCAAACAAAAACATGAGCACAAAGTAATAGTTTGGAAATTGTATTGCCAAACGTCGACTGTGTTTCACAAATCCAAAGTAATGCTGTGCTGTGGTTTTGCTGTTCAGGTTCAAAATGCGTCAGATCTGCTCATCAAGCCTCTGGAGAAGTTCAGAAAGGAGCAAATAGGTTTAACAAAAGTGAGTGTTGCATTGCTTGATGTCAAACGCTTACACGGCATGCGTACATACAATCCTTCTTCGTGCCAAACAGGATGCCATCAGCTACTTCCCCATTCATTAGTGATGTGTGTGGCAACATAACAAAAGTAGTCACGCATACCCCCCCACTAAAATCTTCAAGTGAATGTCTCACATAAGCCAATCAAGACTGTTGCTACGAATTTGAAAGCAGTTTACACAACCACCTTTTATCATCTAATATGTAATAATGTCATGCACGATAGGAAAAGAGGAAAAAATTTGAGAAGGAAGGTGAGAAATACTACTCCCAGCTGGACAAGCACCTGAATCTTTCTGCTAAGAAGAAGGACAGTCAACTTCAAGAGGTTGGTGTGATATTTGTGAGCGCGAGAGCGACGCTTGGCCCGTCGTGTGGCTTCACTTCTCGTTTTCCCACCACGCAGGCTGACGAGATCTTGTGTAAAGAGCGGGTCAACTTCTATGAGTCCTCTGTGGAGTATGTTTACCAAATCCACCAGGTTCAAGATAGGAAGAAATTCGACGTGGTGGAGCCTGTAAGGAGTCACACGCACACACAATTTTACAAATGACCCAAAAAAGTGAGAATTTATAGATTGTGGTTTTGTTGCGCAGGTACTGGCGTTTCTCCACAGCGTTTTGACCCTCAACAACCTCACGGTGGAGATGACGCAGGACTTCATGCCCTACAAGCAAGAGCTGCAGCTCAGCCTGCAGAATGTAAGTGGGACGTCCTCAACAACAAATAGGACTTGAATTGGATTTTCCACCACATGGTTGAAGTCAGACTATTTCTGGCTACTTTCTCGTGGCTCAACGAGTCTGACAGCTGTCGATGCGACTGCACCGTTTGCAAACAAATCTGTTTTTCCAAAAATGGAAGCTCACATGTAACAACCAAGCACTCGACACTGAGAACAAATCCAGCCTTAATCTGAATCCCCTCAAGCTCCGTGCTTGTGCCCGCAGACGAGGAACCACTACGAAAGCACTCGCGAGGAGATGGAGGTCCTCATGAAGCGTATGAAACACTCATCGCAGTTCTGCAAAAGGCCCAGTTGGCTGCCCATGGCGGGCTATCTCTATTGTCAGGAGAAGTGTAAGTGGAGTCGGTGTTTACACAGAAGCAAGATACTTGTACAAGCTTGTTTAAATGACCTCTCCTACACTTGCGGATGAGGTGTGTTCTGTTTTGTTTCCATTCCAACAGGGGCTCTGGGTGTGACGTGGGTTAAATACTACTGCAAGTATCACACGGAGGGAAGAATGCTCGTCATGGTTCCTTGTGAACAGAAACCCACTACAAAGCAGGTGTCACAATAAAGCATCCTTACCGTACATTTTTGAATAAAAACCAAAGAACCGATGTGTGACCATATTTGAATGATTATCATCTTCAGGGACCCACGCAGCTGACCCTGAAGTCTTGTTTCCGCCGGAAGACTGATTCCATAGACAAGCGCTTTTGTTTTGACGTGGAAGTCAACGAGAGGTGAGTGAGGCAAATGTGAAGGTGTGCGAGGCGAGACGAGCCTCGCGGGGTAAACAGGCGAAGGGTCGAGGTGAACAGGTGGTTTGCCAGGGACAAGCAGCCAGGGTGAAATGGACCGTAGCCCAACATTCCCAAAGCGTCAGGAACAGATGGCTGGGGGGAAAGAAAAAAAAAACTGCGTTCGCAAAGGAAGAGGAACGCGTCAAGCTCATATTTATCTCCTGACAAATTGCATTTTTAACACATGGCTTGGAGTCGGCTGAGAGGCTTGCTTGTTGTCGACGTGATTCTGAATGTTTGAACAGCTTTTGAATGATGCGTGAATGGCTGTCCTGTGTTGTTGGGCAACTAATTAGAGCCATGTTCACAATGTAATGAGATCTCAATTTGTGTGATAGACTGAAGGTGGCAGTCATGTCTTTGCAGAGAAACTCAGCCTGGCGACTCGCTCTTTAGGACATTTTGTTTGATTGGACACTTTTTCTGTTATATTGCGTGATGACCCGAGATGTATCTGGATACGTCGCTGTTGACAAAATCAAATTTTCATTCACATCATATTTGACACATACACATGCTCCAGTGTTTTTAACAAGCTTAAATAAATGCAGTCAGGCAATGTTTTTTTAACTAAATCAATTAATTGCAACCTTTCCTCTTTCATGGCATTTGTGACTGTTTCCATAGAAACACGCCCGTCACGTTCCAGGCTCTTTCCGAGGGAGACAGGAAGTTATGGATGGAGTCCATGGATGGAAAAGAGCCTGTGAGTTGACTTTTCTCTCATTTTGGGTTAATCCTCTCGGAAATATTTGGTGCAACTGGATTCTTGAGTCAATAAAATAGGAGGTGAAGCGGGTTGATGAGTGAGTCTCCCGCCGACAATGTTTTTTCTCCCTAGTCCATTTGGAAGCTCTTTTTTATATATATTATAAATTCAGTGATTCCTTGACTTATTTATTTGCTGCTGTCGGCCGTAGCTCACACCCAGAGCTTCACGTACAGGTCAACCAACTCCATCTGATGATGCCACACCTCTTCGAGAGACACATCCAACACACAAATTCTACAGTACAATTTTCAAATGATTGAACCAGTTTATCGCTTGAATGAAACTACACCAAAGTGCATTTGTCACTTCAATGAACTTTGGGCTAAAAAAAAACCCCTAATGTGGAGCAGAACAAAAAATGGTGATCATTTCTTAATTATTTGTCAGTAATCATGTCAGAGCGACACCTGGTTCCTTTTAAATGTCCTAAAACATAGACCAAGCCACACAATGGGACTTTTTATATCTCTTAAGTGGAAACAAATCGAGTGTTTGATTCCCATTTTTACTGCGCCAAAAATGAAACTCCACAATGGTGTGGACTGTGCCGGGACCTCCTGAGCTGTAGACAAGTAAACAGTTCTTGTCACGAGATGGGCAAAAGACGAAAAGGAGAAGTTTTAGGATGCATTTTTCCTGTGTAACTTCCCCAAATATTCAGTCAATCGTCAGTTTTACAGTTCAGGGCTTTCTCAGCCCATTTAGTCTGCAAAAGACTCCAATTACAGCAGACATTATTTTGCTGTTTTTAAATATTTAATAGCATCACAATGATGAAAGGTTATTGACATTCATCAGTGAGAATCACTCAGTTTCTTTCCCAAACAAAGTTTTAGAATGACATCTGACCGATAATGCTCTTTTCCCTGAAACGCCATTTCATAATTTTGTCTAATCTCTGATCTGTCATTTTTCCCCATTTCAGATTTATCACTCCCCAATTCACAAGCACGCCGAAAGTAAGTGGGCTATTATTACGCTGAGTGGCAGTTGATCAAAGTTGACTCATCTGCTCATTTGATTCGGCCTTTCTTCTTCCAACAGTGGATCTCAATGAAATTGGATTCAAGTTTGTGCGGAAGTGCATCAATTACGTGGAAGAAAAAGGTGTGCCACCGTATCACATACTCACCTTTTGTTTGGATTTATTCTGCCCTGCTTTAGCGACTGAAATATCTTTTACCTCAGATGTAACGTGTGTCCTGGCAGTGTCAGAAACCTAAATGCTTTGTCGGATATTTCTATTTCTATCATTCTTCATACCAGCGCTGCCCTGATGTATGACTACCTCAGAGCTCTTACTACAGATCACAGCCAGGGGGCGCGCTTGTGTAGTGTCTTAGAACTGCAATCCAGCATCAGTCAGGTCATCTTTCTCAACTGAACATCACTCAGAACTGCAAGGCAGATGTACTAACCACTAAGTTCACCGAGCTGCTGTTGTTGTGTTCACTTAAGTAAATAATTTATTGGCATTTGAAGGCAGCTCAATAAGTCACATATGTTTTCAGTTGAATCATTTTATCGGAATTTATCATGGCCCATTGTTTGAGACCAGGCGAAGTAGTTAAATGCCACATTTCTAAATGAGGGAGACCATCTGTCCAGCTTATGTAATCACTTTGTGGACAAGCATGTGGTACGTTTCCATTTATCTTTTTTGTCAGACCAAACGCACACTCTTTCCCTCCCCCATTTTGCAGGAGTCAAACAAGAGGGTGTGTACCGGACAGTTGGCAGCAACATCCAAGTGCAGAAACTTCTAAATGCCTTCTTTGGTAAGAAAAGAACCCCGTAAAGACTCTACAACACAATTGGGTTTTTTTGCAGCGTAAAAAGTGAATAGAGTGTTCGCCACCAAGTCCCAGGGCAGGGGCACAAACTCAGCGGGGCACTGCCTTGACAAATTGCAATTTATAAAGTACCAGAGAAGCAGATGTGATGCATGTGTGGCGGTGCTATTTCATGTCTTCTTATGCTCTGCTTTTTTGCCAAGCATCTGGCAAATATAATTGCTTGGTATTCTCTCATGCAGGAAAAAAAAAAAGTCGATATTGAGATTCGATTAATCACACTCATGAATGGATTCGAATACGTTAACAAGAATGAATGACTAGGACCTCATTTGCTGTGATGGCAGATAAACTTTTGGGGTCACTTATCACCCATTATAAAAGGCCCCAAATCTCCAAGCGATAATCACGCTTGTTCACACTTTTCCTACTTTAACAATATACCTGTCCTTGACACTGGATGGTGTTATACCTGTCATGTATCTAGTGTAACACACCATTAATTTCTCTAACACCTCATCTGCTGCTTTGTGCTCCTTTGCAGCTCCAGCAAACTCAGGGGATGTGGACCTGCACTGTGGCGACTGGGACATTAAAACTATCACCAGTGCCATGAAGTTCTATCTTAGGCATGTATGAAGAGATATGACTCTAAATAAAAAAATGATGTAGTTTTTTTTTTTTTGTATATGCAGTTCTGGATTTATGCACGTTTTTCAGACTGTTTTCAACTGTGATAGTAAATCACGGAGTGCAGCTCTTTGCCATGCGGTAAATGTCGAGTGTTTTACAAGTGCTTTTATATCTTCGCAGAAGTCTCCCTGAACCTCTGATGACCTACGATCTGCACCGAAACCTCGTGCTAGCTGCAAGTAAGGCACAGACCTTTACTTAAGGTTTAGGATCTGAACTACTCTTACACACTATGAACGCAAGTCTCGGTCCCACTCCTAACATCATCATGTAGGTTTTCATTGAAACGTCATCTTGCCAAGACATTTGGGACTATTCTGTGCTTCCACCTTGCGGCGATACTTTAAGGAAAGGTATTTGAGCTCCTCCCCTGTTCACAAAGTAAGAATATAAGCGAATCCTTTTGTATCCATAGCTTTCCTTGCATACGAACGGATTGGCTATAAGTTCAGCTGTAGGACAGCTGATCAGTTTAAGAGGGGGGGAAAAAGGAAATCTGAGTCACGTTAGTCAACATCATAAAAGTGATTTTAATAGCAGAAGTCTTTCTTTCTAGCCAGATGTCCCACTGGGAGATCATCAGGACAAAGGATGGTTTTGGTTTCCTTCAAAAGACTCTTCCTAGCTTGAACGCAACCTTGTTTTATTGGTTGTAATATTATTTCTTTTGCGTTTTATAGACGTCCCGCAGTTTTACACAATTCTTTTCAGTAGCAGCTCTATTGGATGCACCATTCAACTTTTCAGAACGTGTTCTGGTTGCTTTAGAAAGCCTGTGTAATATTTTGGATTCAAAATATGGCCTCTAAAAACGCTGGCTAATTTGTCCATATCCTTTGTTATTTTAGAATCAGACAGTCTGGACTTCCGACTGAGCGAGATTCACTCACTTATCTACAAATTACCTGAGAGAAATCTGGAGATGCTGGAGCTGCTTCTCAAACACTTGGTCGTGTAAGTGCCGGCACGTTTTGTGCTCTTGCATGCTAATATCGAAATTGTCACAGTTAATTTTTCACTTCAAACGTGTGATCCACATCATCAGCGTGTGCAGTCACTGCAACGACAACCTCATGACGCCTTCAAACATGGCTGTCATCTACGGACCCACACTCATGAGAGCAAAAGAGGAGACGGTGGCGGCCATGTTGGATATCAAGTTCCAAAATATTGTTGTGGAGATTCTGATCGAGGAATACAAAAAGGTGCACATTTCTGAAGCCACGATGTTACCTCGAGGAAGTGTTTTTTTGCTTTTCTTGTGTTAGCATTAATGTTGCAGCTTTCCAAGTTGTATAATGTGAAGCGGGGATAAGAGTTACTCATTGCAAGTTTTGCCGCGCTCACAGATTTTCAGTCAAATGCCAGAGGACAACAACGCCCCGCCCGTCCCTCCTCCTCGCATCACTCCGAGAAGGCGGCAACCCATCACCATCTCCAAGCGGCCCCCTCGTCTTTATCCAGCTCTGAGTCACGAGCACTTCCTCCAGCCGCATCGCTCAGAGAGTAATTATCACCCTGCTATCATCATCTTCATCATTATCATTATCCCGTCATGTCATTACTTTGTCATGTTTGGACACATTTCTCAAAACGTTGCACCAAAACATACTCGTGGGGGGCTCATTTTGTTGACACAATTTTAAGGGGCAGAAAATGTGTATTTAGTAGGGGTGTAACGATTCATCGATACACATCGATTAATCGATATAATGCTCTACGATTTATTGGCATCGATGCTAAACGTAAACATCGATTTATATTGCCGTGTTTGACCTCGGACATTAGACGCGACTTTATTTTGAAATCCAGTTCATTGTTACTTGCTTCCTCTTTCCGGGAGCAGTGCGCGGCGTTGTTGTGTTGTGAGCAGAGCAGGCACGTGAAAGGGGAGTCGACAACTAGTACGCGGCTCCTGGGCTGGTGCTATGGCTAGTGTCCAAAAAGACGAGGAAATTTGCTCCCCTTTAGGCTTCAAGTCATTCGTTTGGAAGCACTTTGGATTCCAAAGAAGAGATGGCTCAACGGACAAGACACGTGCAGTTTGTAAATCCTGCCATGCGGTGATCATATATTCAGGGAGCACAAATCTCGCCGCACATTTAAAGAAAAAACACGACATCAAAGTTCAGAGTTAAAATAAGCACTTTGTATACTACAATACTCTTGTAATTTCCTAAATAAAGAGTTTGCAGTACCTTGTTGATTTTGCGTATGAATTGTTATAAATCAGGATATTGCTCTATATTTTTTATGTAAAAAAAAAAAATAAAAAATCAATCGTAGAGCACTATATCGTGATATATCGTGAATGAATCACAGCAGGCTTTAAGACATCGGCAAATATCATATCTCGTTTCTTTGAATCGATATGATATCGTATCGTGACAAAACCCGCGATTTACACCCCTAGTATTTAGTGTGTCTAACAAATGCAGCTATTACGTCTTAGTTTATTGACCTATATTGTAAACCCTGGTTAGTCATCAATGAGTTATTCAAAATCATGTAATTTTTCATACGTTTCAACCTCTTGTATAACTTTGTCAAGTTGAAAACATTTTTGAAGTATCCTTTCATACGGCATGAATTTTGAATTACATTTTTCTCGTTCTTATGACCTAACCCTAAAGATTGACAAAAATGCACCCCTCCCAATTCAAGACTAGAAAATGCCATTCAAAAGGTTAATGAAAAAGCCATCCCACAAAGTCCCTTTCAACATCCGAAAAACCCAAAAATCCCTCAAGACTAACCTCTACATTTTTGCTAAACTCTTTCATGCTTCAGTGAAAGATGGTTGTTTTAGTCAAGATTATACCAAAATATATTTCCCCAATCATATTTAAGTACCTTATTAAGCCAACCTTCAATTTTGCACATTCCTAGTTTATTCTCATTTATTCCCATAAATTCCCATGGAAACTTTTCACCTTCCTGTAATTTCGCAACCCTCTAGTAGTCATTTGGGCTGAACATCCCGTAAAGACTTTATGACCATTCTTACTGTCATTTCACCGCTGTGTAACAGATGGCCAGAGTGGCGACTCTGCGGTGGAAGGCGACGTCTCGGCAAGCCCCGTTCCCCTGCAGAGGACCAAATCTTCCAACTCTGCTCCGCTCGTTCCTCGAGAACCTCCTCGCAAGCAACCGCCGCTCTACAGAGCAGTCACCAGTAGAGCGGACTTTGATTGCAGTAAAGTAGAATCGTCTTCACTGCCAAACGTCGAGCCTGGAGTCCCCGTCAGTCGAGTAGCTTCATTCCAAGGCAGAAAACCTATTCCTAAAGGTACGCTTGCCTATGTGGAATCTTGTGCAAAAATTCACCGCTTAAGGAAGTATTCAAATGATAAGAATTGCACCTACTGCTTTTCCAGGAGATTGTGATGGTCTGAGCAGAACAGGCAGGATGCACGCCATTTGCAGACCCCCGGTGAGGCCTCCGGAGCCCCCCTCCAGGCACCCCTCTCTAAAACTGCAGAGCAACGAAGGATCCGCCGCATCCTAGTAAGAAACCCCTCACGTTATTGCCTTCTCCTATGCCCAAGAGCGAGATGGCAGAATTTGATCACCTCTTCGAAAATTCCTTTTAGTGTCAAAATGCTAGTGTCAAAAACAACATCAAATGACAAGAAAGGCGCCCAGTGGAAGGAGTCACAGAGTGAATTGCCAAAGAGATGGTGCCCATTTATATAGATTATTTATCGCCATGTTGTAAACGTTTGACCCGAGCTATGTGTTTCCAAGCCGCAAATATTTTGCAGAGGTTGCCTTGCCTCTCATGTCAACTCGATAGCGTGAGAGAGAGCTCGCAGCAGACATAAGGACCAGCCAAGCCATTTAGTTTGACGACTCATTTTATGATGTGAATTTATTTAGGATTGTGTTTTGACAAAAGAGAATATTTTTCCAAAAGGAAATGGATGAAAGCTAATGTTGGGGGACTATTTCAAAGCGTGTTTGGTATCGAAGAGGGAAAACAACAAGTTGTTACCGAAAATGACAAAATATCATTTGGTTCTCCTAAAATCGAATGAGTGGGGGGATGTTAAAATCTGAAATCAGATTTAGGGTTTAGTGATTTCACCTTCTTCTCTTCCACACACACCAAAGGTATCGACATGGACAAAAAAAAATCCAATATATCTGATAAAAATTTGAGCCCTGCTCGATTATTAAAACTGATAGTAACATTTATTGTTCACCTGTACAAATATTTTTGCTTTCTTTTATATATTTTCTGAATTAAGCGATAAAGGACAATCCCAGTGCAGTTTGAAAAAAAGGTGCACGGTGAAAAAGATGTCCACCTCACAAAATAAATCAACTGAAGGCACCTTTTGAGAGCAACAGAATCGGAGAAGTCCTTTTTCAGAAGGCTGTGTGTGGCCGCCATCTGCTTTGACAGATCGAGTTGAGTTCACGGTCGTTGGAGAACAATGCGCTCGATTGTTCAATTGGAAAAATTAGGGGGGGGTGACAGCTCAACTTGCAATCATCACACGACCCCTGATTGGTTGTTACCCGAGTGATGTCAGTTGATGCATTTTTAAAGGTGTAAAATAATGAAGTTATCAAATCATAGACAAAATAGAAACTTTTCACTGCTGAAAATGTCTAAATGCAGCAAGTAAAGCATTCCTTGAATGGCTTAGCACGTCGAAACCAAATAGATTTTGATTAGTTTTGTCATTCCTCCCTTGTGACTCATAAATCACCTCAAAATATCAAGCATATACAAAATAAATATTAAACCAGAATCCATCGATTTTACGTGCTGTTTCTTCCGATAAAACAAAGTCTGGAAAGTTGATTTACGGTTTGAATTAAGTTTTGTGGAAAATGATGGGACAAGGGATTTACTCAAATGTTGGCGTATATGTAAAAACACGAAGATAAAATGGAGTGAGCTGGCATGTCCTTTGGAAACAGTCTGAAAGCAAATTTTTACGTATGTTTCTTCAGAAACAAACATCATTCACATTGCTGTATTCTCTCTCCTTCTTTCGTCCTTAGTGTTGCTTCAAAAGCAAAATTTTTTGAGAATGCCTCCAGACATGGTAACAGGTAAGTAGAAATATGATGACGGCAGTCCACAGCCGTAGATGTCAGAGAGCGGCGATGATCTAACGTCTTTCCTCTCACATAGTACACCAGCGTCTCAGTCACCAGCAGCAACGAATGACAAAAAAGAGGTCAGATTTGGATCAGAATCTTTTATTTCTCATCCTTGCTAAATGTAATCCCTACCTCTGGTGCTCCTGCCATTGAATACTTGAGTGTCTTGTTTTCTTTCCTGACAGAATTCAAGCTGAGCGTTTGGAAGCTGCAATTGGTGATGCCGGTAATGGCGATTGTGAAGAGTAGCAGAGCAACTCGCTGGGGAAATCCTGAGACTTGTTTGTAACGTTCTAAGTCAACACGGCCGCATAGTGACCTCTAAATGTGCATTCAAGGCCATCAGCTTACGTTTGAGCATCATTCCAATGTTTGGAGTTCCTTTTGTTTTGCTCTACAGTGTTATGTCGTTGGAACTTACTTCTAACTGGTTCTTAAATCATTCAGACACGTTTTCTAGTCTACTCGTAACTAATACGAATTAGTCCATTCGTAACCTTGGTCTCATCAGTACGTCATTAATCCAAAATGTATTTATGAGTTTAATCAGTCAAGGTCTTGCAGAACATCCAACGAGAATGACCAAAGTTAAAAAAATAAACAAAACGTCTTGTGTGTTTTATGACATTATTCAGTTAATGTAGTTAAATCAGCACTCCCACTCATTGCTGTTCATTCATCGGGCATAATTAGTATTAATACAGTTGATGTTCTAAAAGTATTTTCTGCCCATGTAGGTCAGCTTTTACCTCGAAAAAAATAATAATTTGTTGGCACTTGCAAAAAATGTTATGCTAATTTTGCTACAGTTTGGGACTACATTGTTTTCTTTTCCCACAGCCTGGAAATCGCACTTGTCATTTCCTTTGTTTTTGTAAATAAAATATGGAAAAAAAAGAATAGTTTTGGGAAAAAACTGCCTGTTACCTCTTGAAATGATTTCAAATTTTATACAATGACAATTATAAGTTTAGAGTAGCATGCAAAATGACTTTTTGGTACAGCAAGGAAAAATCTGCATGTGGTTTGTTTGAAAACAAGTGTTAACATTACCAGACACTTGTTCTTTTTGTACCAGAGCAAAACTGCTTTCAATAAACAGATTGTCCCAACAGTAGTATGACAGCCAGTATTATTTGTGACAGTAAACAGCTTGACTCTTTACATGTTTGTTCCTCACGATTTTTTTTTTTTTTTGTACACATAGTAACTGTTGTTGACAAGGTGACCTGATGTGTAACAATGGATACAAAACAAGCCACTTTATTAGCAAAAAAAAAAGGGGGTCTCTCTAATCTGCTCTATGGTATTCCATTTGTTTTTCTCACTACTAGCAAGATTTTTTTTTTTTAGCTGCGGTACACTGCTCCGTGAAGAAAGAATTGACTGCATTACTCTGAACGAGGGATATAAAGAGAAAACGTATGTGGGAAACATGTTTCTTGGAACAACACCTTTTATTGTTTCTGTGTAAACAATAGAAATGTTAAGTCTGACATGTGCATGCTTGTTAAGTGTTCTGTGTAGGCATGAGGGAGTACGTCACAACCAAAACAACTTTTGACCACAACGCTGCCATAAAAGCACTTTTGGATAAGATCTGGGACAGGTATGTGTTTTTCTTCTTTGAGGAGGGACCTTGCCAACTGGGATTCATAATTTTCAATTTTCACCATTGTTGCTTGCAGTGGCGTAGCCAGGAATTTTTCCAGTAGGGGCGCGCGCCCACAGGAAAAAAAAAACCAACATCACCCACGCCGTTCGCTGATCGCTAAAACAACATGCGGGTCCGGGAGGCAAACGGTGAATGGATAACATCGCGCACATAGAATAACGCAAGCACATTCGCGCAAGACCAAAAGAAAAAAAACGGCATGAAAATGAAGAATCCAAAAAGCTAGATTTTTTTCAACCGGGGCGCAGGGAGTCCTAACCGGGGCGCTGCCCTGGCTTGCCCCGGCTTGGCTACGCCACTGGTTGCTTGTATACAAAATCTTTTAAGAACCCAAAGACAATTTTGAATACAAAGTATTTTAAAATTTGATATGTGCAAACAATGTAACTCCGCTCCCATTCTTTAGCTCTCGTTTTGTGAAACAAAACTATAGATGTCTTTTTTTTTTCCAGTTCACATCACTTCCTTTCCCCATATTTTAATATAGCTGGCCGATCGGAAAAGCCGTCCAGTTATAAAAACTGTTTTGAATCAGCCATTGTATTTATTTTTCCATCCTCACCTCCCACCACATACCAACCTTCAGAGACTCACTAGAAGGCAGTGTAAATTCCTCGGCTGAACTCGTGCCAATTTCTATGCCCTGCAGCTAGACTCCATTCATACTGTGGGCAGCCGATTGCTGGAGTATGAAAGGCGTTGTGTTCTCTGAAATAACATTTATACAATTTGGTGGCATAAATTGAGAGGTTTATGCCACCAAATTCACACTCGTCTAACTTCCTCAAACTTTAGAATGCGATAGACCTCAAATGCTGACTCATAAAACGTAAAAAGTGCAAAGTGCTTCGAGTATGAATTTTAATAAGCCTTAAGACAAAGCAGCGGTTGCATCCCTGAAAAAGCATGACATTGAGAAAAACACGTTCTGGTCCCGATCAAAACATGTTCCCGCAGCTTTGCTAACTTTGTGAACTAACGTTTTAGGCACACATTTGTTTTTGTAACAAGGTAAAATACTGTTTTATACCTGTTATGTTTTTATTACAAGGTACAAGTGTACGTACTGCAATTGTTTGGGCACTCCCTGCCTTCTGCTGGCGTGCGGGCATCTTTCGTGCCATAATTCCTCAATTTTGGATTTTTATTGTGATTTTTTCTTTTATTTGTATTTTTTTGAAAAAAATCCACGATGTACTGAAGCCGTGATAAATGAACCGTGATGTAGCGAGGGATTAATGTATACAGTAAGGGTACAAGTGAACCACTTTATTATGCAGTCTACATACCAGCTATACAAATACATTGCCGGTAACACTGTGGAGTCTAATGAGCGTCATGGTGTGGATTTTTAACACCAGGTCTGTTAAAAGCATAGCATTGTTACCAAACTGAACATTGTTTAACATCAGTGTTGACGGAAAAGATAATAAGGTACAT
The DNA here is from genome assembly GCF_033458585.1 of Syngnathus typhle. Lineage (NCBI taxonomy): Eukaryota > Metazoa > Chordata > Actinopteri > Syngnathiformes > Syngnathidae > Syngnathus > Syngnathus typhle. The sequence continues at coordinate 6,719,841 of NC_083752.1, forward strand.
TATATTGTTCAAAACGTTTCAATTATATGGTAGATATCCTCCTTCAGTCCCTTTGACTTTCCACACAAAGTAAAAACACTCGTACTAAAAACACGGTACACCAATGCGATGGGCGGTCAGATTTTAGCTGCTTACATTTGTCACTGTGCATGTCTACAGCATGCTGTGTTCATCCATGACCTCTGGGATGTTAGCTCATGTTCAATTAACTAAACTAAGTGATACAACACAGGAGGCACGTTTATAAAATATTTTTTTAACAAAGGCCACAGGACTTCATGGGAGGCACATTAGCTATGCTGCTTGAAAATTGCTACTCATATGTGGTTCTTCGGGGCCTGCAGGCAAGATGACGCCATCATAAAAACGTAATATGTTACTTGTATGTCTATCGGGTAATATGTCTCGTCACCGTGGGATAGAGAAAACGTAATTTCGGTTTCTTTGTGTGTCTTGACATGTGAAGAGATTGACAATAAAGGTGACTTTGACTTTGTAACTGACAGGCGTATTTCTAAATGCAATCCCAGTATTTCGAATTTGTCAGACAATTTTCGTATTACTAAATATGCTCTCTTTTTTAACCAATCATCTGTGAAAAATTAAGCATGATGCTTTACGGCAGTGGTCACCAAACTACGGCCCGCGGGCCGGATACGGCCCATGGGACCGTTTAATCCGGCCCGCCAACCCTGAACAAATTGTATTATTAAACTTTTTTTTTTGGTCATTTTGCCTGCAATGACTGCGTTTCTCCAGTAGATGGGGATGGGCTCGCCTGCGCATTTACTACCGGAAGCCGTGTCAGAAAGCTCGGTGCACACTCACAAGTGCGTGTACGTACTCAGTAGTACGGACATGGCGCACTCGTGCTCTATTTGTATCAGTCCTGAATTTAGAACGTGGGATGTGACGACAGCATTCTTGTAATTCGCGCGCTGAGCTTTCAGATGCAGTTTTGCGCTAAAGCCACCCACAAACCTTCCCCTGGAATCGTTCCATTAAAATGAGTCGCCCAAGGAAAAGCAAGGTGGACACAGTGCCGAGCGTTTAAAAGAGAGTGGCCAATTTGGCTCGACGTACGCGACGTGACGTTCAGCCACATGAACGTCAACATCAACCCGTCACAGATCGAGGTAAACGGACCAACACCTCGGATCTCGCCTAAGAATTGCCACAACAAATTTTACTCCAGACTATGACGCACTAGCAAACTTTAACAAAAAAGACAGCGGTGTCTACAAGCCTACTGGAACCTACAAAAGGATTATAAGGAAGGAACACAAGAACTTTAAGAGACTGCTCATATGTGTCAGAGAGATTCTGCTCTGACAACTGAGCTGAACTTTTATCTGTTAAGATTGTGCATGGCACAACAGAAAGTTAATGTTCCATGGCTTTTTTTTATATGAAGAACCCAGAGAGAGTTATTTAGTTATTATTTATTTCCTGTTTTTTTCTGTGAAGAACTCAGAGGGGGTTATTTAGTTTAGTATTTATTTCATTAATAGTGTTATTATTTGTTTCCTGACTTCTTTTCTGTAAAGAACCTGGAAAGGGTTATTAAATAACCGTTATTTGGTTATGTGTGGCTTTCTGGAAAACAATACATTTTTTAAGCTCCCCTACGATTGTCACACTTTTTCTGTTACAAACTGACGCCGGCCCCTCATCAGAGAAGGGAAAAGTTATGTGGCCCTCACAGGAAAAAGTTTGGGGACCCCTGCTTTACGGTGTCGGATTTTCAGCATTGTCTTGCACAGTAGTTTTCAAGGTGACGAGTGTTTTAAGAAAAGTACAACATTAAAGAACAAAAAACAAAAACTACAATCCTTTAAGCCAGGAGTATACGTATCTGGAAAAAGTAGAAAAAAGCCTCTATAAACCCTATAGATAATAGTAATGAAAACAAATATTAAATTGAGATTCTTTGTAAATGTGCATATTCAATCATTTTTCACATTCTTTGTAAATGTGCAGATTCAATCAGTTTGTTTGATTCTGATGAGAAAGGAGACCGCACAACGGTAAGCAATACTCCCAACTCTGAACTGGTTGAATTGAAAAGTAGCCAAACAAGCGTGTCAAAGACTGATTTGTTATCTTCAAGGCATAGATTCCTTTCTTGGCAGGGCCAAGTCGGGCACGCTTGTCTTTCTCCCTACCCACAAGGCTGTTCCCGCAAAGCCGGCTGTCATTTTTTATTTGTTGTCTCCCTGGAACCTTTCTAGCCTCTTCTAATAAAGTTATATCTGGCAATGAAGTGGTTCACTTCCTCACTTCCGCCTGCGTTGGTGAGTAGATCAAACTTTCTGGATTTCAATTTGTTTTGTTTTCCCGAGCCTGTTTTTTCAACTCTGACGGAATTTTTGTTCAAATTTGAACAGAGTCTGCCATGCTAATATTTTAGCTACAAGCTTGAACACCCCCCCCCCACCCCCACCCACACACACAAAAGTCAAATATGGCTTAAAAGAAGAGAGACAATTAGCACAGAATATGATTATGAGCTCATAATTAGCGGGAAACAGTACAAAGCCATTGTTATAGATATGCTGGCAGCAAAGGGATGATGCTTCGTTTTGAAAATTCCATCGTCTACTTGTGAAACAGGATAGCGTTAGCCTTTCCCCGCAGGATCCTTGGCACATGGACTGAGATGATTTGTCCAAGCATGTCTGGGTAGGTCACTTTGGGGTAGATTGACTGAGCTTTGAGAAACAGGTCATATGTGAAGTACTGCAGCTTTTTCACCGTCTGAAATGGAAATGATACCAAATATTTGCATGATTTTAAGACTGTAGGTTCATTCCAGGGGGATTATTTCATGCTTAGTTTGCATTCATTAAGGACTAGAAAAATCTCTTTGGAGAGCCTGAAATCAGAAGCCTTGGGTAATCTTTAGTTTAAAAAAAAAAAAAAAAGATTATTTAAAATACAAGGTGATTAATTTGATCGAATCGAATTTTGACCATTTTTAAAATATTGGCCTTATTCCTTCTATTTTGTCGGGGCAAATCTCACTCACTATCTGGATGGAATCCATCAGACGTGTGAGCTGGTAGAACCTCTCTGGCCCAGACGTAGGATGTTTATAAGCCAGCCGGCCGAGTTCGCCAATGTAGTTGTAGCGCGCCTGGTCAAAGTATTTCTGGCTCTTCAGACCTTCCACTGGAACTACAGCAAACAAAAAGGTCAGCATTTTTCCCCCCCTCCCCGAGAATACGAATTACAAATGACCCATATAAAATACCTATTTTGATGACTTGGTAGAAAAATAACCTCTGCATTCAAAACTGTTGCACGCTTATTAACTTGCATAGAGTTTGTACTGACATGGAGGAAAAAAAAAAAAAAAAAGACTGGTCCCGATCAAAACAACATGTTCCCCTAGCTTTGCTAACTTTGTGAACTGACTAACGTTTTAGGCACACTGACAACGCATTAAAAATGACTCTTTCTTGCAACATCAAACAATTCTCTTCAACTAGCCCACAGACGGGAATATGTTGCATCATCATCGTTAAAGCTCCCTAGTTGATATTCCGCCATTTTACTGCTGTCCCTATTTTCTTTCCCCCTGTCAGTTGGGTAAACTAAAATTCTTTTTGAACAGATCCCAACTTACCAATGCCGAAGAGGAGCAGAGCCTTCATGACCAGGAATTCCTCCAGCGTGAGCTCGATCGCCGCAAACTGCTGCGCCAGGTCCCTCATTCGGACGCAGTCTTCGTACATGCTGGAGGTGTGCATCCGTTCCCTGTGTGTGGTAAGAAGAAAGCAGGGTGAAAGGGGCCAGGTCCAAAAAAGAGACTCCTAAAACGTTTTTACACGTCTGACATTTGTGTGATGAGCTCTGCAGGAGACGAGGTGTGAGGTTACCACCAAATTGAAACGCAAATGGAACAAATGGATTTTCCTGCTAACAATATCAGGTGATAAGAAATATATAAATTGGATATTTCCCATTCTGACAAGAGCATAAGAGTGAGTGACCAGAGGTTTCGCTACAAATGTAAAAATCATTTTACTTCTGTTCTATTTGATTAAGATTTGGGGAAATGACCACGTTGTAGAAAACCATGTGAAGCCAGGATGAAGCGGGAAGAATAAAGTTGTGTAATGTAATGGAACATTTTGGATGATTCCACAAAATATGACTGATGCCAACTGACTGAATCAGTGCACGACTTTACAACTATACTTTCTTCTCAATTTCCTCAGAAGCAAAAAAAAAAAAAAAAAGAATAGTGTGTGCGAGCAAGTTTTTTTGTTTGTTGGTGTTTTGTTCCAAACGGCGATGTACATAAATAATAAAAGTATTTAGAGGCGTGCATAACTTTCCAGGCCACTATTTAGGAAACCCGGTACTTAAGTGAAATGCAACTCCACTAAGGCTCCATTTTCATTTGGCAGAGCTCTCCCACTTGTTTGATAGGTTTCTTTCATCTGCAGCCCAATCTCAATTATTAGAGTGCAAATCGCAAGATGTACAACGAATTGCTAAAGCTTTGCGAGTTAAACATGGAGACTGGGTGTCTCATTTACGACGCTTGCCAGCTTTTTGTCCTTCCTACAGGATAACGCTGGCTTGGTAAGACACAGTAAGCAGCCAAGTGACAGCGAGCACTTTGGTCCATTAACACTTAGCGCTCGCATTTCTTTCAAATAGCTCAAATTATACCCACCGTTTCTGAATTACACGAGCTCCACCAGCCGTAATTCACTCCAATTTGGATCTGATAATTCACCACACCCTTTAAGAACAACTCGGTAATCTGTGTTCTATTCGGACATTCAACTTGGGAACTTCAATTTACTTTTGAATGAAATTGTAACCACTTGCAACTCTTTCAGTGGAGCTTGACGTCGTGGAAATTGAGTTGAACACTACTTTACTGGTGTGACTCCAAATGAGTTGTGTTAAAAGTTATATTCATGTTCATGTCAAAATAATTGTGGCAGCACAGCGTACTAGCTTTGTTTTTTTCATAACGTTGGCGTAAGCTGCCAGCCCAACTTATTGTTGCTGCTTTGCATAATGGTGTCACGTTTGAGAAAGGTACACACAGTAAAAGGGGAAAGTAAAATAACAGACTAATGGAAATTTCTGCTTTTGCCCCCTGGCCCCTAACTATATTACCTTCACACCATGGTAACCAAAACTATTTCTCATTTATGAAAAATCCCAAATATATATATTTTGATTCTCTATATATTAGGTTGTTTTCAACAAAGGCGTGAAAAAGATACGACAGCAGGAAATTAGTGTCAGAATGTGTCAAGTGAATTTGATCATTTACTCGTCGAAGACCAGATCAGGCGCGAAGTAGAGCAGGCTGCCGTTGGTGTTCTGATAAGAGCGCCACCCCAAGCCAAGCACCATCACACTCATCCAGGAAACCTGGATGGAAGTCAATTGGTCCTCCATGTATAGAGTCCTAAAACCTATAAAGAGATATTAAGACATTTTAAATCACCTATAATTAATTAAATGTGGGATTCCTCATGGATCGACTATCTTTCCATGGACTGTCATAACCAATGGACAAATCATTAATTTTTTTTACTTTTTATGCTTTCTTGTCAAATACATCCAAACGCATTTCTCTAGCCAAACATTGACATTGACAACATAAAAAAAATAGTTGCTCTTCATTCAAACAGCCCAAAATGTTTAAAAATCTTGTACTAAAATAACAATGTTTTTCGACCGGATTTCTTCCTGGAAAATTGATGCTTGTGGCATGACTTAGGATTTGAAACTCAGTGTCTTACCTGGGAGTCTTTTAGCCCATTTGACCACGTTGACGAGTTGTCTTTCTCCAAGATCATTGAGGCTGGTGAGCAGACTGCCTGCTGTGTCAGGGTTGCAATGATCGTAGCCTGAATTCACAACCTCCGGCTCAATGGATCTCAAGAGTTTAAAGAAGCCCACCCGGTCGCTGGAATTCAGGACCGCCAATCTTGGGATACGCTCTGGTTTGTTCATACCAGGACGGTCCTCTAAAGTTCTTAGCTTCTTCAGTTTGCGTGCTACCAAAGGAAAAAAAAAAACAGTGTCAATGTTTTTTTGGATCAATCGTGGTGGAGAGTAGTGATGGATCAGACAAAAAGCCTTTCTCAACGTCAATCATTCAGATTCCGAAAATTAGATTCATCCCCATAAGACAATAATTCATCTTTTTATGCCATTATTCCATCCAATAAGATCTGAACTGGAAGTGGAAATTTGGCAGAAAAACGTGACTGCAGTTTAATTCAAGTCATTCCACTTTTAAAATCATTGATTTATAAATGCCTCATGCAGCCACTGTTTTTTTTTTTTTTTGATAAAAAAGAAAACAATTTTAACCAACAATACTAAGACTAATCTTCAGATCTCCGAAGCTTTTGAGTCATATTGAACAGATGAGTCTCATCTGCTGGAAAGGTCTGCGGTCATCTTGTGTGTGTATTTTGCTGGCATATTTTTAAAGAAATGTTCCTACCTGTAAGATTTGGCTGGGTTGCAAAGACACACAACATGGCCATTTGCATTACATTTGGGATTCAGCGTTCACTAAAACGCTGAGTGAAATTGTGAGATGGCGAATGGAAAAGGCACAGTAGTGAAATTGAAAGATGGCAAAGAGGAAAAAAGATGACCTAAACTTCAAGACCAAAGTGACTCATGCATGGATGGAGTACCTGTTACATTTTATCTGAGTTTTCTGCTTCTGCCATCAAGTCTACACCGCATCATGCTGAGAAAATGTGAATCGTATAAGATGAAGAAAAAACTGGACGTAACTCCCAACAATAAAGATGAGTAACAACAACGTTAACTGGTAGAAGTTTAGCACTCTCAAATCCTGGAGAGCTGGTGGTTACGGGCTGCTTTACTGCCTCGGGGCCTGGACGTAATAAATCAACGGCGGACTGGCATCATAAATCAACTAAAGAAAATACGTTTTCTGGAGTGGGCCAATTCTGACCTCAACCGAATTGACCACCCAAAAATATTGCTGAAATGAAAATTTTGTCAAGTTGACTGGTCCAAAATTCCTTCTGACCAGTGTTCAGTTCAGATCTGCAACTACAGCAATTGTCTGCTTGCGGTTATTGTGGCCAAAGGAAGCCCAACCAAAGTTTCATGCTGTTTTCATCCTGCGAGGTGATGTCTTCTATTCTGTCCAAAAGTATTGGTGTGACTTTGATGATCTTCAATTTGAAGGGGTGGTTTTATTCGTACAAATGCTTGTATGTGGACTTACCTGTTCATCATACAGATTCTCATTTGTGGCTTGTCAATGAATCATAAAAAATGTTGAACTAAAGATTTCCGGCTTTGAGTGCTTCTTGTGGATGCGACAACATTTTTGTCTGTGTTCCTTTCCTCGTTGAGTTCTAAAAGTATCTACTCTGCCAGAATGGACGTCCGTTTGGGGACAATACAATTGTTGTCCAAATTATTGTCTGTGCTGAATGTTCCTACCTGTTGACTGGCAGTAAAGTCAAAGTCAAAAAGTCAAAGTCTGCTTTATTGTCAACATCTTCACATGCCGAGACACACAAAGAGATCGAAATTACCTTTTCCCTATCCCACGGTTTTAATTGTCTTGTGATTGCTTCTCAGAGCTTCTGTGGGGAGACTTTTAGTAAAACTGCTAGCTAAGTTTGCAGCTCACTTGGCTCAATATTGAATTGCCAGTTTTAGACACAACTTAAGCCGGCCTCAATTGAGGTAGACGTGAGGGCAAATTTCAAATTACAGAAGGAGTATCATTTGCCAGGCTAACCTATCTAAATTTTGATCCCATGACAAACATCAAATAAAAATGCCTAATTAAAAGTTCCCGCTGAGGATCGTCAGTCGAGGCTTTGATTCTTTCTTCGAGGAAGATAAAAAACACTGCGTGCGCGCGCGTGTGTGTGTGTGTGTGTGTGTGTGTGTGTGTGTGTGTGTGTGTGTGTATATATATATATATATATATATATATATATATATATATATATATATATATATATATATATATATATATATATATATAATGTGTGTGTGTAGTGTACAATGCAATGGTACGGTGATCAGCTCAAACTGGTGATGTGAATTGCTCAGATCAATTTTAAAAGGTAGTTCATGGCGTCTCCTACGTAGTGATGGCGCATTAATAATTTCGTTTGGGGTCCTAAAAGCCTTACAAGGCGATGAGCTGTCTTTTACACATAGTTCCACCCTTCCCGAGCCTTCATTTTTTTATTAATTTGTCAAATGACGAGCTCTAAATATCACAGCAGAATGATCGGTGAATGAGGACAGCTTGCGGGAGCTGCATCCTGCTATGAAAAAGCTCCTTTGTTTTTTGGGGTTTTTTTTTTGAGGAAATAATTAACATTCCAGCAATAATAAAGAATTCATTTCATCCAAAATTGAACCTTTTAAATGCTATTTGAGCAGATGCCATACTTAACAAAATTCATAAAATTGGCTGTTGTTTGCCTCTCTTTAAAGACTTTCCGGAAATTAAGGAATAAAAGTGTATCTTAAAGTACATTTAAAAAAAACTACATGTACACGAGTGCTGACCTCCACCATGGCTGCACAATGCACCAGAAATATGGAACAAATCTAATTCTGGATCATAGTAAAAGATGTATTGCTATATCCTGTTCCTTACCGCAGCTGCACATCAAATTTTATTCAGTTTTGTTCCCATTGAGTTGCACTAGTTTAAAAAAAGTTCAAAAGAAAGTGAGCGTCACCAAAGAGTTCTTTCTTTTAGTACAAAACACGCATGTCCTAATTTAATTTTCTTTTGTTTCTGGAAAAACATATTTCTTCCTTCAACCAAACATCTTGTTTTTTTTTTTAACCTGTAAAAAAATAAATAATAATATAATGCAATATTATATTTTCTATATATAATATTTTTTACTCGTTTTTTTAACCTGTAAAAAAATTAATGATAATATTTTCTATATATATTTTTGACTTGTTTTTTTTAACCTGTAAAATAAGTAATAGCAATATATACAATATAATATCATATTTTCGATATATAATATTTTCAACTCACAAACATGCGTTCGGTTCTCCAATATCGCCAATATTTTGGCCTCCGGATCTCTACAAAACGTGTGGAAATGGTGCTGTGACGTGCCGCAAGTGAACGACACATTTACGATGAGCACATACGCGAAAGGACTCTCGTTTTAGCCCCGACTAGAAAAGATGTGCCTTTTTATGACCAATCACGGCATTTTTGCTCGGCGGTTTTGTCGCTAACTCCAGGCCAAATTACCAGCGTGTCTGCTGCTTTAATTCACATGTCTCGTATCAGACTTCGCGCCTGCCATACAATTTTCACTGTAAACAGAATGAGAAGATGGAGGGGAGTGGAAATTGAACACAAGACCAAAATTAGTCCACTACAAGTCGATTCTTACAGCCTAATATGACAAGCAGATATGTAGCTGACAGTAAGGGGAAGTGAATGAAATGGGTCTAAATTGGACGGCAGGCTCCGTCAGGGGCTTGATTATCACTATCATCCCCTATTGTGATGATGCTCCAATTGAGAGTTGTCGAGGATGTGCAGTGAAGAAAGTACTTGGTCTTTCTTGGCAAAGCACGCTACTACTATTACATCTTCGGCTTTCCCTGTAATGTGTTTTATTCATGCAGTACACTGAGATTATTAGCATTCATTAAAGACAGCAGATAACTAATGGAATAGTTAAGGAGTACTTTGAGTGTGAAAAATCTTACAGTAACGTGATCATTTGGTGGTGATTTCTCACCATTTGCATGTGGGTCATTTTTATATAATCTGGTCGATAAACATTAAAAATGTTTTTAGCAATTTGTGTCATCTTGGTTTTTATATGGGTATTAATGGTACTGTGAGTATTTTATATGCTCATTAAACCCATGACAACGTTGAAATATAGTAGTTTAGATGTGTTCACAAATTCATACATTTATTCTAAATAACATTTATTTTTCTGTCTGCTATTGTGCAAATAGCACCCTCACTAACAGTACAGTAAAGACAGTTTGGGTGAAAAAGAAATGGTCCATATTTTTAAGAAAAAAAAAAAATTAACAATAGCAGAAGATCCAAAAATTCAACCAACTACTGCCAAGACCTCATATTAGTATTTTCTTTTCTCAGATGGAAAATTATTTGAGCCATGGCTTTACCATTACTGATGGAATTCATTGAAAACGACCCTGAAAATCATTTTTGATGTGTTTTAAAACTATAATTCACATACTGAACCCATTTCTGCATTTTTCAGGAATAAGGCCAAGCAGGCTGTGGGATCCAGCATGTTTTTGTTGATGTGAAAACTGATCCAAAGGCTACTGATACTCTTTTCGGAGGTAACACGTTAACAAATGGCTCAGCTGTTTCCCTAAAAAATTTTTTAAATAGTCTAAGTTTTTGTGTCTTTGGTGGAGATTGATGCTTAAATGAAAACACATCCATTTAATAATAATAGTGTTTGTCCACCCTACCTCCAAGAATCATCCCGGCTTCAAAGCACCTCCTCAGCCTACAAGATGGGCAGTTTTTTCTCCTCAGTTTATCGATGGTGCAGTCATTCTTGCTGGCACATAAGTAGTTTTGCTTGCCTTTGGATAAAGAGAAGAGCAGATGTTATGTGTACGTACGAACAATGACCGATGTCATTTGCGGCCCCCGTTTACCTTCAGCCGCTCTTTTGAAGAAAACCTTGCAACTACCACAGGTGAGCGCACCGTAATGGCACCCAGATGCCTCGTCCGCACAAATCAGGCATGCTCTCGGTGCCGAGTAGAGGTACTCCATGGCGAACGCGTGCTCTCTGCCAGTCTCAAACCTGTAGTGCACCGCAAGAAAGACGCAGTTAATGCAATCAAATGGTTTGAAGTCCTGCATATTTGAAACTCTTGGCCATGTTTCTATTTGGAAGTACCCCGCTTGGGCACTGTTTTGGTATTCTATCTTTATTGGAGCTTTTGTTGAAATAAAAGCCTCCACTCTTCAAATAAATGCCTGGTAGACGTTTATCTACCTTAGCCATTTTAAGTTTAAGACAAGTAAAGCTGGACGTTAAAGTTGTAATGCAAAGCATGTGCAGGCAGTGAATGTTAAAATAGCCCGAGTTATATTTTTTTACTTTGCGTAATAAATCAACAGCTTCTAACTGCGGGGCTTTTGGGACTGGGGACGGTGTGGGAAATATTTGCGTGTCAAAAGTGCAGCCAAAGGTCTGACAGGGTGGGTGGTAGTGGTGGAAGGGAAGAGGTAAGGGGGGCAGGATGCGCCCAGCGTCAGCCTTTGTGCACAGACACAGATGTTGGGTGGGGGGGAACGACAACTCGGATATCAAAATTCACGGTAAAAGATACAAGGGCAAAATGAGTTAGGAAAAACAACAACACAAATGACGACTCCATCCAGGTTAAGATCACTGTGGTAGATTCCACAAATTAACAAAAAGGCAGCCAGCGCACGTAATCTCGAATGAAAACGATACAGGAAACCGTTCCGTCCCATTAGTGATAATTGTGCTTATCTTAAAATACAATACATTTGTACATTCTCCAACTTTGTCAAGGATGGACACAAATGAGGAACCAGAAAGCTATTACTTCAACTGTTTCTTTAGCATTATTTACTAGTTGTATATTCTTACAAAACAATTGAGAGTGATGTCAAAGGATACAAAAAGAAATAGAAACAGCATATGTACACAGAATGGGGAGCAGTATTAATTCTGTAAGAGACTGTGGGGATAGTTGTATCATGATTTTGAGGAAAGAAAGGGTGCCAAAACAGTTTCCTGCGGAGCCACCATGAGGGGTGTGTGTGTGTGTGTGTGGGGGGGGGGGGGGGGGGATCACTTGTTCACTCCCATAAGGTGAGAGTTTAGTTGAACTTTTGAACTTTGGGGTCAGTGAAGTCACGTTCGAGTTTTTAGATGTGTTTTTGTTGATTTGGTTCTAGTCGTGTTTATTTAGTTTTGTCAAGTTCTCTCCCTGTGTCCACTTGTTCTCATTAGCCCTGTTACTTAGTCACTCGAGTCTTGTCCAGGTGTTCCTGGTTGTCGCATCAGTTTACTAGTATTTAAGTCCCTGTTTTGATTCTGTTCTTGTTGCTTCATTGTATTGGCTGTGTCACTTTCATGTTATTGTGAGTCCTATTTTTCTTACTTTATATAGTTAGGTTATGCCCATATTTGCTGTTACTTGGGTCCTCAACCTTGCCAAACTGTGATAGTAAACAAGCTTTTAAAACAATACACATTTTAATGTGTATCTTGGGACAAACAAAGATAACAATAATGATAAAGCAGCTCTACAGTACATTCTTGTTCCAATGCTAAATAAATGTCTTTGCTTAAAAAAAAAAAAAACTTGCCAAAACGATAGTGATGCTGTAATTGGATTAATCAGATATTATATCTCATGGCGTGGGATTTCAACTCCAAACAATGGTGCAAAATACCAACAAGTGGTGAAAATGAAAAGGCTTTTCTTGTACCTGCTGTTGACAAAAGTATAATTTGATTAATGTAGGGAGACACGCAAATTGTTATTTGTGTGTTTACGTTTGTTCTATTTCATTCCGCTGTGGCGTGACACTGACATCATAGTGCACAACATCTGGGGAACTGAACGTGGAAAAAAAAAAACGCTTTCTAGTTCAAAGCTACTTTGGCCTTTTTCAAGACTTTGATTTACGTACATTAGTATAAAGTCACTTGTTGACTTATCGTACTGAAGAAAATGCATAAAAATAAGTTCATTAGAAAAGGAGTGCGTGCTTGAGCTCCTCGCTGGCGCGGGCGGGCTTAATCATCGGTCGAAGGACATGCCTGGGAGCCTGCATGAGGGATTTGAAACAAGTCAGCCTTTGGGTCTCACAAATCCTAAAAATTAGTCCACTTGTCAATCTGCTGTCTCTTAAAATGGAATAATGAACATCCATCCATCCATCCATCCATTTTCTGAACCGCTTAGTCCCCACGGGGGTCGCGGGAGTGCTGGAGCCTATCCCAGCCATCATCGGGCAGTAGGCGGGGGACACCCTGAACCGGTTGCCAGCCGATCGCAGGGCACACAGAGACAAACAACCATTCGCACTCGCACTCACACCTAGGGACAATTTGGAGTCTTCAATCGGCCTACCAAGCATGTTTTTGGGATGTGGGAGGAAACCGGAGTGCCCGGAGAAAACCCACGCTGGCCTGGGGAGAACATGCAGACTCCGCACAGGGAGGGCCGGGGGTGGAATCAAACCCGAACCCTCCTAACTGTGAGAATAATTAACATATTATACTTAACGTAAAACATCTGTAAAAACCAACACTAAAATACATTGGTCATGAAAACAGTTGAGAAAATTTCCCCCTTAAGCCCAAACAAATTTGAAGTCAACAGTCGTGGAAATCCACATCTGGAGTCGCTCACCTGCAGTGTGACATTTTGAACACAAACAAAAGATGGGCAAAAGGTGACCTAATGTCTGTGTTAGGTGTCTACTCTACACCAAAATAAAATTTGACCTGTTTCCCTTCATTCAGGCCTCATTTGCGATTTGGCTGCTGCAGGCTTCACCGCTGTTAAGTAATTCAGTATAAATATGATTTGATGGATGGTATCGGTAGTGAGATGTATTACCCGGGGCTACCAATACCAGACAGCGCTCACAAGCATGAGGGATGACGTCACCCAGACATTGGCTGTCTGCTGTCCACTAAGCTCTGTTGACAGTTTTTGTTGTTCTTCATAATTCTCGGGGCTTAGATAAAAAAAAAAAAAAAAACATGATCCATTCTTTGTTGCATTCAGTTAAAAACACAAGGGGAGTCCAATTAAAGATTCGATCCACTTGCTGAAATTTTATGTCGTACGGATATAATTTATTGCAATTTTTCTCATTAGCAAAAAAATTAAATAGCACCTTGTTCATAATGTATTTTGGGATTGTTTTGCGTTTTGTTTGTTGTTACCCAAATCTGGCTATAAATATTCATTTACTTTCTGCCACTCGTGCTGTGAGCTGGAGTCTATCCCAGCTGGTTTTGAGCGACGAGGGGGGTCCACCCTGGATTAGTTGTCACAGAGAACACGCAGGGAAAAAAAAAAAAACATCAACACTTAAAATTTAGAAGTTGACAATTCACATAATATGCAATGCATGTTTACGAAGTTCCCGAGGAAAATCGATTACCTGAAAAAAATGAAATATGTCAATGCACACACAAAGATCCCAGCTAGGATTTTAACCCAGAACCCCAAAACCAGACATCCACATCACGTCCAAAGATAAAATATCACTTAACGCATCACCGTTATTTAGGGCAAAGGTGAGTTCATGAGCGTGACACCAATTTAAAAGTATGCTTAGAAGTAAGCTTGTCATAAATAGCCAAATCACAGTTCAATGCAAAATGAGGTCACCAGTTTAACATTACATATTAGAACGCAGAACAACATGATTAATAATTAAGAATTTCATTCCATTTAAGTTTAAGAGACAGATTCTTGCTATTTGGTCAACTGAGTTGACAGTAATTACTTGAGCCCAGTCATAATCCTGGGTCAGTTGGTCGCTAATCTGGCAAGCAGACTTTTTTCTTTTTTTTTTTTTTGCCAAAGGCTTTTTGTTTCATCTTGTTAATAATGCCTGTTTGCTGTGTGTTATGGCCATACATAAAATAGCTGCGCAAATGTCACCCCGGGCAGAAACGCTTATTAGGAACACAACCCGTTATCAGCCAATTGATAACGGTAATGACAATATAAAAAAAAACGTGAAATCAAATTCGCATAAGTAATATGTTACACTACATTCCTGGGGTTGCAATTGTTAATTAAAACTAATTACACGTAAGTAATATGTTACACTACATTCCTGGGGTTGCAATTGTTTATTTGGTCCATTAAAGTCACATTAATGGAGTTAGAGTTCATTGTAGCTGCCACTTTTTCTTTTTTTTCTCTCCCAAAAACTACTTTTAAGTACATTTTGTGATGCTTACCTTGGTTTGTTGTAGGGGACCACCCATTGTCCCACCTCGGTCTTGATGTTGTTGTTGGCATATGGCGGCATTGACATCCCACTCGGGGGGTACCACGGCTCGGTGCCTCCTGCGCTTCTCTCGTTTGGCTCGCCGAGAAACGCCGCCGCGTTCGCCGTACACGGTGTTGACTCGGACTGGCTTGTCCCCCAAGGCTGAGCGGTGTACCTATCACCCTGGGCCGTACTCGTGCTTGGTGTTGACTCGGACTGGCAAAGCTGAGCGTTGTACCTGTCCCCGTGGATGTAAGTGTTGGCCCACTGCGTGTCATTCGTCGCCCCGTTTGGCTGCTCTGACTTGACACCGACGCCGTATTGCTGATGGTATCCACCGCCGTGTTGATCAAGATGGTATCTACCTGGGTCTTGTCCGAAGCCTGAAGACCCCGCGAAGTGCTTGAAGTCTCGGCATGACGGTAACACGGCGCAGTCGTTCAGCACGCTGGTGTTGAGAGCGTTTACCAGGTGGTCAAATGGTTTCGAAGGTACTTCGGAGAAGTCGTTGAGCGCGAACTCCAAAGAAGAGGTCGGATTGATGGGCTGCTGTGAGAAAGTTGCCTCGGAACTTGGAAACATCACGGTTTCTTGTCCGGTCAAGTGCATGTACTTGGGTTGTACTTCGTAAAAACAAGCGGTGGCCTGGAAGCTGTCGCTGGAGGCACACTGCGGGAGTGTGTGTTGAGCGTTGCTGGCGTCACTGTCCATGGTGAGTCCCAGAGACACGGAAACGGCTTTGCAGAGCTCACGGGTTGTCTCCGAGATGGAAGCGCAAGCATTTATGGAGGGAGGGTCGCCCACGCTGCACTGCGCAATGGGCGAATCCTTGTGGCCATCAATCGCTCTGTGACAGCTCTGTTCGCCTTTGTCCTGTGTTCCGTAAATCTTCTCAATGTCAGCTTCGTTCAGCCGGCTCGTCTCACCTCCTTTGGACACTTTGGCCAAAAAGCCATTTTCTTCCAGCGTGTCCCTGGCTGGCCATGATGTGCTACAAGATCCGTCTCTGCTACTTTGGCTCATTTCTCAAAGAGACTGTGTTGTTTTTTGGTTGGTTGGTTGGTTGGTTGGTTTGTGCAACTCTCCAAGTTCGGAGAGTGGACTTTTTGTCGGCGCTCCGTGCGATCGTAGAGACGTCCAATGAATTGTGCGAGAAGATTAGAACCTCGTCAAATAAATACGTGAGTCAGAGTTCTCTCACTGCACAAAAGCACTCATGTGTTTGCTCTTTCCTCCCACCTATCGCACATACAGGACACGACGACCAGTTGCGTGGAATTAAAACGTGTTGATGAAACGAGAGTCCTTATTCGAAAATCAATTTGTGATGAAAAAAATCACGCTATAGATACAAAGCAATCCTTTGGATCAAATGCGCTCATCTGCTCGTTCTTGCGTAATCCCAAAGTGGCACGAAGTGGGCAGGGCAGTTCGAATATACGCGTGTTATGAGTCTTTAGGGGTGGAAATGACATTATTATATAATTTAGCGTATCCTTGCTGGATCGTGTGCCACTTTACCCACTGTCCACCCAAAAAAACATTTTATAAAAGGTTTGTTTCACTGGGTGATTTACCCTTGCTCAGGCCACGTTTTAACACAGATTCTTCCCAAAAATCATAAATGGGTTTACTATTGTTCATTTCATATTTTGTCTGATATGAAATGGTAACTAATGCACGATAAAGTATTATTCCCCCAGTTTGCTTTTGATCTCGATTGACACACGCCAAGTGTTTGACAGTCAGTGGCGTAGCCAAGCCGGGGCGAGCCGGGGCGGTGCCCCGGTTTGGACTCCCTGCGTCCAGGTTAAAAAAAATCGAGCTTTTTGGATTCTTCATTTTCATGCCGTTTTTTTCTTTCGGTCTTGCGCGAATGTGCTTGCGCTATTCTATGTGCGCGATGTTATCCGTTCACCGTTTGCCTCCCGGACCCAGATGTTGTTTTAGCGATCAGCGAACGGCGTGGGTGATGTTCGATTTTTTTTCCTGTGGGCGCGCGCCCCTACTGGAAAAATTCCTGGCTACGCCACTGCTGAAAATGTGTATCGTTTTAAAATGATTTATTTATTTGTTTGTTTATCCATGAATAGGCAGAATTTGAACATATATAGATTGCCATGGGAAATCCCTTATCCCATTTGACCCAAATTAGTCGAATAGTGTCACTATTAGTGTCTACTACCTTTGTAGACTTTGATTACTTTGGTAACTACCATGCCTCCTATGTTGGTACAATATGATAAATTTAGACATATTTTCAAACTCTATTCTAAGTCTGCTCCCTCTGAGAGCCATTTTGAAAATGTACCAGGGGCACTTTACACCTCCAGGGACAAAAATGACTCATAATGTACTATTTGTCGGGGGGAAAAAAGTATTGCCAAAATAATTCAGTTACATCCGGTAACTTGAGCCATGGAGAACTATATTTGGGGGCGTCCTGAGCAGTGGAAAAACTTCTAGGGCCCATGAGCATCCAGATGTGCATGAGCTCCATGCAAATTCTACGTATTAGTCTCAGGGCTTATTATTCAGCTCCAGTTGCATTTTTGAAACAATTGGGTGTACGATGTACTCTGCCACAGACCTCACAATGTAATGAGATTCTGTCTTGACAGTGCTTCATTTTGATGATTATAATATATATAATCTATATATATAACTATATTCTCATCAATGTAGTTTGCAATCACTGATGTGGATTCCTGCTAAAATATGTTCTTAATTCACCACCCACATATCCA
Organism: Syngnathus typhle; assembly: GCF_033458585.1. NCBI lineage: Eukaryota > Metazoa > Chordata > Actinopteri > Syngnathiformes > Syngnathidae > Syngnathus > Syngnathus typhle. The sequence continues at coordinate 6,737,637 of NC_083752.1, forward strand.
TTTTCTAAAATGCTTATCCCGCTCAGGGTCGAGATTGGCTGGACCTGAGCTGCCTTTGTGAAAGGAAGACTATATTCTGGATTGGTCCCCATCAATATCAGGAGAAATCTAAAGTCTGAGAAAGAACTGAACCCACGCTGCCAGCAACAAAGTCAGGCAAGTGTACCAACAATACACAATGAGCGAGTGAGCCAAAGCTAGCAAACTCATTTACTTTTACAGTTGACTTTTTTTGTACTCTGCTGCCTACGATAAGGTCGGTAGTGCAAATGAGAATCTGTTCTTACCTTGTCAAATACAAATAAAATTGAGTTAAAACATCATATAGCCCCATCTTGATCACATTCAAAAGTGGTTTCAAAGCAACATGAGTGTGTGAATGCTTTGCATAGCATCATTTTTTTAGGCAAGTCGCTTTTTGGCCTTGATCTACCTTTTTTTCAGCAAAAGTCAAAGCGTGGGATGAGTGATGGTAGTTTATTGAGGCAGTCTTAATAAAATCTGTTGCCTTTATTGTGATATGGACACAAGTTGAAAGGTTGATTACAGATAAACTTGATACAATTGTAACTTATTTACAATGAAATAGCCTCACACTGCATTTACATGCATCAAAGAAAACCAAAATACTGTACTACATTAAAATGATTTCAACTGACTTTTAGATTTGTGTGCTAATGTTGACTTATACATCTGGAACTGTTTAACGGTGGTCTACATGCAGTATATCTGACCACTGCTGCAATAGTTTTTTTTTTTTTAAATGGCCATTTGTCGTCTTCATCTGTCTCGCTTTTCTTGCATGTCTCAGTCAGGCGACAAGCTAAACACGTGGCTAAAATGACCACAAACAAACACCGTGAGAGCATTTCTTTGAAGAGGGAAAATACGAGCCGTGACTTCCGTAAATAGAATGCCTCATTAAAGAAGAAAATACCAAATGTCCTCATCATAACACGTTATTCACATGTTCAGTCTGCTCTGGTTTAAGGTGTCGCCATTGCCCCCCCCCCGACCCCCTAAAAAGAAAAAAAAAGAAAAACACCAAATGTAATTCGCAAATTGGAATTTTTAAGTGTGTATGAATTGCATGTTTGCTCGGTCCTTTGAGTTTGCTTCCATGCTTTGTGCATAAATGTTTCTTGGTGTTCAGCTCGGTAGTATCTGTTGCTCCTGGCAGCGGCGCAAATCCAAGCGAGCATGAAACAAGTGCGCGCTGGTGCCAAAAGCGCATATGGCCACTGCCATTGCTTGATGTTACTAACTCTCCTTTGTGTGGAACATCAAGGCTAATTTCATTTGGATTTTCAAATATGACCGACGAGCCTGTAATTGATGATCTTTCCGTGTTTTGTGACAAGCGAAAGGCCATTATTTTTAAACTTCAAAGCATTTGCATCCTTTCTTTTGAAGCCCAACTTAAATCATTCTTTACGAATGTACCTTACTAACTAAACAGGCAAAATTATGGTGCTCAACAAATTTTCCACTTCTATACATAGAATTGATTTGTTTGCTTTTTTTGAGTCGTGATGGAGGTGTCTTAAAAAGAAAAAGTAAAGTAAATCCTTATATCTTTTTTTTAGCGTACCGCTCATTTTGATTTGTGTATACCAGTTTGGCTTGTTTAACTTGGTGTGTATTTCATGTTGAACCAAGAGTTGGCTGTTATCAAGACAAAGATCTTTGTTTTTTGTTTATGCTAGGCTCTTTATTAACGGTCTGCTGCTTGGGGTTAGACAGACCTAAATCGAATGCTTCTCAATTTTATATTTTTTATTACTTGTTTACGAATACCCGTAGCCGAGTGCCGTTTTAGTTGGATCAACCTCTAACTTGTAAGTTTGGCCAACCACGTATCGCTTTGAATTTGTCTGCTAAACGTCTCAGATGTGTAACAAACAGGAAAAGAGCCAAAAGGGCCTTGCCTGACCGGAGATACAATATTTACTGCTCAAAAGCCACAAAACAGGAAGCAGGCATGAAACCACCATGTGTGATTTTTATCTTCATATCATGACACAGCCAATCCTCAACGATTGGTTACTTGGGGAAAAAGACCAAAAAAAAAAGCCCCAAAACATGCTGACTCATCTTATCCACCTGAAAATTTGATTCCAGATTCTGCGTGATTAATGAAATGTCTGTCACAGGACGCACGAGTGAACTAAGTGTTGCTCATCTGTGGAATTACAATCGGGCAAGTTTTAGAGCTGCGACTTGCCGGTGATATGCAGTACCCCTTAAGCCCCCCCGTGCCCGTCCGTTACATACTCGCAGCCTTTGTAATTGAAAGGATGTGGCTTGCATTACAATTCCAGCGTAACTGGGCCTCGCTACAGAAGCCACAAGTGCTAATGGACACACTGCACTAACTGTACTTTGCTTCACTCTTCAAGTAACTGAAATTTAATAGTATAATTTCTGCTCAAGCGCATCACATGTTTAATTTACATCATGTACTTTCTCGTTTATAGCTTTGAGTGCGATGATTGCACACTTTGTTTTGGGATGGCAGCATTCGGCATTGTTAAGCGTTAGCCAAACGTCTTAAATGCTCTACTTTAAAATAGTTTTTCACACTGTGATTGGAATTGATTTTCTAACTATGTGCTTTCATTTTGATGCATCTCTTGAATTTAAATATGCCGTTATGTTTTCAGTTCCAAATTATTTTCTAACTATCAACTAAATTGCACCGACAATTAATAACAAGTGTTGATTCATTATTAGATTTAATCATGTAAATAAATTGCGAAAGGCTCAGATTGCATTTTTGTAGTTACATTTGGGGAGGGAATTGCGCTCTGTGTGAAGATTTAATGTTGCAGGTGGAAACATTCAAATAGCCAAGTCCAGTAGACTCGTCTCGACTGCATATTTTGTTTTTTTTTTGGGGGGGGGGGGGGTTGTAAAAATTCCAATGCCATGAAATTGAGCTCAGTAATGACAAAATCTCATCAGAAATCTCATTTTTCAAACTATTGTCGCAAATAATACGAGAGAGAACAAAGTCAGTCATTTATTTGGATAAAGTTGCAAAATGTTGCTTTTTCCTGGAACTATTCAACTATCGTCATGAAAATAAAAACGATAGTTTTTCAAATGACGAATATGAGAAAATGAGGAATTCCTCTCGCTACTTTTACATACCCAATTAGATGTTATCTATCATCAGCCACATCCAAGACTAGAACCTTGAATGGTGACCACCCGTCTTGATAGGAACAAGGATAGGAAAGGAGCTTTCCTTTTGTTCCACATTCACCTTGATTGTGTCAGTCCTTCCAGATATGAGCCAGCTGGGTTAAAAGGAAATCTTGAACTCATTTCGTCTTCGAGGGAGGTTTACCATGTAATATTCATTATCGGGTGTTCTGATTATGATCACCTTCTGATTATTATTCATCCCAACTGACTGCTTGCTGGAAAACAAATTGTACATTCGATCATAAAGGCTAATTTATGGCCACCTTGGTCATTTCAAGGAAATCCATGCCAACATACAAATGATTTAGAAGCCATCATTTTTTTCAGAAAAAAAACGTAACTTTCGACGAAGGAACTTTCCTCCCCTTTCCCAAACTTCCACTTGAGTTTGTGTAACCTTGAAGCTTCATGTTCACGCATTACCCACTTTTTCAGGGGAAGGTCTGATGTCTCAGCCTTGGCATTTTGCCTCTACGAAGCCTTGCTTTTTTGTCTCGGCTTTCCCACACATTCCCTCCGTTATCTCCACCCCTTCTTTCAGCTCCACAGCAAAGTGTAATATCAGTACTCACTGGCAGAAAAAGTCAGAGCAGAAACTTGTTACCGGCAATCCTTGCCAACGTGTAATGCCGAAAACTGTCATTAGCGCTTTGTTCCTACTCGTTATGAGATCCAAACCAAGCTACTATAATGAAGCACTATCAAACCTTTAACTACTTTACATCAATCATGAATTCACATAACAATTAAACAATCAACTCAATGAAATTGCAGGTTGCTTATGTAAACTACAGGGTTAGGAAAAACGATCGGACACATTTGTAGAATGCAAATAAATTAAAGAAACAAAAACGTTGTTGTAGTAGTACATATAATGCCATTTTGTTTCGTCTGAAGTTAGTAACCCATAACAAGATCGTGTTTTGAGCAGGTACGGCATCATGACTACCAAGTCTGAAGTGCAAATGGAACGCTCGTTGTGATGCAGTCACAGATTCGTTCTTGATAATTGTTTCCACAATGAAAGCGCGATGCTCACCAGTCCAATTCATGTTAGCAACTGAAACGAAACAAAATGACATTATTCGAAAACGAAACGAAAATGAAATGAAACGAAGCATTTGTAAACTCTTGATGATGGCTTACGTAACTTCTGTTGTGTTATAAAATAAAAAAACACGTATTCTTGTAATTTAATTAACAAAAAAGGCAAATTACTTTATTCTGTCAAAAAAAGACGAGTACATGTCAACATCAAATCATAAGCGTGTAGTGTAGTTGCAGCTCCAGTTACCATAGCAACCGCTGTTTGTTGTCTCTTATAAACCTGTTCTAGCGTCCTCATCCCTCATCCAATCAAACCGAAATATCTTCCTCAATTAAATAGCATTGCAAGAGATCCGACTAAACGAAATAAAGTTGCCCAGTTAGTCAATACGAAATAAATTATGTGACCTTGGTGACGTTTCTATTTGAGTTTTTTAGTAGCAAGCCTCATCATCATCATCATCATCATCATCATCATCATCATCACCAAGCCTGGAACATATAATCCTCCTTCAAGCTTCAAGTTTGTGGCTCAATCAACAATGTCTTGGCTCCTCTAAGCACAAGTCAGAGTGACATTAAGAATGCCACCTCCACAATAGACGGGATCACGCTGCACCTTGGAGCGGCAAAAGCACCGCTCGGCTCTGGCCCCTTCTCATCTCGCCATCGAGAACGGTGAATCATTTGAATTCCATGCAGCCTTGCTTGAAATCAGATCAAAACAGTGCTTTTATTGACAGAGTGACAAACAGAAGTCAGTCTTTGGCCAAGAGCGCTGCATCAGCTTTTCATTTGTCCTTCAGGTTTTCCAGCTTGAAAAAGATTTACAATAGCATCTGCATGTACGATCTGCAAGACTGTGTTCCCCTCCTTGCGTCCGCTGTACTTATCTTGTCAACAAGCTCCAGGAAAGTAGCAATTACCTTATCTGATATTGTCTGCGTAGCCACAGCTTAATAGCTTATTTCTCGCCTCTATTAAATTCATTGTTGTCCAAAAATGCATTTGTGATTCGTTGCAGTGACGTGTTCCAAAGTTCGGCGTGATAAAAAGCACTCTCGTTTGTTTATGAGTGAAGCCGAGATTTTAAATTCTGCTGTACCACTTTTGGGATTAACTTCACTCAATCAATATTCACGTTTGTAGAATTGATGGATTATTGGTTAGTTTGTTTGCCTCACAGTCCAGAGATTTTTTTTTTTTTTTTTTTTTTTTTTTGGGTGACTCACCTTTGGAAGTGACCATAGAAAAGGTTGTTGTGCTCTGGGGAGTACCGTTTTTTTCCATGTATAATGCGCCCCCATGTATAATACGCACCCTAAAAATGGCATGTCGATGCTGGAAAAAAGCCTGTACCCATGTATAATACGCACCCAAATTTCGACTTTTTATTTTTTAAAGTCCCAATGATCGTCACACACGCATCTGGGTGTGGTGAAATTTGTCCTCTGCATTTGACCCATCCCCGTGTGATTTTGATACATCCCCTGGGGGAGAGGGGAGCATTGAGCAGCAGCGGCGCCGCGCTCGGGAATCATTTGGGGATTTAACCCCCCAATTCCAACCCTTAATGCTGAGTGCCAAGCAGGGAGGCAATGGGTCCCATTTTTATAGTCTTTGGTATGACCTGGCCGGGTTACTTAAGTCCGTAAACGTAAAATTATTTCAGAAAAAAAATCATCTTTGGGAACAACTGGATGTTATTCTGCCGGTCAGTATCACTGCGCATGCAGTAGCAAACTTGATAGCGAAGAAATATGTGAGACTCTCAACGGGATCACCAATATTTGAGTGATGTTCCAGTTATTTATCACAATTATTTATTATTATTATAATAATATACATAATATATATAATAATTATTTATTTATTATTCACAATTGTCATGGTGATCTTTCTGGTGATTTCTTAACTAGGCTGGATGTATTTTCTTTCTAAATAAACTTGACTTTTGTTGGCGTTGATTTCTCTGACTGCCCAGAAATGCACCACCGCGATCAGTTAGGTTAAAATGAAAAGAGAGGAAAGTGACGTTGTAAAGAACCATCCGTGACAGGATTTTCTTCAAAAAGTGTTGTACCATGATTTTCTTAAAAAAATTGTTTATATATATGTATATATATATTTTTTGTACCCATGTATAATGCGGACCCCAGATTTTAGGGCAATAAATTAGTTAAATTTTGCGCATTATACATGGAAAAAAACGGTAATCAAGTATCTTGTTGACCTGGAAAATTCATCTAACCGAGTTCTGTGCAAAAACCACAAGTGTGTTACAGTGTGATCCATTTCTAGGTTTGTTTCATATTCTCAAGCAATTTGAGTTGTAACCATAACTAATTAAGAAGAGGCAATAGTGGATTGGATTAAAAAAATCAACCTATGCTATGCTATGCTATTACCACAGAGTGAAGGGGGGGGGGGGGGGGGATTGAAAAGGCCCAGGACTAAGCCTTGAGGGACACTTCAAGTCAAGGATGTAAGATATCCAAGATGTGAGATTTAGCACGATCTTGACAATTAATCAACCCAAACACATGTTGAAGTTTCTAGGCCAATAATCTTTTTTTTTACCAAGCCCGCAAAAAAGGTACAGTGACCTACAACAACCTCTGCAGCCCCAAAGACACTTGACAAGTTGTTTCCTGTTTTTTTAAGGTCATTTCCAAAATCACATTTTAATGTCAGCTGAGTGACAGTAAATATTCACCAGCTGTGATTATGACAATTTTTTGGGCTCAATCTTTGTATGCTTTGAAAACATTCTGACAGGCGTCCTGTGTTTTAGTTCTGAGATCTGCCTCGGTTGTTTGTAGCTTCTGGACGCATCAGTGTGGAGTCTGAATGAGCAGCCAGGAGGCATGAATAAATCCTCTTCTGTCTTGACACCTGTGACAGTAGATTCATTACGAAGTGAAATACTATTGACATTTTCCAGTAACTGCTTTCATGGATCAATTCTGGATCTTTTGATTGCCACAGTGATTAGTCCAATATTCCTTAAAGCGCACAGAGATGTGACAGGAAGGATAAAACAACCTGACCCAAAGTGAAAGTCACATGCTGAATTTTTTTTTCCCGCTCATTGTCAAACATGAGTAAGAACCTTTATAAATAGTTAAAGTGATAATATTTATGATTCAATTGTGATTCGAGACATCTTATACAAACACTACTCAACAGTTGCTTCTCTATTTGTGTCCACAGCAGCGCTAACTTCCGTCCCCTCTCTCATTTTCTATTGTTACTTTTTGTATCACAATCATGGAGTCAGTTTGTGGCATGGCCGTATTTGGAGTTGGACTAATGGATTTGTAATTATTGAACAGGTTCAATATTTACAATTGTCGCCCATTGATGCTTTCCGAATAATATGGGGTTGGAAAATTAAACACAGCAAATCTGTAACAGACATGGGATAATCAAAAAAAAAAAAACTTTGATGAGAAGGACAATTCAGGCTGGTTATTCATGTTTATACCCCCTTTAGCAACGAGTTTATAATGATGTCAACTGGTCCTTGTCCAATTCCAATTTTCATTAAAAAAAAAAAAAGAGCTTTTGAAATTTGAGCAGTAAGCGGGACCAAATGGAGTAGGCCTAATTAACCATAGACGCGGCGTCAAAGCATTAGATTTCTAGAAGCGTTTCTCCTCACTTCAGCAATATGGCACAAAAGCACTACTTTGGCGCCACCTTGTGGCGTTTTGGGGTATTTCAGAAAGCGCACGACAGCAAATGCGTGCAATTTTAACCAAGTAATGGAGGATACGTTTTTTTTTTAATCACAATTATTTATTATTATAATAATAATATACATAATATATATAATAATTATTTATTTATTATTCACAATTGTCATGGTGATCTTTCTGGTGATTTTGTCGACAAGTGTTAGTTAATTACAAAGAGTTGGAGGCACACTTCAAAAACAATAAGCCTTTAATATTTTCATTATTATCCTTTTAGGAAGAGTTTTAGTTAGCTCCCAGCGTCCCTGAACTGGATACCGGTACAGAAAAGGGAGGGATGGTTGCATTGTTTTTAAAATCTCCAATTCTCAAAGACTAAGCAAGTTTATTTTAGTCTTGTACAGCAAGAGGTCGGCATTGGTCAGAGCGCATAAGAGAGATAGCACATTTTGAATGGCGCATCCTGTCTTCAGACATCAACACCCCGATGCACAATGCATGAGAATCAATGACATGTCTCTTTGTATTCGTTCTCGTCCTCTATCTCTTTTCCTCAGCCTGGAAAGGTTCATTGTCCTCATACAATGTTTCTTTGATATTGCAATATGTGAAGACTGTGTTCCAAGCTGGCCAGAAAGAAAACAAATCATACATTGAAATGTTTTTTCAAATAGCTTTCATATGCCTTATCGTGATACCGTGAAGTTTTTATTAGTGAAATAGAACAGAATCCAGTGAAATAGAACAGAATCCCGTGACCCTCAATTGTGTGGGAGCTCTGCGCTTGGGGAGCGTATGAAAAAAAAAAAGTATTCATCTTCCTGCTCGCTGTTAAAAAGAAATTAAAAATATAGCAGGGAAGAATTATTATTTGAGGCTTCAACTGATGTTATTCCATGTTTACAACATTTTTGTCAGAACATTTTGAAATTACTGCCTGTTTTTACCCCCCTCTGTACGTGGGAAAGAAATCATTCAGTTGGCAATATAAAATTAATTAGACCAATATGCGCTTAGTGAACTACATAGCAGCAATGAAAGGTGGACTTATGTGTGTCAGTAAAGTTCCAGGCCTTGCAAAATAATTCATATATTTGATTCACATATTTTGACATCCAAAAATGCTGCCGAACATTGTATATGATAATTTGTTAAAAAAGACACCAACTTGTTTCCAACTATTTCCTTAACACTTCATCAATAAGATACAAATCTCAAATGTTGAGAAAAAACGATTTTCCTCCAGGCCCGTCTCCTTGGGAAAAAAAAAATCATTCAGTTGGCAATATAAAATTAATTAGACCAATATGCGCTTAGTGAACTACATAGCAGCAATGAAAGGTGGACTTATGTGTGTCAGTAAAGTTCCAGGCCTTGCAAAATAATTCATATATTTGATTCACATATTTTGACATCCAAAAATGCTGCCGAACATTGTATATGATAATTTGTTAAAAAAGACACCAACTTGTTTCCAACTATTTCTTTAACACGTCATCAATAAGATACAAATTTCAAATGTTGAGAGAAAACGATTTTCCTCCAGGCTCGTTGCCTTGGTGTCTCCGTTGAGGTCGGCGTTGTCTTGTAGGCCAGTGACGCCTCACTTCGGGTATTTGACAAACTGACACTCACAGAATCAGAGTGTCCAACTCAGCTTGTCAAATACACTAAGTGGGGGGCCGGATCTCCCCGAATCAATCCTGACTCCTTAGGAGAAATTAAAAAATGTTGCCTTCAACAATGAGCTGAATTAGTTACCTGCAGTGTGTGGCCGTTGCTTCTGATGGCCGATGGCTCTCGCTGCTCCCACCTTTGACTACTAAGAGCTGACAGTGTCATTTGCTCTCAGCATTTAGACTACAAAGGGGAAGTCAAAACGAGGAAGATAAAGTGAGCGGCTCACTTGCAGGAAATGTGTGGAAATAAAGTGTCAACATGTCACGCTTGTGAAATGCTTTCTCAGATAGACATTGTGAGCGCGCTTTTCGTTTTGTGATGTTCCGTTGCGCTTATCGTTGCATTCAGGAGGCATTTGTGGCGTTGATAATTGAGAATCTGCAAGTTTTTTAAGATACTTGAGTGTCACATATACTGCCTGAAAAGATGGGCCACTTTTTTTTAGCCTTTCCTCTATTCTTCACTGTTTCATCAGCCTGGTGTTGGACTCACTTTTTTTTTTTTAATGGCCAGTCTTTGATCAAACTGACCAGATTGTGCTTGCTGTCTTTCAGACAAATTGGGCCTGGTGGTCTAATAAACATGTTAAGCCCTGCAAATGTTTTTTGTACAAAAATGTTACAAACTTTTTAATGGGAACAGACTGCACCGAGGCTGCAAGTCACGTAAGTGATGAGCCAACTTCTCGGAAAAGCAACATACCAATAGAGAGGAAGTTGGAGGTGAAAAGATACCTCCCTGCGTGCTCTTGAGAAAGAGTGGAGTTAACTTTCATCGAGTTGTTCCCCAACAATGAACTGAAGAAACAGGCTGCAGTTTAGTGGCAGCCACTTTTCTAAATTGAAGGAGTCAAACAACACAAAATGTTGGTGCTGCTGAGAGGAGATTGTGGCAATGTGATGCTTGCTTATCTATTTACTGATTCCACCAGACTGACATTGAACTGAGCGCTATTTTTGCTCACCTGTCAATCACCTGCTCTATTTATTGCATGTGGAGTCAGTCTAAAACTTTTCTGAAGAATGTAAAGAATTAGTCTAAAATGCAAAATAAGTATTGTATGTCACCATTAGTTAAAGTCCCAATGATCGTCACACACACATCTGGGTGTGTGGTTTTTTTTGTCTTTGGTATGACCCGGCCGGGGTTTGAACCCACAACCTTCCAGTCTCAGGGCGGACACTCTACCACTAGGTCACTAAGTTGCTGAACTAGTGTGTAGTTCATAGTGTCAGCTGTGATGGGCTCCCTGAACAAGATAAGCAGGGTAACAATGCCTGGATGGATCATCTGATAAGAGATTCCCCTTACTTGGGTCAACCTATGATCCTCAACATACATGACTGAGTCTTCTCATTTACTCAGATACATTACTGAATCCGTTTCCTTGACATTAGTTATGTTTAAGGTGAGCACATTCCCGGCCGGGAGCATGCATCCTGTGCCATTAGTCAAGCAGCTTGGTGTCTATTCCACATGTGTTAGAGATGAATCAACATGGCTTGAATATTCATCCTTATGTAAAGCGCCTAGGCTCCGTTTCCTTAAAGAGACAGCGGGCCCGAACGAGCTCTTTTGCTAGGCCACTGAGTTATTACAATAAGTTAAAATATGTTGTAGTAGGCACATTAGTAAAAATTGATTAACAATAATATAGTATTAATGCACAATCAAAAAATTTACTTGAAGAATCTCTCTCTCTCTCTCTCTCTCTCTCTCTCTCTCTCTCTCTCTCTCTCTATATATATATATATACCAATATGGCACAAAAGCACTACTTTGGCGCCACCTTGTGGCGTCTTGGGGTATTTCAGAAAGCACACGACAGCAAATGCGTGCAATTTTAACCAAGTAATGGAGGATACGTTTTTTTTTTTTTTAAGAGTTAGTTAATCATAAAGAGTTGGAGGCACACTGCAAAAACAATAAGCCTTTAATATTTTCATTATTATCATTTTAGGAAGAATTTTAGTTAGCTCCCAGCGTCCCTGACCTGGATGTTGTGCTAGATTTGGTTCCTGTTACGAGTCCACGACTCGCCTGGTACATCGGTAACGTTCCAATAAGAATACAATGCCATGTTTTAATGGTGGAATTTCTAACAGGATAGACCACTTTAGACCGTAGACTGTACGTAATTATAATGACGACTATATAATATATATATACGACTATATAATAATCAGCTGACTCAACTGCTAAGCAAGCGGGAAACTTGAAAATGTAGCATACCTCAGTAACCAGGCGTCTTCATACTCTCTTAGCATTTATGATGACTTGTCTCTAGCAACAGTTGTTGGCAGACAGTCTTGGAATAAATACGTGTTCCTCCCTTCTGCCACAAAGGAATATTTGTTCGCGTCTCCCTCCTGGCTAGCACGACCCAGACGGTAAGCATAAGATATAAAGTTTATATGGTGGTTAAACATAAATATGCGGTTTATAACGGCGGCGTGATCTCACCGACTGAAAGACAGCAATATAAGTTACATTGTAACTCGAACTATTTTTTTCCGCGGGCCGCATTGTAGTCATAGTTTCTTTCGGAGGGCCATTATGACTGTCAACCCAAATAAATGTATGAGCACCTCATATTATATACAGTATAAGCTACAAAACAAACTGACAAATAACTCGTTTTCAAATCAGACTAGTAAAAACTGGTCAAATACTTAAAAAATACACTACCCTTCAAAAGTTTGGGGTCACCAAATTGTTTGGGTGACCCCAAACTTTTGAACGGTAGTGTAAATATTATTATAATAAAATATTATGAATTGAATATTATAAATTATATCTTATATTTGTATAAGATTATAAATAATCTATGAATATAAGTATACATATATATTATAAGATTTTTTACACAGAAGATTATATATATAATCTATAAATAATTACCTAAATAAATATATACACTACCGTTCAAAAGTTTGGGGTCACAAAATTGTTTGGGTGACCCCAAACTTTTGAACGGTAGTGTATATATTTTTAAAAGTGAAGACAATTTGCAATTGTAGTAATGACACGAATTAGATGACAAATTTGTCTTCGCGGGCCACGTAAAATGTTGTGGCGGGCCGTATCTGGCCCCTGGGCCTTGAGTTTGACACCTGTGAGTTACAGTTAGCTAACACGAGCTAAAACATTGTACATCTTTCTACTTTAGCCCTCCGCGATGGAGGATACCTCATCGACCTCGACGTGTATTCCTCGTCCGTCTTTCCTTCGGAGGACAATTGAGCAGTTGTCGACGATCAAAACCCTAAAACTAAGAGTGGAGGAAGAGGATGCTGCTAATGTCGCCGTCATCGCACTTCAGCGCTACTTCTCTGACCAAAACGGAAGGCAGCCTTGTGAGAGCTACAGCTACGACGTAACTGTCACCGACGGAGTGTGTCGAGCCAAATGCTGCCTTCACCCAAGTTTAAATCACTTGATTCACACCAACACCCTGAGGACAGGCTCAGACATCATCATCACGCAGTGCTCGTTTGTTTACAACGAGCGGGTATTGGGCCACCGCTATATCGGCATCGAGCAGTTAAGGTGCGTCTCGGGTAAATCAGCGCTGCTGTCGCAACTTCGGGATGTGAGTACACTGCCCGTGCTGGTCAAAAGCGGCATGGAGAGGAACACCTTGCTACCAAGCAACGTACCCCTCCAGCTGGGCTGCAAACACTACTTGTCTCTGTGGGACAATGAGCAACCAGAAGGGGACATGTGGATCTCAGCGCCGATTTCGCATGCTCCAGTGCTGGATGGTGAGATGCTGCATTCACTCTTGCACCTTCATGCTGGAGTTATTAATGTTGTCCGATGTCCTCTCACCCAACAGTCAAAAGGATCACTCTTATTAATAACCTGGAGTCAGTATTCAACAGCACACGGGAACCCCCCCCTCTCCTGGTGAAGATAATACAAAAATCCAGATTGAGGTATTATGGCAAACCCGGATGCAAGATCGATTTCCCCTACCAGGTAAGCTTAAACCCATAGATGCAGTGGTTCACAAACTGACGTCCCTGGAGCCCCAGGGGTCTATAATTCCTTTGGTGTCTTTTCATCTTTAAAATTGCTGCAAAATATTTGACAACCCCTACACTAAAGATGTCGTCTAATCCACTTGATTCCCATCTGATTTTCTTGCAGGCATATTTTGAAGTTGCTGATCAGACTGGCATCACGTCTCTGGTGCTTTGGAACGAGCTCTGTCCACAGTTTTACAACTCATTCAATGTTGGAACTGTCCTGTACATCCAGAATTACACTCTTAAAGAAAGTTATTCCAATCGCTCCCGCCCACAAATGGACCATTACGGAATCAAGATCTTCACCTCAATTGGTATTGTTGGATAAGGACAATGATAGAAAAGTCCTACTACAGTTGCTGGGATGTGTGATCTCAGTTCCAACTTTTATCCCTCAGAAATCTGCCTGAACGCTCACACCCCAACTTCTATTATCACTGTGGTGCCACCGAAAAATGTTCGGCCTCAGTGGTCTTTACCTGATGTGTCCTATCGCTTTGCCACCAGGTGATTTAACCTCACATTGGTCAGTCTTTGCATTTGAGGTTTGAACCATGCTTTATTCTATTTTTCCAGAGCCGAGGTTGAAACGTTTGCCAAGGACTCTGTTTGTGACGTCATCGGTTTGGTAACATTTGTCGGTCGCGTTGAAAGAGTAAAACGTAAAGGCAACACAGGTGAGACCTCTCAAACCTACCAAAAATGCTTGGTCACATGGACCAAGACTTGTTGTTTGACTGACCCATCTCCCGATTATTGCAGGCCCTGGGAAGTACTGGTCATTCCGCTGGGTCCACGCAATGGATAGAACAACGGAGCATCCTTTTGTCCTGCAATTGTTCAACTCCTCCCAGCCAGAAATCTTTGACAGTATATGGCCAAGTAAGATCCCTCATATGATATCTTTGCTGACTGGTAAAGCAAATCTTCATTTCTGTTACTTCTCTCTCCCTAAGTGACTTATCTGGTGTGCACTCAGATGCGAGTGTGTCATGTGGAAGGCTGCTTGCCTTACCTCACCAGTAGCTGCGAAACAGAGATGTTTATTACAGGTTAGCACAGCTCGAATCTTAAATGTCATTTGTCTGTAGCGCCAAGGAAGATGAGTTGTTGAGTGCCGCTTGAACTTTACCGTTACAGGCTACCACAAGGGTCAACCGTACAAGAATAACCCCATAGTGCAGAGCCTCATGCAGCGAAACAAGACTCTGAAGGACAACGAGGTCCTCCCGAAGACGGCTGTCGGTGGCCATTATTGCTACCCTCATGCCCCGCCCACTTTCACCCAGCCAACGGCAGCGACCTCAGGTGAAATTGCGGTTTTATTTTTATCACAATCCCCTGACATTTACCGGAGTTACCGTACGTTCCAAAAACTGCTGTGAAGTTGACATATTATTAGTAAAAAGATAATTCCCAATTGTGAGAGAAAAAGTTAAGATTTGGATCAGACAACATTTGCAATAGCCTCAAGCCAGTATCTTCATACATAATTCATTTGGTGGTTGTCCATTGTGACATATTTTCTTAATTAAATGTTCACTCGACAGAGCAAGTTCCTCTTGTTGCTGCTTCTGACTTGAAGAAGGAGTTGGAAACCCTGCAGTATAGAGAACATAAGAAACTTGCCATTCAAGGTCAGATCGTGGCTGTCAGATATGTGGAAAAGTCAAACATGACTGAGACACAAGGCCTTGGAGCCAAAGGGGTATGATCCACTTAAAATTCTTCTTTTGCAATGTCATTTTGACATTAACTCGAGACAAACTTGTTTCAAGCAGGTGCCAAGTGTGTCCACTGGTGACCGAGCCATGTCGGATGTGAGTAATGTGACTGGGTCAGACGCATCGGCCTCGCCTAAACAAACATCAGTAAAAAGGAAAAGAATGATAAATACAAGGTGTGATATTTGTATGAGGAATGGAACCTTGCTTCCCAAGCTTAGCTTTTTGTTTGATGTAAAGTATAATGCTTGAATTCATCGAAATAAAATATTACACTCTTTGTCGCAAATGCATATATTATATAATGTTTCATTTTTTTGAATTGAAGTACGATATGAAATACATTTTCCACAATGTGCCAGTTTACTGAGATGTGCCTGTATATGTGAATAATAGTATGTAGTAATGTATTACTTTAAGGAATTTATTATTTTTCTCCAGAGATACAGAGCAGAGTTCAGTGAGCAGTGTGCCGGCGAAACGGTAAGAACGATCCTGCTAATAATGTTGGTATCCACTTGACCTACACTCGCGTGACATGTCTGCTTTGACAGAGGAGCCAGAAATCCAGAAGTCGAAAGAGAGCAGCCGGAGGACGAGGGAGACTCGGAATCACGGGAACAGAATCTGCAACCCCAAAATGAAGGTTGAATTGTGAACTGTGAACCTACTTCATCAGAATTTGATCTGCTCAAATGTGGGTTTGTTTCCACCAGGCCGCAATCTGCTATCGTGGGAGAGCAGCGGCTGGTCAAGGCAACGGCAAGATGTGACTGTGCATTTGTGTCACGCCACTCTTCATCAGGACAGCATTTCTCGAAGGTTCACCTTAGATGACAAGAACGCTCTCCTGCGGTGGAGCAACCTTCATCCCATGCGCTGGACACCGGAGCAGTCAGCCGACACACTTCCAAGTCCGGTTTTCCCGGGATACTACCAGGTTACCATACTAGGTAAGACTATTAAGAATTGTCGGATGTTGTGTGTGGATGGTTGGGCACTACCACGCTATTTAATATGCAGCCACTCAAGATTTTCTGTCTGTGTTTAATTAGTACATTTTATTTTCAAACATGTGTTTTTACAGGCATTAACAAACAAATAGCTGTCGATGCAGCATTTTTACCCATTGTGAGCTCCAGAGAGCAAAGAGCCGTAGGTCTTCCTTTGGGTCGTCACGACAACACCGTGCTCTCTTGCCTCTCTTCTGGTTTCCTCTGCCCTCTGGAGGGCTCAGGTCACAGTTGGACATCACGCCACATTCCAGGTAAAAATCTCCCTGTGGCACCACTACCAAGTTATTTAGCGTCGCAATGACACCTAATATTTGACCTCCCAGAGAATATCATGGCAACTGCCGGGGAGCTGGAGGACACAAATTTGGTATGTGTCTTGGACATTTGTCACCTTGGTGGAGAGGAGGTGGAGGTAGTGATTAGCAAAGTGTACAAAGTGACTGAAGTTTCTGTTGCGTAGCACTTTAAAGAGAGACAATTTTCTAAGGGTGAGTACTCATCCATATTTTCCTTAGACGTTAATCATGAAAATGTTGGTCGACAGTCATCCAATAAGGCATTCAAGATAAACTGTAACTCTGTCACAAAGATAGCACTTCAACCCAGTCTCACAAACACAGTAGAATGCAAAACAACAATGTGATCTTAACCTAAAAATGATAAGATAACAAAATCAAAAGCGTGTCTTGACCAGCAAAAAAGTCTCATTTGTTTTTTGTTCACAACCACAATACATGCTGTATGTTTGAAAATATTTATTTCCAAATATTTCACAATGAGCAGGTTGATTTATAAATAATTCAATATGACATAATTAATATCAAGATATTTTAGGCTGTAAACTTAATTTGTTATTATCGTTTAAACAATATTTTTAAAGCTTATTTCAATGGGAAAGACAGGGGGAGAAAAATACATACAAGCAACTGTGCAACACCAACACAACAAAGCCTCACCTCCACTAATAAGACACTTCATTATCTGTTACAAAATTACTTTAATTTTAAAATCATGTAACATACATACGTATTCTATTAGACATAGAAAATAAACTATATCATCTAGTGTGTGTTTTTTGTACATTCTAATATACAATATATTCACTGTGTTTTCTGCACTGAAACGGCAGCAATGGCTGTGTAGCAGGTTTGTGTTTCTCAGCTTCTGGTCTTTGTTTCCTCACATACAAATGGAAAGTGTCAGTTGACAAATCAATGCAAAAGCCTGAAAAATATTGACACTTAATGGAAAAGTCCAGGAAACTGAAAATGGGGGGGGGGGGGGGGGGGGGTTACTCTACTTAATATCTACATCCAGATATCAGCTGTAGAAAGTTCAAGGGGCGCTTTTGTTTCACAAAGCAGATTTGTATGGAGGTGTAATTTCAGTGGGTCGACTCTTAATTGAGTCAGTCACAAGTGAGATTTCTTTATTAAATATCAACGCAAGGCAAATGATATTTGGACTTTTCGTCAGCTAGGTCTAGGCGCCTTATTCCCGAGTCTTGAAGCTGCAATCATTGTGAACAGAATAATTGTTCTCTGCCTGGAGGAATGTTAGGGTCACTAAAAAAATATAATTTACACAGTACCGTGAGTGCCGTCGATATAACACAGCTGTAGTGACACATTGTAAATATACGTACATCATAAATTAACATTCTCAAAGGGACATTGCACATCGTCAAAGAGTAGCTACTGGGCCTGTTTTCTTCCTCTGGTGCTCAACGGGCACAAAGAGGCTCGCTTCAACAAAAATGACTGAGAGACTCGAAAGCGATAAAAAAAAAAAAAGACAGTTAGATTTTCGGATAATTAGCAGCTGTTCATGTCTGCAGCGCCACTGTGCATGCACACACTCACTAGCCTGTCGTAATCGTTTTGTAAACAGTGTTCACTCGTTGCTGACAAGTTACACTTGCATAATCGAATGAGATCCAAAACAAGAGCTGTAGCAAACAGTGCGCCTTTACAAAGATAGTAACTTGTAAAGTGTAAACAAACTGGTAAATGGGTGACTACACTACATTTGATTTTCATCTGTCTGTTTTCTTTTGGGCAAGCGGCGCTGTACGAGCTGGGCTTGTTGCCATAACAACTATTGACACTTAGCAATAATGGGAAGTCTTCAATGAACCATGTGTACCAAAAAGTAATGCAGGATGTTTATCTTTGTAAAAGTGTACTTTTTTTTTACTATTTATCCTCATTGATTGGAGTGAAAATACATAGTATAGTTCCAAACTACTTAAATGTGTTTAGACAGCACATCAATCTGTTAATCTCTCATTGTGGGTGGGTTTTATAAAAATAAATGCATCTAGATGGGAGTAAAATTTAAGACCAGTAGTGGCGCATCAATTCCTGCCTGAACATTAAAATGAACCATAATCTCAATATATAAAACTGCATTCTTAATCCCATCTCAGTTGTTTGACGCATTGTGTTCGGCAAATAAATTATTAATAAAATAATAAAAATATGACTGCAAGTGCTTAAATTCATTGGTAGGGGCAAGTTAAGGTTGTAAAAGGCATCCATTATACATATTTCTCTGTTTAATCTCCTACACAAATCTAAATGTCTATTATTTTATATCTAATGTAGGGGGGGGGGTGTATAAATTATGATCAATGAAAATAAACTTTATATTCCAAATGGACCTGAGCAGGATTTTTAAAGCCATAGTCAGACACAACATTGGAACTGCACCATAGCATGGTTAAAAGGCACATGAGACAACCCGGCCTCCTCCATTTAACTGTTTGACAAACGAGGTGTGTTGCTGCAGGGCTCATCAGAGGTGTCCCGTTTAAAGAAGCCGCCTGTTGAAGAAGCCCTTTTCATGATAACGATAACCTAGAGGTGTGTTTACCTTATTTAGACGGGGGCCAACTCCTCTAAATGGGAAATTAAAAGCAATACTCTGGATTTCACTCAAGGGGGTTGTCGGGAAAATAATCTTACTGTGAAGTCACAGGTTAGAGGGAACATTTCATATTAAATGTATAGGCAAAAATAAATACTCTTTTCCTACTCTTAGGTGGGGCAATGTACCAAAAGTGCAAACAGACACTTGCAAAATGAAAGTGGCATCCTCATGACAGCGGTGATAAATTCACTTGTTTCAATGACAACCGCGCGTGTCGCAGGCTGGTAATGAAAGGCCCCGCCTCTCACTATCACATTCCTCCTGTCCGCTTCCCGTCGTCGTTTTACTCCGACACTTCCCCGTTGGAGCGAGCAGCTTCGCATCAAATGTTCACGCCGCTCTTATCCGTTTTCCCGCCACAACAGCAACCAGCCGCAGAGCTCAGCGCTCTCGCGCTTTCCACAGTGCTACTGCGTTAGCATATTCCTAAAGTCTGAAACATTAGCGTTCTGGGTTTGGGAATGTTGATATTGTCTTTGTTGTTGCTGTTGTGTTTGCGGCGCCGGCTGCTGCTGGATGTATCCCACAGTGCCTTGCTGTGGGATGTTGGCGGTGTGTAGGAATGCTGGAGTCGATCCACTGTGCACAAGTCCTTGCGTCATCTGCAAAACACATCACAAATTCCCTCATGGCAGCAGCAGATAGCACATCAAGCTGTTTCTTTGAGATCCAATTAAGAAGCAGGATTAAAAAAAACTGTCTTTAAAAGCTTAAAAATCATATCTTTTTATTGACACCATTAAAAATTGGATTAATATAACAATATAATGTTGTATTTGATCATACTCAGGTGAGTTGTAAAATACTAAAACTACAACCGTCATAAATTTTACTGATAAATGACTCCATCTCTAACAGTCAATCAAACCTGAATAAATTGTTGACTGGTGTGCTCTTAAATGACATTTGGTGCATGATTTAGCTGAGGAAAAAAATGGAGATCTTCTTAACAGCCTGCTGACACGCTGTTGCTATGGTGACATGAGAGCTGCTTTAAGTAAATGCCATGCCACAATAAGATTATACGGCAAATCAATAAGATGGCTGAGCGTCAAACCTGAAAGAACTGCTGGGGCTGCTGCAGATGCAGGGAGTGCTGGGAGGCCTGAGGCTGAGCCTGATAGCTTGGCTGTGACTGGTGGGAGATGAAGCTGTTGTGCGGGATCATGATAGGCGACGTGAACACCTGAGAGGGAACGAGCACGGCGTTGCAGTTGACCTGTTGCATGGGGAATGAGGGGGCGATGATCTGCTGCTCCAATGTGTATCTGTAGGGAGGGAACAGTCAACAGGTTGAACACAAGGGGGGTGAGGGGGAGTGGCAACTTGGAACAAAGCTCACATGGTCTGGGGAATGCCCATGTTGCACTGCTGGGAGGACTGCGTGGACCCACTGCTCGTGGGGACCAATGTCTGCATCGGCTGGTTCAGGAGCATCCTATAGCATATAATCATAGTTTTCTATCAACTGTCATACATTCATAGATTGATAGCATTAGCATCTCAATGTGTGACTTGGCTTTTACCGTAGTTGTCCGTCTTGGCTAAAGTCGTTGTCCGCGTGTCTTTGGTTTGTGTCATGTAGAGGCCTCGTATTGGTCTGTGAGAACATCATTGGGTTGCTGTAGAAGGGCATGGTCAGACTCGTATTGGTCTGCACGGTCAAACTCACTGACTGCACCGGGCCGCTCCGAGATATCCTCTGCGGGACCTTTTGAATATTGTCAAATTGATAGGGAAAAAAAATCAGTTGAAAATACTCAGACAAACTTGTGTGTTAGACATTTTTCTTGAGGGTACCTGTGTTGAGGGGGAGTTGTTCTCTCTCAAAAGTGAGTGAGGGGACGAACTGTGGGCACCGCAGGAAGGTGGTTTCGGGTGGCCTGAGAGGGGTCTGATGACGCCCGATTGGCTCTGGGAGGCCGGCCTGCCTGGGCCCTGCGGCTGCTGCGGCTGCTGTGGCTGCTGCGGCTGTTGGCCAATTTCATTGTGGATAGGTTGTTGTAGTAACATCTACAACGCACATTGACAAAATGTCAGTCTCTACTCACACAATACAATAGAAGTGTTTTTCTTTGTTGTTGTTTTTTATATAGATGAGCACCTTCTGAGTCATAAGGCGACTGAATCACCGTTACACAAATATGACTGTATGTGGGTCATTAGGTTTGCATGCCGCCTCTTGGTGGGGCCATTTCCCCTGTTACTGTCGGAGGTTAGTCAACAGAAGGCTCACTGCACGATGTGACTAATTAACCCAGATGACATGTGCACTCATCGGTCTCAGCATTAGGTGCACCTGCATAGTCGGATGACAGCCAATACAAAAGATCTACTAAAATTCCAGAAGTTTGTGTCACAAAAATATAGACTTATTTCCCCTAAATTAGTTTTTTGCCTGATAATTTCCACGCAGCGTTACTCGATACACGTTGAAGGCTGACGTATTCTCGGATGTCTAGCTTGGTACGAGGAGTTGGTTACCTGAAGATTAGCGAGGTGAAGCTTCTCTTTGATGTCATGGAGCTCCTGCTGTTGCGTCTTTATGTCAGCCTGCAGGATGCGTGTCCTTTCCTCCAGTTGCTCCTTAAGCTGGTTCATAACACCCAGCTGAGGCTGTTGCATCTGAAACATGGACGACTGCTGCTGCGTTTGCTGTTGCTAAAACACACAGAATTTATACATAAATAAATCTACTTCTGTTCTGCCTCTCTCAGATGTATTCAATGCGGCCTATTATGCTATAAAATAACCTTTCCAAGTCTAATAGTTTGAGACAGACTACATGTTCCATCGTCTAATAGTTTGAGACAGATTACAAGTTCCAAAAAACCAATTAAAGCAGATGCTAATCTGAAAAAGGTCCTAGCTGTCGTCTGTCTTGTGCACTTAATCCCATAACCTGCAGGCAAAGTACACAGTTGAGAGAGAGTTTTCTCACGCACACACAGCAGCAGAAAGAGACCTCAGTACAGGGTAAAAACAAAAGAGAGGAAGACAAATGGCAGGAAGGGAAGTCTAAACACTAACCATTGCTGTGTTCTTGCTGCATGGAGGAGGAGGAGGAGGAGAAAGGGGGAGGCTCATTTGGGACACCAGGTCAAAGGGATTTTGTCTTTGGGTCGAATTCTACAAGGTAAAGATGATACAAGTTTGGTGAATTTGACCATTCCAAATATGATCAATTTGTCTAGTTGTTTCCTATTGACCTTTTTTAATTATCTCCAAAACACACACACACACGCGCAGCGTTTGTATAAACTGACCTTTGAACGCCCAACATGGAGTCTGGCAGCCGTCCTCTCGTTCCCAATAGAAGTCGACTGCCATGACGGCGTGCAGGTTTCTGTGTGCGAGTTTGCTGCTGCACAGAGGAAAAAGGAAATCACACCCTTTTATGAGAAACATGACATTTTTATGAAACGTGCTTCTCCTCGATGATGCAGTTGCTTAATTTGTTTTGTCTCATTAGAATCATCACTCGTAAGGTTAAGTGTTAACTGTAAAAGCAGCGTAGAACAGTGGAGCTACTTTGTTGGCACGGGGTTTTTAAACGGAAGCCTGAAAAGAATCCTAAAATGTACTAGGCCTTGAGTTAGCTTGCGTATGAATTGCGCCAGATAAATAAAGCTGCCTTGCCTTCTCTAACCTGGATATGTTATCAACATTGTGTCTGTACCAAATGTACGAGACATCACACTTTAGCTGAGACGACCACAAATTGAGTTTTTTTCCGAGTTTCAAAACAATACTGCTGAGTCACCGGGTCTTGGCTGACACCTCATTTTGCCTCGGATGAAAAATCCACAGACGGTGACGCTTTTCAATGAAGCAACAGCAACTGGGCAAATTATTTACGATTAACATAAGTTGCTTGTTATGAGCAGCAAGAGCTACTGTGACTTGTTCACAAATACACAGAAGAGAGGGAACTGTTTAGTGTTTGTGTGCCCCTAGTGGGTGGAGAAGCAGCTGGAGTCTCAGTGAGGGGAGGCTAAAATAAACAAGGTTAGTTAAAGTAAGCATCAGAGACTATTTTATCATAAAGATAGCATATCGGTGGAGGGAACCAACAATATGCACTATAAAAAATGGATGGACGGGATTGTGCTGATACTGGACATCAATTCCTGCAGCCACATAGTGTCATCATCTCGCCTTATGTCAACCTATCGTTGAGTGAGTTGGTACTTTAGGGAGCAGAGGATGACTCACATGCGGAGTCCGACAGCGCTGTGTGGGAGGACTTCCGAGAGCTGTGGGAGGATACCGAACGTGCGCCGCTGTTTCTGTCCAGTGGCGGGTCCAGCGTGGAGCACATGTCCAAGTACAGCTCCTGGGCCTAAAACGTACCAAACAAGGGGCTCAAATTGTGCCTTATGTTGATATCAGACAGATAAAATTCTGGACGTTTACCTTCACAGAGGAAGGAGCAATCTCAGGAGGAGACAGCTCCTCAAGGCCAAACGCTCGCCTCCTTTCAGCTCGTACTTCGGCGTAACTGAATCACAAGCAGATTGCTATATTAGTCACAAGATTTGGTGTGCCTCATAGGCAATTTTAATCTCAAGACAACAAAAGAGAGTATGTATCCTTTGTTGTGGGCAAGCAACAAAACAATCTCACCTGACAACAGTGTGAGTGCACACTATGAACTCAGGTTTGGAGTTCCATTGGTGATAAGTAATATAGTAGTGCGTCCGCAACCAAATCCACTGCTGGCCCTTTGTCAGGAAGCGATAATAGCAGGATTTCCCCTTTCCGAACTGCATGACTGGCGGAGAGAATTAAACACAGTCAAGACATCCGGTCTCTCAAATATTGATAGTTGAATAAACTTACGTTGCTTATGACATTGCGCTATAAGCTCTAAATCGTCCACATGATAGTAATCGTAGCCAGATGTTCCAAGAACTTCAAAGGGTAAATATCCTATGATTGGAGAAGCTCTGTAACAAATAAAAACTAAGTGTGTTAAAAAACAAACAAACAAACACAGTGCTGGCTGCTGATGTGATTGGAATCACTGACATTTACCTGTGATCTAAAAACAGAAACTTCCATTCGAGGCTGTGCCTGGATGTGAATTCATCACAAGGATCATCCACGTTGCACAAATCCTATAAATAATAAAATAAAAGAGAACACAAGAGGGGGAAGTCACCTCAATGACTTCACAACAAGCAATGTTTACTCAAGCAAGCATTGGAGCAAGTCTGAGTAAGGCCTAGTATGAAAGGCGATGATATGTGACCCCCCCCGCCCCAAGTGCTGTCATAAACTCATCCACTTTATTACTCTTGTAATTTTCAATGACAAAATTACTTCCTACCAGACATAGGAAAGAAAAATCATAAAAAATTAGGTGACTGTTTAAATACAACCATTAAAATCAACATACCCTGACCGAACAGGAAATTCCATTGTGATGGAAATATTGTGTCTTTATTGGCGCGTAAAATAGATTGATCACAGGCGTCGACCGAGTCTTAAGGTGTGTTCCAAAAAGCCTCAGGAGAAGTTAACTGACACACATTTGCGACGCTTAAATTAAAACCGGTCTCATTTGTTAAATAATGATGATGCGGATGAAATGCACCACAACAAGTCTCACCTTGAGAAACTGCGGTGTGACTAATCGTACAGTAGCAATGAGGCAGACCTGCTCCTCCAACGACGTCTGCAGGCTTCTTGGTAACGTCAATTCAACCCCGTTACAAGAGGATGTAGGCACTAGCAGAAATAACAGTCCCACTTTAGTCATGGTAAATTACTTGATTCGGTGCTTTAACAAAGGGTTGCTCTTACCATTGTTATGAAACTTGAAATCCCCAACAAACTTGACATACTCGTACACAGGCGGCTCTTTTGGATCGATGTTCCCTCTGGCAAGGTGACAGCAAAATTCCACATGTGCCTCACCTAAAAACAGCATGTTACATTTAATTCAGTGTTGACAGAACGGGATAGTCCAAACAAATCAGCAATAAGCGTGTTTGTATGTACAACTGCCTAGCGAAGAAAAGTAGGCTAGGCTACAAACACTGTGTAATATTATTACTTCAAATATAAATGTTTATATTTCTTCAATCCTGTGAGAAGGCGTTTATTTCTCATTAACTTTAGTCCAGTTTCAACTTATGTCCGACAACGGCTCATTTTCCATGAACATTTACCGCACGACGGAAGTGTAGACAATGTTGTAGTTAAAAAATAACCCAAGCGCACCATCATAAACGTTTTGTGCGGAGCACTTTGCGCTGGGCCCATGAGACGCGGTTCTGTAACTGTTTTGAGGCTTACCTAGGCACATCTCCCATTCTGTGAAAAACCCAATAGCAATGCAGGATTAAGGTCAGAGCCTTGAGCCTTGGATAGTTCATTGCTGGGGGGGGATTACTGTGTTAAACATAACAGTGATTAAAAGTCTAAACTATGATACTAAGCATGTGACTATTATTAGCTAAAAGGCTAATTGTAGACACACAAATGAGCAATCCAATAAACTACCGACCCAAATTCCACAACCTGCTTGTTCCCTCATTTAAATAGACCAGACCTAACTAATTCGGCTGTATTTCTAGTGAAGCCCGTTCGAGTGGGAAGGGGGGGGGGCAAACAAAGTGCAAAGAGACAACTCACTGTTCAGGAAGTCAGCAGCAATGGGGTCAGTCATCAGCATATTGGATGATAGCAGCTTATACACCTCTGCGTGTTCCCGCTCCGGGAGGAAATTCAAGATATTTTGGTCCACCATATCTGACTGATACGATAGGCGAGATATAGAATGGGTGAGGCTTCCATAAAAGAAGGAGTCGAGGTAAGCATGAGGAAACAGTCTGACAGACACTGTATGGACAAAAGTATCGGAGGGAGTAAAGAAGAAATCGCGTTGCCCCATTCACTGGGTGCATTTCGTCTTCAGTGAGTGGAAAAACATGCTTTGCTAGCTTGACAACAAACTTGGCCATTGAGCGAGCTTCCGCTTTTTTCGTCCAAAGGGTTGCTTTCAAAGGATGTCCAGGGCCATTAAGCATTCATCTGAGCTGTGGAGCTCTATACTCTCAGCTTTTTAGCTTTGGCTGCATACGAGCACAGCGTATCGTCCAATGTTTCTTTTGTCAGCAGTCGCACAATGATACACATGAGTGCGCCTGTTCGATTAGCAGTGATGTCCATCTCAATAACCTGCGCACATTTAGGATAGAAGCCTTAAAGGATTCTCATTATTTTGATACAAGTTGCCCTTGGTTTCATCTGCCCAAAGAATCCAAGTCTGGTAAATTTTCTAGTGAATTGTAATCTGGCCTTCCAATTTCTTGAACAATGTTGTGACCGGTAAAGGTTGGTTTAGTTCGTGGGCTCCACAATTTAAGAAATGGTACATTGTCGTTGGCTTTTAAACTCACCGGCAAATGTCCAATAAGTGAAGACACACTGTCCGATACGTATGTGATGTTTCCGTCTGTAGTTAACGCTATCAAAAAACCATCAAGTGCCTGTAAAACAGAAGAAAAGAGAGGTAAAACTAAGTTTGGTGACGGATTTATCGTCAGGGAGACAGGATCTGAACTGTATTCATGCTACTGCAGATGACGTGCAGTTTTCCATATTGAAATCATCAGGAGGAGCACATGGTCAGTCTAGCTTTTTTTTTTTTTTTTTTTTTACCTCAAGCATAAGCTGGGTGAACTCCTCATTGCTTAGGAATGAAGGCTTCCAATCTTGTCTCACGTCACACGTTTCAGTCTGAGCACTGATGTCTGCAGAGTAAGTAGAGCGTAAGATCTTAATGAATGATAAAGTGGGGTCGTTGTCAACGGTAACAAATGAGAATTGCGTTTTGTAGACATACCTTTTTGTTTCTGTAAGAAGTCAATAGTTCTTTGTAGTATGGTGGACTTGTCCATCTTGCGAGCATGGCCTTGGCCCTGCAGCATGGTGCATAGCTCCTTGATGAGCACATTGAACTGGTCTCTTCTTTTCTTTTCTGATTTGTTTCGGGATGCCCTGTTGCGGTCAAGACGAGATTAGTCACTTTCCAGGAGAAGGCAAGCGGAAAGTTTTGAGACAACTAGCACGTCAAAAACAATTTTGTGGACGCAGATCGCAATTTTGAAAAAGAGGAGAATCTTTTAAAATTGTCTAGTGAGTTTTCACATTTGGTTTGAGCTGTTTATTTGGCATGTTGTCTTGTTTTTCCAAGTGAGGTCAACGCCCTTGCAAAGAGTCGTTCTTATTAGAAGCACATTTTCCAAAATCCATTTTCTGTCAACAAACATAAGGGGCAATTTGGAGAATTTGCATCAAAATGATTTTCCACGTATCCATGACACCACAAGTCATCAACATTTCAAAAGTCATAGAATCACAATGTGATTGCAAAATGTAAATAAGCCTGGAGTACCTTTTCGCCCTGTCTTTCTCATCCTCGTCCATCAAATCATCCATGCAGCTGCTGGAACTAGAAAGTACAAATTCAAATGTAGTTTCTTTCGTGATCCGCAAACAATGCACAAAGCTTCCAAAGCTTATCAAAATAAAAAAAGATTCCCTGTTACCTAGCAACAGAACAGTTTATTTCTATTATGGTGCGCCAGCCTGACATTTTATTAAACTGGATGCTCTTTTTTTAAATGCCGTTCATCCTAAATTCTGTGGATGGATCCATTTCTGCTCACAAATTGAAAAGGAACTTGTTTTCATACTTACTCCCAGTCCCTGCGGCTAGAAGGACAGGGGCCTCCGAAGTCCGAAAGGTTGTCCATATTCACGCTCTTTCCCATCCAGGCTTTTTCTCAAGTCTCATCTGTGCTGATCTCATCTGAGCGCACCTTCACACAAAAGCCAAGTCCTGCCAACACAGAGTAAAAGATCCCATCATTATTTCCTGTTAATTCTACTCTTCTTTTTAGCCATTAGGGGAAAAAACCGACATAGTTTGGATGATTGTCATGATCAGTACTCTAACAGGAACATGCTATTTTCAGTTCAATAGTAAAATTGTAGCTCCCATGACCTAGAAAAAAAGTCTGATCCAGTCACAACCTTGCAAAGAAAAACTACTGAACAATCACTTTTTTCAAATGCTCTGACAATGTCTGAAGTAGACACCTCGGTAATACGAGCTAACATTCACGACCCAAAAACCTAACTAAATGTTATGTGATCTTTCATTCATTGATAGATAAAATGGCTCAAGGCAATCGCAGCTTCTTTGCATTTGTGGTTGGCTCAAGTGTGGGCTTGAGGCAAAATACGCATAAACGATTATTTCCATAATTATTTTTCAAAATGAAACCCACTGAAGAGGAATACATTAGTGAGATGTAAGGCAAAGTCACAGTTTTCAGTGTGTGAATAGTAAAATAAATGGAAAATCAAATAAAATAGAATTGCACAGGCACAATTAAATCCCAGAATAGTGTGCAATCATCATCTCTCCCAATCTCATCTAATGAAAAGGATTTAGATGTGAATAATGAAGTGAAACTTTTAGAGTTCATCCCCTAATCTGTAAAAAAAAAAAAAAGAAAAAAAGAACTCCCCTAAGTGCTCCTCTGAGTTTATGTGGAGGGTAAGCAGGACACTCATAAATTATACAATTTGCATCCATTTCCAAGCTTATTTTACTCTAACTAGATGTCATTCATTCCAGTTCATCTTGTGGAAAGTGTCTCATAAAGCACAATCAAGACCACCACAGACTACTCGCGGTGTAAAGTGAATCCATTCATATCAGTCTACATTCTTTACCTCTATTGAGGTTAAGACCACACCTTACTAGGTTAAGAGCTCAAGACATGGGTGTCTGGTTACATGTGTGCCCTGGAGTATTTAAAGCTTTCAACTAGCAACCTGAACTCGATCTAGAAAGCCAGCTCCAAGTCCAAGAGTAAACCGATAGCTTTGAAATTGCCTTTGAGGAAGTTCATTTGTGACTTCTTTCTAATTGGACTGTTGGACTGTCAAAGCTATAAATTACAACGCATGGTAAATTCCATATCACGCAAGCTAAAATGAAAAAATAAAATAGCTAAAAGATTTGAAGTGCTACAAAAATGTTGAGACTGTTTTTAAAATCTGCGTGACACAAAGCCTTCTCGGATTATTGTTGACCTATGTGTTAGTGGATTATTGTTTTGTTTTTTCCCCGCACGTTTTTATTGGTTAATACTTAACAACATACAAGGACACGGTCACGTTATCTGCCAAAGCGGTAAGATAACTCGTGTAATTCACCAAACAGCAGATTCCCATTTAACATAATCAATATTGCAATAATGTTCTAAATCAAATTACATTTAACTGCACTGGCTACACCGAATGCACACGAGCATACTGAGGCCCGGACAAACATGATGACATGGAGCTGTCCGCCTTCCAGTTAGTCAATAGGTTCACTTTATGCGGCAGATAAGAATAAACCCAGTGTTTACCTTATAAGGATTAGAGCTGTTTAAACATGCTGTTTACAGATAAAATCATTCAACAACCCGGTTGAGGTGTAGTAGCTACTGCTCAACCTTTGGAGCATAGCGTCTGAATAAACCAACACGGTAAATTAAATTCAAACCACGGAGAACACATTTTAAAAAGGATACAGGTGGTTGGAGTTGAGAAAAGGATTTTTTGGAAAAATCTTCATCTTGTAGTTTTTGCATTTTATTTGCACCACAATTTAAGAGATTCTTCTTTGCGCTACGCCCACCTTCCCCGAAGCATTTTTTTGGTAAGCATGAATCGTGATGTGATGTTCTGAATACATACTTGACAGAGGTAGTAATTGGCATATCGGTTAATTAAATTGAACCTTTCCGCCTGTCACTCAAAACAGGAGCATTATTATTGATACCAAGGCAACAAGTTTTACGCAACTCTTATGCAGGTGCGGGGAAAGCCACAGTGCAATTAAAATAAAAAGGTCATACATAGAAAGAAAGATCATGTGGGTGTACCTAATAAAGTGTCTGGTGAGTGACGACTAAATGCTGACTGCTTTGCTTTTTTAATCTGTTTTGTAGCTATCACATTAAGCTTGAGTCAGCCTGTTAAAAAAAAAAAAAAAAAAACATCTGGTTGATTTTAGTTTGAATTCAAATTTACCCCAACAAGGCTTTTTGTCAGGCAATTTCCCGCATACAAAAGATACTATTATAAAACATAGATTGTGAATTGTTATTGTCCACTCATTTGTGTGCTTTCCCAGCAGGGCTATCTTCTGAGTACATTCACTCAATGCAACATAGAAATAGGATGTGATTTCTACTGCATGTAATGCCTCCCGAAGGAAACAGGAAGCACTTGTATTAGGTTACGGTGGGATGGCCAAAGGTTGCACCCAGTGACACCCGCGATTGCACCGCAGGCACACACTCAATAAATTGCCCAATTGAATGGGGTGAGATCCTCTTAGAGCACCCCGTGTTAAACCCGGGCGAATGAATGATGACGCAACGAGAGTTGTTGGGAGGCAAAACACAGTTACCAGGTTGGGTAAAAACAGCCCAACCCAAGCAGTTAGATAAACTAGGCGGTGATTTCCTTTTTTTTTTTTTTTTTTCTTCTTCTTCCTTTCCACTGCCATTCATAATCCAGATTGACTAATATCACCCTGCCTGACAACACGTGGAAACCCAACAGTGGGTGTGCCAAGGGTTATGTCAACCTTAAAACCCGCACACATCATGTCTGCTTAATATGGACTCACCAGGCCTCTACATTAGGTACACCCAAGCACATCCAGTATTTTACATTAGAACACAAAAAGAACATGCACAGAAACCTTTCTCACTAGTCATGAAATCTGGGCCTTCTGGATTTATGGACAAATGAAATTTCCCATGGCACATATATGATGCTCTCACGCGGTACACATGTATTGCAGTTGTAATTCATGTTTTAGAACCGCACTTTAAAGAAACAATACAGTTTCTATAGTGCGTGTCCTCATTAGGGGAATATAGTAGGTGAGTTGGAACTGATCCCAGCTGACTACTCGCAGTAGACTCCGGACTGGTTCCCAGTCAATCGCACACATTCACGCTACATTCAACTTATGGCCAATTTTCATTGGTCAATAAAACACACACATGTTGAATGCAGGTGAGAATTGCCGTGCCCAGTAAAACCACACCCAAGCACTGGGATAGCGTGTTAACCCTGCACAAAGCTATTTTATTGAAGGGCAACAGGTACATATACATTATAGTTGTAGTCTATAATTTTCAGAATGAAAGTGAAAGTGAATCTGGATGATTTATCGTAGGAAACGACACACTGTAATGTGCCACAGTCAAAAATGAGAAATTTTTATTAAATTAAATTCTTTATACTTCAATGAAAAATCATGAGATTGTTCATCTCTCTATTCGAGCAACATAGAAAACAACGTAATGCTCTTCCACTGTTACCATAATTATTTCAATATATATGTAGCATTTATAATTTTTTTATTCGGTGCTTTGCCAGGTTTGTCAACACTGTTGTGTGAGTATTAAAAAAAAAAAATCAAGCACACGCCGGGTCTCTCCTGTAATAAATAATTAACTTCAAGTCTTGAAGAAACCACCTTTTTGCGCATGACCGTCTCCACTTCAATTTGACAGGTCGCGCTGAACTTTACCACTAAAACCCGAATGCAAAAGCCACATACCTTGCAAAGAAAGGGAAATCCGGCAGAAAACAAACATCCACGCCTATAAAACAGGATCAATGTTCTCATGGTGTTTTTATCCCCCGCAAACTAAAAGACGGCAAGGATTTGCGCAGCTCTCGCCGCACCGAGGGGATGGCACCGAAAGCGTTAAATTGCATAACGAGTTAATAAGGTGCATTTATTGGAAAAGGCCGACCGATGAGCGATGTTTGGCAGGTTCCGGCTCGGCGAGTTTCTTCTGCGCCACGCAGAGAATGAAAGGGAATCAAATAAATCCACTTTCACGCGCGTTCGTTTCAGCGGGCTGCGGGGTCCACCATCCTCTCGGCGGGGCTTGTAAGCAGCAGCGAGTCGCTGCGAGGGAGAAAGTAGGTCAGCTGGTAGCTCCAACAGCAAGAAGCTGGAGGCACCGGGAGGAGGGGACAGCTTGTAATCTTTAACACGTGCTTTGATGCACAATATCACTTGTGTAGAGTGAACACTTTTGGCCGTGCAAAATGGGGAAAATAAAATGAGCACAGTAAGTCAGCGCAGTTGTCACAGCTGACCCGCATGTCACACGCTGACAGGAGACTGACTGCAAGATAGCCGATTAGCCCGTCTGACCCTGACTTTATAAACCTTTTATTTTCATCTTAACAACAAAGAGGGTTTTAACGGCGACCGTGCAAAATGACAACACTTAAATCCCCCTGGGCATAACAAGAAGCTCAACTTGTGTTTGGTTCCTATGGTGACTTTTACAACTTCCTGGTTGTCTTTCCCCTGAATGTGGGTCAACAGTATGCATGACTTAATTGCAGGAGTTCATGGTGGAGCAGCCTCAGAATGTTTTTTGTTACCTCAGCTCAGTAATAACTTGCAGAACCTCAGATGCACTGTGTAAATAACAGAGGTGTGCGTGCGTTAATGACACGTGAGATGTGTCAGAAAAAGTCCAGGACAAGCGCTTCGGTATTTCAAATCCAAACTAAAGAGTGTGGTGTCTACAATAATTAACAAAGCTCGGCACTTTTTTTTTTTTTGCTTCATTTAGAATTAGTAAAAGGAATTGCCAATGCAAGAAAAATTATATAACAAAAAAAAGGTATTATTAGGGCTCTATATGAAATAGAACAATCTCACGCTCTAGCCACACATAGTCTGCAAACAAACACTGCACAGTTTCTGGCTAGCAGCGGTTTTTAATGCAATAATGTACAAAAATATATTTATTTTAGTATTGTAGTTACCGTTTTTTCCCATGTATAATGCGCAAAATCTAGCTAATTTATTGTCCTAAAATCTGGGGTGCGCATTATACATGGGTACAAAAAAAATAATAATAATTTCTCCAATTTCTTTTTTTTTTATTATTCCGGAGGCCGCCATTACAGATGTGCTTTCTTCTCTGCTGTTCACTTCAAACACACTCCATACGAATACAATGCTCTCGTATCAGACGCTTGCTAGATCATCTGCTCGTTTGCTGTCACAATGTACCCTACACAAATCCGAAACATTTCTTCGCTATTAAGTATGCTAGCGCATGCGCAGTGATACTGACCAGCAGAACATCCGGTTGTTCCCAAAGATGATCTTTTTTCTGAAATAATTTTACGTTCACGGACTTAAGTAGGAGTCGAAATCTGGGTGCGTATTATACATGGGTACAGGCTTTTTTCCAGCATCAACATGCCATTTTTAGGGTGCGTATTATACATGGGGGCGCATTATACACGGAAAAAAACGGTAATTGTATGGGTGACTCTTATACAATATATTATACCAACTTGTAGGAACAATTTTGAGTCTTCATTGCAGATATGGTAGCAACCTGTCATTGAATTCACATTGCCCTCCATTACAATTATGATTACTTTCTGCTATTGTGAGAGCACTTCTACGACATCTATGGAAAACCGTGGCCCTCAAGGACTAGGTTTGAACACTCCCGGTTTAAATAAAGGGTTTAAAACACACCTGCAAAGAGAATATTGCCACAGTCGTCAAATAGTACACAGCGGCCATGAAGCAAAATGATGCTGTGGCAGCAGTCAACAAGTGTGTGACATCTAAGATTCATTAAGATCTCCCACATCTTCCTACATTATTCACCATCCGCCTACATGGGGATTAGTTCTGCTTTTTTATGTAGGTCATGCTATTGCTATTAGATAATAAGTTGACATTTCCTGCGCTGACAAAGACCTGACTGCATAATAGAAGCGCTTGTTTTCTTTACATCCTGTTCCTTCCTTCCTTCCGAGTGATGGGTGTTTATCTCAAGCGAGAGGAAAAACTGAATTTTCTCAATCATCACTGAAACATCGGGCCGTGCAAATTGTATGAGTCGCCGGTGGTGATGATGTCATCGTGACCCTCTGTTAGAGCGCAGACTGTCATTAATTAGACTGGAACTGCTGTTCGCTCTGTGTTGCCATAGAAACCGTGTGTGGTGTTTCCTTGCCCCAACTGAAGCAACCACATCCAACAAGCCACTGTGCTCCATGTGTGCCACACAAATAAATTAATACATTCTTCATGTGGCATAGATTTAATACTGGGGTCCAAGATCATTTAGTAGATGTAAAGTGCATACTAATTGTCATAATGTCATTAATGGTAATGAATAACTATACATAAGCACATGCTAACACATTAGAGAAATGGCTTGCACAATTAAACAGCAAATTGCTTTAATTGACTATGAACTAGGGCTGCTACTAAGAATTATATTAATAATCAATTAATCTGTCGATTATTTTGTTGATGAATCAGTTTATAAAAAATATTCTTTATTTTCATAAACAAGCCCTTATTTTAAGTTATGTCTCGTGTCTGCTCCAATCAACACTTTGGACAGTTCGGTTTCTCTGCTCCTGTCCCTTCCGTCCTGTTATGCAGTGATCAGCACTCATTGCCTGATACCTGTTCCCGGTTTACTCATGATCACGCCTGCCCCGGCTCATCAACTCTCCTATTTAAACCCTGCACTCTCGCCCCTCCTTGTCAGCCCGACTGGCGCCCGAATGCCCCCTGCCCCGACCTATTGCCCGTCTCTGACCATGAGTTCACCTCATGTCCTGCTTGATTGTAGGTTCCACCGCTGCTTGTCCACAACTACGTCCTCCTGCTGCACCGGCGAGCTCTCTACCTTCCCCTCCCTCTTCTCAATAAATGTTCATGCTGCACTTTGTTGCCC
The DNA here is from genome assembly GCF_033458585.1 of Syngnathus typhle. NCBI lineage: Eukaryota > Metazoa > Chordata > Actinopteri > Syngnathiformes > Syngnathidae > Syngnathus > Syngnathus typhle. Next base: position 6,772,816 of record NC_083752.1, read on the forward strand.
TGCCTCGTCAATGACAAATTAAGATTCAGTTCCTTATTTGGTCCATGTCAGAACACAGGCAAAAATATAGATAGTTGTTTTTCAATGTAAAACATGTATATATATATATATATATATATATATATATATATATATATATATATATATATATATATATATATATATATATATATATATATATATATATATATATATATATATATATATTAGGGATGCACCGAAATAAAAATTCTTGGCCGTAACCGAAAACCAAAAATGAGGAAACCAAGGCCGAAACACCGAAAGGAATGATTGTCAGTTATTAGAACCACAGCTTTTATGGATTTATTTATATTATATATTATATTATATTAATATTGTCTTTATAATATTAATATTAGTATCTTACATTATCTTATATTATTTATATTTATTTATATATTTATATTTTATTTATATAGCATTTATTTTCAGCATTGCATGTTTTGCAAATCGCTATCCGTGGGTCTTTCTCTGAGATAGTGAAATCAGTCCACACCGCAGACATGCTGGCTCTTATCCGGTTTTCCCGCGTGCTGGCTGCGCTGTTTGCTCACGTCATCACAAGTTTCGGCCGTGTTGTTTCGGTGATTTAGGTCTTTCAACCAAAAACCGAAAATGCACTTTTGGGTCATTTTCGACCGAAAATTTTCGGTGGCCGAATTTTCGGTGCATCCCTAATAGTATATATATATACGAAAGGCAATCGTCAGAACTATTCTCACACACCACCAACAGGTCAGTGGCCAGTGTGGATCTTAATTATCATACTTTTCCCTTAGCAGAGCTATTCAGTATGCAGCATCTGTCTCAACAAAAACAGCACCTTCACACTAATTCTCCCGTGGGTAGCAGCTGAACCTTTGCACTCTCAAGCTGAGGTCTACCGGCTGGACTGTCAATGTGTCGTTTGACATCTTCACCTGCTGTGATAAAAAAAAAAAAAAACTGGCTTGCTTTTCATTCAAATTTCTGGTCAGAAAGATGTTGAGATTTACATTCCAGATAGTCAACTACCGTTTTTTTCCATGTATAATGCGCAAAATTTAACAAATTTATTGTCCTAAAATCTGGGGTGCGCATTATACATGGGCACAAAAAAAAAACCTGTTTTCTTTTTTTTTTTTTTTTTTTATCCGGATATGATACGGAGTCCGCCATTACAGATGCGCTTTCTTCTCTGCTGTTCACTTCAAACACGCTCCATACGAACACAGTGCTCTCGTATCAGACGCTTGCTCGATCACCTGCTCGTTTGCTGTCACAATGTACCCTACACAAATCCGAAACATTTCTTCGCTATCAAGTTTGCTAGCGCATGCACAGTGATACTAAGTGATATTAAGTAGGAGTCAAAATTTGGGTGCGTATTATACATGGGTACAGGCTTTTTTCCAGCATCGACATGCCATTTTTAGGGTGCGTATTATACATGGGGGCGCATTATACATGGAAAAAAACGGTATGTGAAATCCGCTTTGTATTAAATTCTCTTCACTCATGATTCAATCTCACTCTTAAAGGAAAACACAAAAATTATTTCTAGGATATTTTCCCAAAACTAAACACTTCTCAGACACAGCATGAATTCATAGGTGGTGATGAGAAAAGCAGATGTCAGGAATAAAATATTCTTTCATCGGATAAAACTATCTGGAAATTTCCTCTAAAGTATCAACTTTGGACAATTCTCAATGGATCATTATTATCACATTATTCCAGTCCTGTTATTGTGTGCTGCTGGTCAGGAAAAAGACACCCAGTGTGTGAGCAAATATGTGGGTCATGATTCTAGGGCACGGGTGGAAAGGGCAACACTGCTTCATCTTTGTAAAGACGTCTGAAGTTTTGGTTTCACTTACTGTCTACACAAAGACGATCAAATGAGATGCAGAACCGCCGCGCTAACAAACATGACATAGGTTTTATGGCTAAAAAAGCTATGTCATGTTTATTTACCGGCTTGTAATTGTGAAACCACAGCTAGCCACTCTCAGCTTCTGACAAGTGAACTCAAACAGCCTTTTGTAAGCAGGCCATGGAAAAAATGACTTTATGTCTTCATTCCTGTCTCTTGCTCTTGCATTTTCCTTGTTATGAAACACTGTCTTCCATATTTCTAAGCAGCACAAGTCCCTTTTATTGAATCCATCTCCCTCCCAAGAGTGGGTAGGAAAGGAAAAATAAGTATTCTCCTTAGGGGTACCTGGCAGACAAAAAGGGCTCTGTACTGAACTGCATTCTGTTTCATTAACAAAACACAAGCGCTTGACGACGCCAACTTCCTTCCAAACAAAAACAAAAAAAAATCTCTTGTATGTTTATGTAATTAACTTTCTCCAGCTGTGGACGTCATTTATTCTCAAGTGAGCTGCCTGCTCTCTAAGACAAATTAGTGTTCACATAATCAGAATATGCCTGACCAAGAAAGTAGGTTAATAACATCTACATTTTTAATGAAGGGGAAAAAAAAACGTCTGGATCGTTTACACTCGGGAAAGAAGGAAAGATAATCAGACTTACTGCTTTCCACAATCTTCGTACGGACAGATGCATTCAAGTAAGCGTACAATGATAAATCTTTTTGATGCTAGAAGGCCACAATGGAGTGCACACAAAAATGTTCGCTTCATGGTCATAATTTAAGAGTGTATAGTGTCCTTGAGCAACACTTAAATCACTTCCAGCTCTGATACACAACTGGTCCTTTCATGTTGCTGTATCACAGCAAACTGGTTTTCCAAACAAATCCAGTGATGCCTTTGGATTTAGAGAAACATTTGTAGAAACTCTGTTATCGAAACACTGGTAACATAGAACAGAACAGTGATTCCCTAGTGTGCCGCGAAAATTACCCAATTTAACTGAAATTGTCTGGAAAATATTTTTGATTGATTACAAATATATCCATGTTTGCAGACCATCTGAAGCATATTCAGTAGAAGTATGTCTAGCACAGTCAAAGACGTCTATTCATAATTTCTGGAACCAAAAAGAAATGTGCATTATTACATATTCAGTGGCTTTATAGAGGAAAGAGACCAGGCACCTAAGTAGGTTACATACTCGGAAAAGTACAGTACACACTGACTGACAACTGTGTGAAAAATTCTTCCATCGGCAGGTTATGAATCATTCCAAGAAAAAAACTCATTTGTAATTCTTGAAATAAAAAGTCTTGCTGTCATAACTAATCCATAAACCAGTGGAAATTTTGGCACGTCCAGCCGCACCCCACAAAACTGTCCAAATGGCAAATTATAGATTAGGCCGGTGGCTCTCAGACTTTCTACACCAACTACCTAAAAGAATACCTATTACCTATACAGTGTGTCGAGTGAAAATGAAAAAAAGACAACCATGGAGAAATGCAAAGAATAGCAAGAATAATTGGGGACTTGTTGGAAATAATTTGAATGTATAAAGCTTTCCAAACATAAACACCCACAAGTTCTGAATCCCAATATGAGTCAGAACCATACTTGAACTCCTAATTAATGCTCCCATAGGTGCTGCTGTTTGGGTTAATAACAAATGTATCAACAACAGTTATCAGTAAGAATAATACAATGAAACTCCAGTTCAAAGGTGTCTTTCCATATGTAAAGTAAACCAAGTGACAATCACTCAGTATCAGACTGAACTCTTCTTATTTGTTAGTCTCCTGCAGTGGTTTGTTTAACTCCACGACAACGAGCCATGCTGTCACGGCACATGTAGCCAACACCCTAAGCAAAAGGCATGAGTCATAAATAGGTCATACACAGTCAAGTGGCCAATACTGATTGTAAAACCATGTCTTTGGCCTTTGGAATACAACGTTTAGTGCTCCACCCACTCTATTGCAGTTGTGAATGAAAGCTAGAAAGATGTGCGAATCAGCTATCACACTGAGGGAGACCAACAAACTTGTCGTCCACACTTAACACCTAGATGCTTGTCTCAAAGTAAATCAATTGGCTTTATGCTGCAAATAAAAAAAATAGATAGATGAAATCTGCTTTTTCATGCCTCGGTGAATGAGGGCCCAGAGCTACCGAGGACAATGACGGTGTGCTTCAGAGCAAGAGATTGGCGACAGCAGCAAGGGCAATGACGTCTGTAGTGGAAGTTATATAACCAAAGCTGAACATTTAGTCTGTCATAGTCATAAGGTCAAAGTGGATGACACGAATACCAGTCATAGTCCGGAAAGTCATGTGCAACATAGTTCCACTTGCTGAATGAAACTGACTTGAATATTGAGAGACAACGGTCTGGTAAGATGTGGAGCAAAATGTGCGTGTCCATGAATGATGGCCAAAAGTGAGGATGACTCATTCACTGGCATTTGTCTAATGTCCACACAGAGAATCCAGAATTATCAGATGCTCACCAACCAGCCCACAAACCTCGCGTTACCAAAACGACCAATCGTGCACACAAGATAGTGTACTTTGACAGTTTCTCGTTTAAAAAGACACTAGTGTGCTGTTCAACCAGTTCCAAAAACTTGGACTCCTGAAGAAGAACTTTATTCATTCATGACAAATTATCCCCAACACTTTAACCTGTGAGGCTTCGATATGTATTTTGCCACAAACTGATGAGACCTGTGAAAATTCAAATTTTAAAGACACTATAAAAGGAATTCAGTTTCTAAATACATGATAGAGTACATGTTTGAAAATGATTGCTGAAAATGTGCAAAGATTCAAACGCATGTACTGAAATTTTGCATTGTTTTCATTGTTTCATCTTTCCTGATTTCTTTTCTTGTTGTATGCCCCCACAAAAGGCGTTCAGTGAAGCAATTATGCATCCATCATGAGTCCCCACTCGATAATGTAGAAATGGCCTTGAGAGCCTTTGTCCACATCAGCACCAAGTCATTATTACTAAGCCCATCCAGCACAACAGCGTGCCTTAGCTAGCTTGCAATGTCTGCACCCTGAAAATTAATCTTCCACGAAGGCTACAATTTACGCAACAGGTGTCGTTATTTAATATTCCTAATTGAGGAGGTGATGTCGCATACGAGGTCGTGAACGAGCCCACCGCCCATCTGCCTGTCGAAAGGAGCCCTGCCTGTTAGCTTACGAGCTCTCTGCGATCTGTCAAGCTCGGGAGAGATTTATTTTCCCTTTAGCTTGACAATGAAAAATTAGAGTGCAAAGCAAAGAGCGCATTTGTTGATGGAGCGGAAGTTACTGTTTAAATACGGCAATTGTATTTTACTCTTCTATTTGTTGAGTTCATTAGCCCACAACATGTATGACAACAAAAATACTTCCTAGATTCAAAGCATCTGCTTCTATCCAAACAGTTTTTAACAAGCCTTTTCCGGTCAGGTTAACAATGGTTTTCCCCAGCAAGAACGCAACAAAAACTGTTTACATAGTTCGACAACCTTGGAAAGGTGCTTCTCTATATCCAGTTTCAGTATGGTGTCAAAGCAATAGAGTAACTAGAGACCTGACAAACTGTAAGTCTCTGGGCTTATGTGTAGTTAACTGTTTACGACAGGGGTCACCAAACTACGGCCCGCGGGCCGGATACGGCCCACGGGACCGTTTAATCCGGCCCGCCAACCCTGAACAAATTGTATTATTAAACTTTTTTTTTTGGGTCATTTTGCCTGCAATGACTGCGTTTCCCCAGTAGGTGGGGAAGCGCTCACCTGCGCATTTACTACCGGAAGCCGTGTCAGAAAGCTCGGTGCACACTCACAAGTGCGTGTACGTACATGGCGCACTCGCGCTCTATTTGTATCAGTCCCGAATTTAGAGCGTGGACTGTGACGACAGCATTCTTGTAATTCGCGCGCTGAGCTTTCAGATGCAGTTTTGCGCTAAAGCCACCCACAAACCTTACCCTGGAATCCTTCCATTAAAATGAGTCGCCCAAGGAAAAGCAAGGTGGACACAGTGCCGAGCGTTTAAAAGAGAGTGGCCAATTTGGCTCGACGTACGCGACGTGACGTTCAGCCACATGAACGTCAACATCTACCCGTCACAGAGCGAGGTAAACGGACCAACACCTCGGATCTCGCCTAAGAATTGCCACAACAAATTTTACTCCAGACTATCAAACTTTAACAAAAAAGACAGCGGTGTCTACAAGCCTACTGGAACCTACAAAAGGATTATAAGGAAGGAACACAAGAACTTTAAGAGACTGCTCATATGTGTCAGAGAGGTTCTGCTCTGACAACTGAGCTGAACTTTTATCGAAAGTTAATGTTCCATGTTTTTTTTTCTATGAAGAACCCAGAGAGAGTTATTTAGTTATTATTTATTTCCAGTCTTTTCTGTGAAGAACTCAGAGAGGGTTATTTAGTTATTATTTATTTCATTAATAGTGTTATTATTTGTTTCCTGACTTTTTTCTGTAAAGAACCTGGAAAGGGTTATAACCATTATTTGGTTATGTGTGGCTTTCTGGAAAACAATAATTTTTTTAAGCTCCCCTACGATCGTCACACTTCTTTTGTTACAAACTGACACCGGCCCCCCATCAGAGAAGGGAAAGGTTATGTGGCCCTCACAGGAAAAGGTTTGGGGACCCCTGGTTTACGATATAGCATCTGGGGGAGAGGGGAGCAGTGAGCAGCAGCGGCGCTGCGCTCGGGAATCATTTGGTGATCTAAACCCCCAATTCCAACCCTTAATGCTGAGTGCCAAGCAGGGAGGCAATGGGTCCCTTTTTTTTTTTGTCTTTGGTATGACCCGGCCAGGGTTTGAACCCACAACCTTCCAGTCTCAGGGCGGACACTACCACTAGGTCACTAAGCTGCTGAACTAGCGTGCAGTTCATAGTGTCAGCTGGGATGGGCTCCCTGAACAGGATAAGCAGGGTAACAATGGCTGGATGGATTATCTGATAAGAGATTCCCCTTACTTGGGTCAACCTATGATCCTCAACATACATGACTGAGTCTTCTCGTTTACTCAGATACATTACTGAATCCGTTTCCTTGACATTAGTTGTTTAAGGTGAGCACATTCCCGGCCGGGAGCATGCATCCTGTGCCATTAGTCAAGCAGCTTGGTGTCTATTCCACATGTGTTAGAGATGAATCAACATGGCTTGAACATTCATCCTTATGTGGAGCGCCTATGCTCCGTTTCCTTAAAGAGACAGCGGGCCCGAACGAGCTCTTTTGCTGCTACGCAGACCTCGGCCATTTGTGCATGCCCAGTCACACTAAGCAGCTCTACAAAATTCAGACTGGCCTTCAGTTTAAGCTTGCAGGACATGGCCCAGTAACCTACTTTCCCTCCACAACATGCTCTGTAATATCAGAGAGGAGGCTCAGTGCCATCAGTTAACTAACCCTCACCGCAGCGTTCTTTTTTTTTTTTTTTCCTGCCAAGAGATTTGGAAACTCGGACACGGGGTGAATATCGTGAAAATGAGCATAATTAAATGACTTTTCTCGCTTCCTGAGTTACACGTTAGTAAGACTAATAACAAAAGCATGTGCACTTCTTGAAGGGGAAAATAGTAGAAAAGAATTGAAATAAATCAAGTTCAACTTTAGCTACCCTTTGTTATAACATCTCAATGTGTGTTTTTTTTACTAGGTTGGCTTCTCTCTCCATCCCATTAGTCACTTCACACAATAAATCTTATTTAGGACCCAGTAGTAGTGCATTATCATGCTAACTTGCAGTCCCAAAATAAGAAAGTGTTTATCAGCTGTTAACTCACTAAAAACGTTGACTTGCAGTGTTTTAAGTGCTTACTGTAACAACTTAATAAAATTGTGTGGCATGAGCAAAAATCATATAGCAGCAGTAATCAGTAGTCAATAAGAGATCATTTTCAATCCAATTATTTGGCATTACATAACTACCAGCAGCACCGTGATCGGTATTAACCCCGCTCCATCGGCTGTATTACGTCGCCATTCAACATTTACATTAGAAGACTCTGTCACTTACGAGCAAGTTTTGTTTTGCTGCAAACATACCGCAGTTATCTAGTTCAACTTGTATGGAGTGACAAGAGGTGCAGATAAGCGGCAGAAGGTGATAGCGGCGTCAGAGAGTCATGAGGTTGGCCCAAATGTTTAGCAGAGTGATGTAAATGGAGCATATGGCGCAGCGAGTAGCCCACTTGAGTCAGCTGTGGAGAGACCCAGCTTGGCCCGCTCAGCTGTCAGCACACATCCTCTTCATCGCATTTAGCGGCTGCCGAATAACACATCCAGCTGGCAAAATTGCTTAAGATATTTATCTGTACCGACGTTTAGTGACAGGCAGAACAATTAAATGCGCTTCTACTTGGTGGCAGAAGTTATTTACCTGCGCTTTGTATGCAACTAAACGGTCTCGGGTTTCACACTGCATGCTCATATTTGGAAGTCAATTTATACAAGCCAATCACTGCTATATACTTTTTTTTTTTACATATTTGTTTGGTGACTGTGAGCTTTTTTAAATGGAAAGTATGTGCCTTGGCTTAGTTATGAGAAACAGGCAGCAGCACCCCAGCTATTTGTGTCCCTCAAAATGTATCTGCTTGAATTATATGGGTGTCCAGCAGGGGTCATATTTGATGTATGAAAAAATATGCTACATTGACTCAACAAAAGGGCGGCTCGGTGGCGCACTTGGGTAGCACGTCCGCCTCACAGTTAGGAGGGTGCGGGTTCGATTCCACCTCCGGCCCTCCCTGTGTGGAGTTTGCATGTTCTCCCCGGGCCCGCGTGGGTTTTCTCCGGGCACTCCGGTTTCCTCCCACATCCCAAAAACATGCTTGGTAGGCCGATTGAACACTCCAAATTGTCCCTAGGTGTGAGTGCGAGTGCAAATGGTTGTTTGTCTCTGTGTGCCCTGCGATTGGCTGGCAACCGGTTCAGGGTGTCCCCCGCCTACTGCCCGATGACGGCTGGGATAGGCTCCAGCACGCCCGCGACCCCAGTGGGGACTAAGCGGTACAGAAAATGGATGGATGGATGGACTCAACAAAAGGTTTGAATATTTGTGGGTTAATATTATTAGCCTTTTGTAAATTCTGCCCCCCCTCCCTTTTTTTTCTTTTTGTCCGTGGGCGTAGGTTACTTACACACCCCTGCTCTACATTCTGATCTGAGTTGGGTTAAAATCATTCCATTGTGATTTCATATATTTATTTTGTCCTTTTTCTATTTAATTTGAATACGTAATTCTTTAAACCAAACAGGTTTATTACTTCCTGGTGTCAATTTAGCTGCTGATTCCGGGAAAATATGTCAAGTGCCTTGCACATTCAGTCAATATCACAATACCAATAGAATGAGTTGCAGCCATCCCATTGGTGAGGAAACACATTTTTTTTGCACACAAAAAATGCCCAAATCAGAGTTATGTGGGTACAAACTTGACAAGTATAAACTTTTCAAAAAAAAGTAGTAAAAATGATGAAAGTTTAATGAACATCCTTACCTGACTGTGTGAAATGCAGGTCAGAATGAGCCAGACGGAAACAAACGCAGAAGCTGTTTAAGCGACGACACAAAACAGATGCTCTACATTCCAAAAAGAAAAAAAAATCTGAGGGTGGAAAAAAAGAAAGTTGCACAGAGCCGTAACTGCCACTGTCTCGTGAGCGTTCTTGTTAGATTTCGATCTCTTAAGATCCGACCCGTTAAAACCGGTCCCCGCAGCTCCCGGCATCGAACGTTTTCATATGACTCACTAGGCGTGCTGCGAAGGCAACGCTCGTATGAAGGCTGGATGAACCTTACTGCAGCCAGTGTGCGGCCACAGCTTGGACCCGCCCACTGGACTAAATAAAGTTGATACGCGCGCGCATGTGCGGGCATTTGTGTGCGTGCGCGCGCGTAAGAGTGTGCGGATTCCATTTGTTAAATGAAATATGATCTAACATATTTTCTATACCGCAATTGTTGTGCAAAACGTACCAAGTCACTTAAAAACGAAAGCTCTCAAGAAACACCATAATATAATCGACATTTAAATTAAGTAAAAATATAGTTGAAAAAAATAAATGGAAATTTAACAAGCATTTTTATTGGTTTCTTTTTCCAAAATTGTGTGCAAGCAGGTTCAACCATCGTAATAATACCAATACATATAATAAAAAATGTGGTGTCAGTAAAAAAAAAAAAAAAACACACTAATACATTATTTATCAGGCATTTTATTGGTTCCTTTTCAAAATGAAAATAAAAATACAACAACAAAATATAAATGTTTTCTACACCTACAGCAAAAGTGAATCAATTAAATATTTCATTCATAAATTGTATTCGGGTACATTTGAATTATAAATAAACACTTGTGTGGCTAAAACATATTCACAAAACAAAACGGGCTTAATTAAGTTTCCACATCCGTAATATTTCCAATTACTAGTGACATTGATATAATGCCACATTACAGTATCTCCCAGAAAATTGTGCTCATGTATAAAAACACCTATATCTAATGAAATAGAAATATTATGGTGCCAGTGTGCACCTACAGAAGCACTCAGTCTTTTTAATGGGCATGCAGAGTCCATTTGTTCATATATAAGCTACACTAACAGATTAATGGGAAAAAAAACATCACACAGTGCATTGAAGTTTATTAGAGTGTTGTTTCCTGCACAAGGGACACTCACCAGTAGTGCCTACAATTGACCATATAACAGCGATAGCAGGATAAATTAAGATATCTTTCACTGATAACCATCAGCACGTATGTTGTTTACTTTAGTGGTGACACTTTTTCCACCACTATGCACTCAAGGACATATGAGTAGAATCAGTCTGATGTTCTATGAAACTGCACTGCACGGAATTGACATGCACAGCCTACAGCTCATGTGTATGAACAAGTGGCACATTGTAAAGAAGGACTCTGGAATGCTTTGAGGATCATAACAAGGTGTGGACTTTGCCTCTCACTGAAATCCAATCTGGAATCGGAGGAACATTCTAGGAAAACAGAGCCGATCCACAGAAGGTCTTCGCTCGCGTCTCTGTGCCAGATACCAACTGACACTTGGAGGGGTCTTCAGGCGTACGTGCTTTGACATGTCAGAGAAGTTCTGGCTGCACCGGTGAGTGTGGAGGGAGGTTTGGAGTTTTTTAATGATGTGCCTGGTGAGTACATACACTCTCCAGCACAATTACCAGCAGCACACTGTGCTATTCAAGACAGTTTCCTTTTTATGTCCACTGAAGAGAGAGGGTGTTATGTTCACATAACCACAACCCTAAACGGTCAATTCGCTTGACGGCTATAATAACACACCATAATGGATGTGACCTGAGTAACGCTTGCTTAAAGCAATAAGAGTGCTGAGGCAATATTTAATTTTTTTTATGTAATCTTTTACCATTAATCGGTTCATCATTATCAGCTGATTAATCTGTCACATTTTTTTCTGCCAAATATTAGCCTCAAAAATAATTATTGGTTTCGCCCAAGTTAAATGTCAACATTTAAACCTCGCATTTTAGTTCTGCCTTAATGTATTTATAAAACAAAGGTTAGATATCTTTGATAATGTCCCTGGTCGTCATGATCTTCAAATGTGCAATGTCGCTTGCCCGTCACTAGAGAGCGCCAGCACAAAGGCCCGGGTGCTGGCTCAGGGAGCAACTTGAAAGAGGCCACTCACTACCGTTAGCCTCTTTAGCTACACACCACAAGCTACTAGCTAGCCCGGCGGCTAATGAGCGATCCAAAACATCAGTTAATTTTAATGCCGCCTGCCCCCTTCGAGCCATGGCAGGAACACAGTTTTCACAGGCGGAATGCGGTGAGTGCCACTCACTTACTCATTACATTTGGAAAAATTGGAAATTTTGAGTTAGCGAGCTAAGTAACAGAGTGCGAGCCAAATCTGCCTTAGCATTAGCGCGGCTCAACGGTAACAGCGCAGGCTAACACATAGCTCTCTATTTTGCAGAATTGTATTACCTCATTGCCAGATTTCTGCAATCTGGACCTTGTCAAAAATCAGCCAAGGTAACTCGACACAATTTACCGTTAACGGTCGTACAATTTGTCCGATTTAAATTGGCTAGCAAAGCGGTAGCGGCTAACGATGAATCCGTGTGTGCCCGTTGTTAGATTCTGGTCGAAGAGCTGGAGGAGTATGAGGTAGGTTCAGCACCGACTTTCTGCCTTTTATTTTGTTCGGGATCTCCGACCCGTCCCTCCTATTTGATCGTTTTGTAGGGTATAGTTCAGCTATTTTCTCCCTGAAGTTCCATAAACGAACGAAGAGTCTAGAACGAAGGCCGTTGTCATCACGCTGTCTCCTAACAACTTGTTTTAACTTTAGTTGATCCCACAACGATGGACTTGGGACGGAAATAAATATAAACGGACCTTCCAAGATTGGGTGAGTGAATGATTTAAACGTATTTTTTTATTCGTATTGAAAAAAATACATTTTTAATCGCAAACATACGTGATGCTATTGTTATTTAGTCTACCGTGCAAACGTGTTACATCGGTCTAATTTGGAAAGTTATTTAGATTTGTACATTTATTTCAGTAACGGACAGCTGATTAATAGCTATGGCTTGCTATTGTGTCGGGGGGTGGACTCTTCCGAGGCATGATTGGTTGAACGTAGCTGTCACTAAAGCCTCAGAGCCAATAACGTTCTGGCTGAGAAATGTAAAGCCAACTGGAAGAGGGGGAGTGACTATTACAAGCCTCTCTTAAAACTGTTGTATCTAGGCTAAAGCACGGAAGAGGAAGACTCGTTCTATACATAAATAAAGAAATAAATATGCACCGATATCAATACAGTGATTATATCCAGGGTTACACAGTATGATTTGTAATAAGGGGAAAATGTGTCTTCTTGCAGATGATTTTGAATGAGCACATTCCTGCAGACTATCTACTCCGTGTTTGTAAGCGGATAGGCCCACTCATAGAGAAGGAGATCCCACCAAGTGTTCCTGGTGTCCAAACGCTTCTGGGCCTGGGAAGACAGTCTTTGCTTCGTACCACCAAAAGTAATTATCATTCTGATTTTATGGACATTGCACAGACAGGTGTGCTTGTAAAAACAATTGTTTACATTGGTGTAATTTGGAGTGTACTCATTATAATGTCCAATTTCTATAACTCAAATTTGTTCAATTTAGGTTGTAGTCACAAAGTATGCAGTGGCTCATCTGTTGCTGCGCTTCACAGAGGACGTCCACCAGAACCCCCAGTCAACAATGGATATTCCACCAATGTTGGTGTGTATGACTGCCCAAACGTATTTTTCTGGAGCTGCTCATCAGGCTTCCATATAACCACAATATAATTAAGCATTAAGCATTGTTTTGTTTTGCATTATAATGTTCTTAGGATTTGACTGGATTATCTATTTCTAGAGCGCAAATCTACTTGGCATTAAATAGCTAGATTTTCTGACATGCCATTATCTGAGCAATGTAAATCTGTTTAGTACTAAACTGGCTTTGTGATAGGTTTAATTTGAAACATCAGTATCATTTATGACCAAATTAAAAGTGTTGGCGTTAGTTGGAAGAGTGGCAGAAATGTATAACATGAAGAATGTGCTTTGACGTTTTTATGATTCCTGATCTGAGTAGTTTTGGTGGCGCTTGGAAATTGTCTTAAGTACAAAAGGTAATGCAACAACATGCTGCAACTCATTTGTGTATTCTTTATTTCAAGTATCCACCATGGGTGCTCGGCAAACCACTGGCACAGTTCGTTTTGGACAGGTGCTGCCATCTTTCACTCACCAACACATGAGGATACACAAACGTATCTTGGGCCACCTATCTGCAGTCTACTGCGTAGCCTTTGATCGTACCGGTCGACGAATTTTTACAGTAAGTATACATGTTACTAAAAAAAAAAATTGATGAAATGATTGTCTGCGGAAATTAACTATCGCATTCGTGGCAAATGTCATGTCATTTTAGGGTTCCGATGACTGCCTTGTGAAAATCTGGGCGACAGATGATGGCCGGCTCCTGGTAACGCTTCGTGGCCACGCAGCTGAGATCTGCGATATGGCCGTCAACTACGAGAACTCTCTCCTTGCCTCGGCAAGCTGTGACAAAATCATTAGAGTGTGGTGCTTGCGAACCTGTGCGCCAGTCACTGTGCTGCAAGCGCACGCTGCCTCAATCACGTCGATTCAGGTGAGTCCAATGTGCGTGCCTTTGACAATTGGAAGAAAAAAAATGCATCGCAGCCAACCAACAACCTTTTTCTTTTAGTTCTGCCCTTCAGCCAGGGGTGCGACGCGCTTCCTGTCCTCTACAGGTGCTGATGGCATGGTGTGTTTCTGGAAGTGGCACTCCGTCAGCATGAAATTTGAGTACGTATTAGAGACAACTGCCAAAAACGGCAGCAATCCGAGGTTTTAGTGGAAATGTGTGTGTACAATCCACAGTGAGCAGCCAGTTAAATTTGTCGAGCGGTCACGTCCAGGGGTGCAGGTCTCTAGTTCTTCCTTCAGTGGTGGTAAGTGTACCTGCCTACGAAAAAGTGACCATTCGCAGACGCGCCTTTGAAGCTGATGTTGGAGTTGTGGAAAATGTGTTTTTTTGTTGACAGGTGGAATGTTCATGGCTACGGGTGGAAGCGATCACATGGTCAGGGTTTACTACCTTGGTGCTGAGACCCCCATGAAAGTCTCGGAGTTGGACGCTCACACGGTAAGAAACCAAAGCTACATGATTCCATTGCTTGATCATTGGACAACACGTTGACGTGTCACCATTTTGCTTTTGTAGGATAAAGTTGTGGTAGTCCAGTTTTGCAATAATGGTGACAGGTAAGAATCTGTTGGTTGTTTATATCAACTGAGACATGATTTCTTTTGCTTTGACATGTGTTTTGTTACTTCTTTTTTTTGGGAGTTTCTAACGCATACATGTGTGCAGCCTCAGGTTCGTGAGTGGAAGTCGTGATGGCACAGCAAGGATTTGGCATTACCAACAACAAGAGTGGAAGAGCATCGCTTTAGATATGGCTGCCAAGCTTCCAGGGTAAAACTTTGTGCCCATGCTGGGATTATGCATACCGTGTCACTCAGTGTTGCGTGACGCATGCAAACATTTTCCTTGCAGGAGCTCTGTCATCAATGGAGATGACAAAACCAAGCTGATTGTGACCATGGTAGCTTGGGACCGCGCTGATCACACCGTCATCACAGCGGTGTCAAACTATCATCTTAAAGTGTGGAATGCAACTTCCGGAGAGCTGCTTCATGTTTTATGTGTGAGTGCTTTAAGTGGGAATTTTAGACACGAGGCATGTGAGAACAAAATCATGAGACACAACTTTCTTTTCCAGGGTCATGACGATGAGGTGTTTGTACTGGAGGCACATCCATTTGACTCGCGCATCATGTTGTCAGCCGGCCACGATGGCAATGTTTACATTTGGGACTTGAGCAAGGGATTGAAGATTCGCAATTTCTTCAACATGGTAATCCAGCAACGGCGGCTTGATTGTTTGAGTGATTTATTGATGCTATTTCTCATCTTATGAAAAAATATACGCTCTACATATCTCTATTTTTTTCACCAGATTGAAGGTCAAGGTCATGGGGCTATTTATGACTGCAAGTTCTCATCTGATGGTCAGAATTTTGCCTGCACTGACTCGCATGGCCATTTGCTTATCTTTGGCTTCGGTTGCAGCACACCGTATGAGAAGGTACCGGATTGTTGTGGTTTCCTATGTCACCCATTCTTCTCACCATTGCAGTTGTTGCACACGATTCTTGAATCACAAAAACTCCAAGTCCCACCAAAGATACAGCTGCTTTTGAACGCCCTTTAAAAACACTGATAGCCGTTTTCATCCCCTCCAGATTCCTGACCAGATGTTCTTCCACACGGATTACCGGCCTCTTATCCGAGACGCAAACAACTACGTCCTGGATGAGCAGACGCAGCAAGCCCCCCACCTTATGCCTCCACCTTTCCTAGTGGATGTCGACGGAAATCCACACCCTACGTGCTATCAGCGCCTGGTACCGGGAAGAGAAAACTGCAAGGACGATCAGCTAATACCTCAACTTGGATACATGACTAACAGTAATGCATGCCTTCTTTTACCAGTTTGTCAGATATGCACCATTTAATAATCTCTGGCAGTAAAACTGAGAGAATTTAATTTTGTACTCGAAGATGAAGGCGAATTGGTCGAGCAAGTTCTTGGCCAGCAAAATGCCGATAATGGAGAAAACATTCTGGATAACCTCATCAGGCAGATGCAGAACCAGCAGGATGATCATCAGAATGCAGAACCCCAGGCCGATGAAACCGAAGGTTTGTCTCATTGCCGTAATTACCACTATGTGGTTTCTGTTATGCAATGTACCATTTCACGAGTTTATGTCATATCGTTTTAATTTTGTTTGGCAGGTGATGATGTGGAGGTGGTAGACTCTTCTCCAGATGTGGGTGCTCGCAGGAGTGGGCAGGTGGACGGCGTGTGGCAAATGCAGCATAATGCCTTGCGCAGTCAAGTGGCCACCGAGAGAGACTTGTTGGCCTGGAGCCGCAGAGTCGTGGTCAATGAATTGCCACAAGGAATATTTATGTGAGACAGCCGAAAGGAATTTCATCCAATTTTGCACAAAAAAAAAGAGTGGCAACTTTAATAATGACGATTTTTTTTTTCTTTAGTGTTATGGAGGAAAGCAGGCAAGCCAAGAGTGAACGGGAATGTTTTCTATACAATGCGGAAAGGAGAAAGAAAGCAATGACATGTCCGCCCAAGGTTTGTCTTACAGACTAACCCACAATTGGTTTTACTCCAAATACAAAATATTACTTCCTGAGGTCAACATGTATTTTTTTCTGCGCTTTATAGACAGAGCCCCTAAACACACGCTTGCGCTCCTTACGGCCGACCAAGAAAAAACAGCAGCGGCATACTTATGAAACACGCTCAGCTCAAGTACGCCGTCCACGGAACCGGGGCGGTCCCTTACGTACTTCTGACAGCCCTGCGGACTCTGACAGTGAAAAAGAAGTTGGTCTTCTTTCCTGCATCCAAAACAATTATGTCTATCTGTAGTGTTTTAAAAGTCATGTAGCTCGAAACAATATCATTATGCCATTGTTTTAATATGACAAATTCAAAGGAAATTGAAATAAACTGTCCCAATCTTTGAAAATGATGAAGTGATGATGCTTTGTGATTTTAGCAGGGAGCAGAGCATGGAGAGGCCAGCAGTGTGTCATCTGAAAGTGAAGCACAGTGGCAGAGTGAGAGCAGCTCCAGGTGAGCATTTTTAACTGTTGCTGATCCATTTCTTACTATCTACCTAACACACTGTCCTTCGCTTCCAGTGATTCCTCCAGTGAGTACTCTGATTGGACTGCCGATGCTGGGATTAACCTCCAGCCCCCTAAGCGATCAACCAGGAGGCTCCTCCACCCCTCGGGTTACAGCAGCTCCGAGGAGGAGGAGGAAGGTAATGAGAATGCAAAGGAGGAAAAGAAAAGGGAAAGCAACGAGAAGAAGAAAAAACCCAAAGAGACCAAACAGGTGAGTTGCGCCCGCCTACAGCAACTGTTGCCGTCTGTGGAGAACTTTGCTTGATATCTGTTCAGTATCAATGTTCTTTGTCTCGCCTATACCTTAACACGGTTTATATTCTCAGAAACCCCCAACCTCTCTGGGAGGACTTGATGCATTGGCGTGGATGCCACCCTCATGGATCATGGAGACCATCCCACATCGCTCACCATTTGTTCCGCAAATGGGAGATGAGGTAGAAGCGCGCTTTTTCCTTTAATTTACATACTACACAAATGACTTATATTTGGATTGCACTGTTTCACTAAGTCTGCTGATAAAAAAAGTTAAACATTGACTGTCATATTTGGAATGAAATAAAATTGGAAAAACTGTCAAATAGAGTCTCCCATCCAAAAAGATGCTAAACACACAAAATATTGGCAATCTGCAGTTTGTATCGCTTTTCCTTTGGTTGACTATATCACTTTTGTCATCCTTCAGCTCATCTACTTCAAACAGGGCCACCAGGCCTATGTTCGGGCGGTCCGTAGGGCCAAAGCCTACAGTATCAACCCTCAGAAACAACCATGGAACAAACTCCAACTCCGGGTGAGACTCCCCATTGAACAAATTGATATTGTGCTTTGAAAGAAGCCCTTATTTGGTGTGTGTTTTTTTTTTTTAATTGAAATATTGTGTGCTACACTGGTTGGCACAACCAGCACTAGCAATTAATTGATCTAGTTTCTTTGTCTATCTACTTGTGACCCAATACAGGACCAGGAATCTGTGAAGGTTGTCGGAATTAAATATGAAGTGGGACCGCCGACTCTCTGCTGCCTCAAACTGGCTTTCTTAGACCCAGTCTCAGGAAAGATGACGAATGACTCATTCTCCCTAAAGTGTGTCTTCATACAAGCTCAGTTATGAATCCCAATAACTCAAATCTTGTATTCAGTCTTTCATTTGTTTTTTCTTCAAAGATACCACGACATGCCTGATGTCATAGATTTCCTTGTACTACAGCAGTTCTACAATGAGGCCAAAGATCACAACTGGCAACCAGGTAAGACAGTGTGCAGCTTTCCTTTGGGTGAGTTCATATACGTGGAGCTGTTGATGAACATTTCTTTCTCTTTTGCTTACTACAGGCATGAGATTCCGCAGCATCATCGATGACGCTTGGTGGTTTGGCTTGGTGGAGGACCAGGAGCCTTTGCAGTTGGATTATCCAGACAGCCTGTTTCAGTGTTTTGCAGTCAAGTAAGGGCTTCTATATTGTGGCTGATATTTTTCTCCCAACACAATCGAGATGGGTTTTTTTGGGGTTCCCCCCCCCCCCCCCCCTCCTCCTACATTTCAGTCAAATATGTTTTATGTGTTAGGTGGGACAATGGTGAGCAGGAGAAATTGAGTCCTTGGGACATGGAACCTATTCCCGAGGGAGGTTAGTAGTATTAAAGAAAATAGATTTGTCGAATCAAGCCAATGTTTCCAACCCTACTGATCCGAGGCACATATTTCTTCGTTTGATGAATCTCTGTTCAGTCAGGCTCACACGACGACAACGATTTTGACACTTTCTGCCCTTCAGCTTTATTACCCGACCAGGTGGGTGGCGGCGTGGAGGTGGCAGAGGAGGAGCTCGAAGCGCTGCTTTACAAGCCTCAGGAAGGAGAGTGGGGGGCGCATACACGAGATGAAGAGTGCAACAGAATCATCCATGGCATTAATCAGCTGCTTACACTTGGTCAGTATTACAAATTGGTGGATTAATTATAACGCAGGATATCAACTTTCAACGTGTGGTAATGTTTGATCTCTTTCCACAGATGTAGCTAAGCCCTTTGCTTCGCCTGTAAACCTTGAAGAGTACCCTCTGTACTGCACTGTGGTGGCCTACCCCACGGACTTCAGCACAATCCACAAACGCCTGGAGAACCATTTCTACAGGTTGGGCGGAGCACACTCAGCCAAACTCTGATTCGACCGTGCTTACGTAATGTTGCATTTTTCAATTTCAGGCGGATCTCTGCTCTAATGTGGGAGGTACGCTACATTGAACACAACGCCCGCACGTTCAACGAACCCCAGAGCCCAATTGTCGCTGCGGCCAAAGTGGTGACAGACGTTCTTCTCCACTTCATCGGGTAATGCATTCACATGAGTTTGCCTTGCTTGTTTGCTACCCAAAGAAGCAACAGAAGAAATTGATAGTACACAGAGTTTTTTGTATGTGGCCAAATGATTGAATTAATTGACCTGATATTGGCTTAACCATTTACCTCTTCCTTGGTTCCAGAGACCAAAGCTGTACAGATATTTTGAACCTTTATCATAGGCTGAAATCTGAGCTCAGCAGTGGAGAAGATGAGGTAAGACGGTTGCACGGGTGTCAAATTTTTTATTTTGTGTTTAAATTTTAATTGGGGCTTCTATTGGCTCCCCTGCAGACAAGAGAGGTGGATGTGGACTCAGACACTCCGGGGACATCTTCAGGACATTGGGTGAGAGACGCAGCGGCGCCTGTCACAGCAATTCATCTTAATCCTTACACAGCCGAGGCTTCAAAACACCATCTGTATTCCTAGAATCGGTCACAGTGGGCTTTTTTCTGACTTCCAGGAAAGTAACTCAAACAAGCGCGGGGTGGTCTTGGACGTCGGAGCATGGCGAGGCCAATGTCGAGAGCTGCTGCGTAAAATGATCTCCTCCCACGATTCTCAGCCGTTCAGGCAACCGGTTGATCTCTTTGAGTATCCGGTAAAAATAATCAGCAAGAACATCTGGTTCATCCAGATAAACACTTCACATCGTGCTCATAGAGATAACATCTTAAAATGTTACACTGTCGACAAACTGAACTGTACTAATCTCTGTCCTGCTTTTGTTCAGGACTATCGAGACATCATTGACACACCCATGGATCTGGGTACTGTGTCAGAGACGCTGATCGCCGGCAATTATGAGAACCCAATGGAGTTCGCCAAAGATGTCCGCCTCATTTTTAGCAACTCCAAAGCGTACACACCAAACAAGAAATCCCAGGTATGGCACTAAACTTGCTTCCACACTGCGTCAAGTCTGACATCCTGAATATTCTTTCTTTTCTGTTTAGATCTACACAATGACACTCAGCTTGTCGGCCTTTTTTGAAAAGAGCATCATCTCCATCATCTCTGATCACAAGTCAGCCATTCAGAATGAACGGCGGGCTCGTCAAAGAGAGACTTATAGGAATCAGTTGCACAACGGAGGTAGCTCGCCAACTATGAGGTACAGTTAGCCTCCTCTCAATATGCACATATTCACAGTTAAGTGTTTAATATAAATGTTAATTGGTGTTTTACATCGTGTAGGGGAAAAAAAAAATCAAACTTGACAAAGCACCTTTTTTCACTTGCATATTGAAGTTTGGGTCATTTAAAAATAACATTTCAACCGTTCAGATTTTTCTCAATCTTATATTTGTCACAGTTTGGTTCCAACTGAGTTCTCTAAATGTTACCTTGTTTTTTTGTTTGCACATGTCCAGCTCTAAAAAGAAGCACAAGTCCGATACGGCGTCACACTCCAAAAAATCCAAGACCTCAATGAAGAATGACTCTCAGAGACCACATAGAGGTATAAATTAAGTTTTATTGTATTTACAAACAGGGTCGCACGATGCGTGAGTGCTTAGCACGTCTGCCTCAGAATTCTAAAATTAGGGGATTTGAATCTCGGCTCCGGACTTCAGTGTGGAATTCTGTCAGCCCTCTGGCTTCCTTCTAAATTCCAAAACATACATGTTTGGTTCATTAAAACATCTACACTACAGTATTTGTGAATCATTACCTACTTGTACCTTGACATTAGGATGGGATCAATACAGGCTGTTCCTCATCTTTCCCCTAAAGGTAATTCTTCTGCCATCCTAGTGAGGGTCGTGAGGACAAGGGTAGTGAGGACAAGGATTATCGAAACTGGATGGATTATAGAAACTGGATGGATTTACAAGAAGAATTGGATGACTTGTGACTTTTGATCAAATGCAATATATTTCATTGTGCTGATTGACAATTGTGTTTCTTTAGCTCAACAAAGCAGAAATGTAGCACAGCAAGAAGAAGAGGAGCAGGAGGAGGAGGATTGCGATGTTCAGCCTTCCTCTCCAAGTTCAGGGACAAGCAGCGACAACGGAAACCAACAGCTGCACCGAACCAAGCGCAACCAAGCAACTCCGACCAGGAAGTCAGGTAGATACTACATTCATTTGGCAAGGCGATTTAATGAGTGGATGTTTTGGATGGAGCCAGCAAGGCTGGAGAACCGACTGATTTCTTTATTTCCTAGATGTCATTGAATAGTAATAAATACAAAACCTCATAACAGAATGTTACTATGACATAATAACATAAAAACTGTTATGACATAATTGACTAGTATGGGATTCAGTAGAAACATTGTAACAAACATTACATGAATGTATTTCTGTTACTCAATATGAGAAGTTAAACAATACAAATCATGAAAATATTTTAGTTTTTACACGTAATATGTAGTTATAATTTAAGAAGTATATACCTGCTTTGGGTACAGTATCACAATCCATCGTTAGATGAATTTTGTACATTTTTTCAATCGTTTGAAACATAGACACAGTAGATTTCAAAATGGATTCAGTCGCGGTTAACATGGGTGATTGTATGGCGAGTGAACACAGTGGTCGTCCATTGTTGATAGTCTCGGCGTCGACTCTTGACAACGCAGCACTGTGTGTATTAGGACTCCAGCTGCAGCCGAGACGTGTCTCCAAGCCGCAGCATGGCACGGCCGTAGCTCAGACTGACGACGAGTCCAACAGTTCCTCGTCCGAGTCGTCTTCCACGTCGTCGTCGCCGTCGTCTTCCTCCTCCTCCTCTTCATCCGACAGTGAGAGCAGCTCGGACTGCGAGGCGGAGAACTACGTGGAAGGCGGCGATCACGACTACAGCAAAGCACCCAGCCTGTCGCTACGGATCTCTTTGAAGGACAAGACGGTCACCTCAGGGAAGCGGAAATTTAAAGCAGGAGAGGACATAATGAAGGGTGCTAAGAAAGCACGGGTGCAGCAGCTTGTTGAGGTTGAAGAGGAGGAGGAAGAAGAAGAGGAGGAGGAGGAGGAAGAAGAGGAAGAGGAGGAGGAGGAAGAAGAAGAAGAAGAGGAGAAGGAAGAAGAGGAAGACGAGGAGGAGGAGGCGGAGGGGCAACAGCAGCAGCAAATAGTAGAAAATATAAGTCATGGGGTACAGGAAGAAGAGGAGGAGCTGGAAGAGGAGGAAGCAGATGAAGAGGGGGAAGATGATAGCACGTCAACAACAGCGTCGTTTGAAGCCGCTGCCAAAGGCTCAGCAAGCAGCTCGTACAACAAGCCTCATCAGGTGAACACTCGCCGGCAAGGCCGCAGGACAGTCACGTACCGGGACGAGTCGGAAGACGACGCTCAAAGCTCCAAGGATGACGACCCCCTCAACCTGGGCAGGTCGCGTTCGGGACGGGTGCGCCGCATGACTGAGAAAGCTCGCGTCAGCCAACTCATGGGCTGGGGCCACTGAACCTCAATAACACTAGCAACTACACTGCAGGGATTTCTTTTCCTTTCTTTTTTGTACAGGTGTGTAAATAATAAATATATATGTATAAATAACGGACGATGTTTGTGGGGGGAGGGGGTTTCTCACTTTTTACGACGGTGCTACAATATGTCGCCATGGGGTTTTTGTCACCCCGGCCAATCGCTGCTGGTCATCTTGGCCCTTCTCCTTACCTGGGACTCATCACCTCGGCCTTACCACTCTTCATCTCCTCCTCATCACGCCTTCAATACTAGTCCTCCCTGCTGCTTGTCTCGTCACTGGCCACCAAAGAAAGAAAGGAAGCAGGGATGTGAAAACATGGTGCTCGTTTCTTCCCAGTCCCTCTTGCCGTCTGGATAACCTTTTAACTAGCTGGTTGTTTTTCCTCGACCTTTCATGAAACCAGAGAGAATGATTCAGTCATCCAGCTGCCTCACGATTTCCGCAAACTGTACATAAGACGTCTTCCCTTGCTTCCCTTTAATGACATTGTGTTTTTTTTTGTTTTTTTTTGGTTTGTTTTTAATATGCATCTTATTGTTCCTGGATAGATGCCGTTATGAAGGCTGACTTTGTATCCCAACCATCTTTCACGGTGATAGTTTTTGATTCTATTTGACTTTGGTTGCTGTGTCATGCATTGAGGAACATG
Source organism: Syngnathus typhle (assembly GCF_033458585.1). Classification (NCBI taxonomy): domain Eukaryota; kingdom Metazoa; phylum Chordata; class Actinopteri; order Syngnathiformes; family Syngnathidae; genus Syngnathus; species Syngnathus typhle. The sequence goes on from NC_083752.1 coordinate 6,796,533, forward strand.
ACATATTTTGCACATTTTGTCTTCTCCATGTGGCAGCTTAGCAATGATAATAATAGAGAAAGGTAATAGGTTGAAAATTGTGTACAAATTGCTTGAGCACCCTATTTCTCATCTTTTGGATATGTAGCTAATAACTAGTTCTTATTTGTCTAACTGGATTTGCAATGTGTCCACTGTTTACGTTGTGCCATCATGAGGTGGGAAATCAAATCAGACAACTCTGAACAAGTTTTTTTTTTTTCCTTTTACGGACAACATAATTGGATGCTGTAAGCAGACGCATTAATCCGTGTGAACAAAATGATTATCTTTAACATCTGATCTCTTAAGCATCAAAACAGTCAATGTGTATCATTCTACCGTGGGTGGAAAAAAAAAACTTTGTGAATTTTTTTTTTTTTATATATACACATTGTTCAATTTTTTTCTAATTAAAGTGAAAAACATATTACAATGGTTTTTGTTCTCTATTGTTGCCATTTTTATTATTCTTGCCGGACTTCCTTTTAATTTTTGTGTGTGCCAATTGCTAATATATTTATTGCATCACAACCAACTGGGCAACAAATTATTTTTCTATTTTAGATTGAAAGGTATTTGCATTTTCGCAAAGATTTATCTTACAAGCAATCCAGCAGGGTCAGGCGTGACGAAGCCTCAGTGATGACACAAGTGCCCTGCTTTTAAAACGTTCACATTGTAAGGAAATTTACATATAAATTTGATTCCTATTTCCCGGCAACCTTGTTATGCATGCGTTTAAGGCAAGGCCTCTGAAGTTTCAGCTGAACAAGAACTGTTACATATGTCTGTCTGAATGTTCGGCTTTGGCAGAGTGCATTAATGCGTTGAAAGGCGGACTGAGTCAGAGCTGGCGCAAACAAGGCTGAGCTGTGACGCACGGCGCTGTGCCACACCTGTAAACTGCAGAATCAGTCCATACATGGACTGAAATGGTCACTTTTGACGCATGACATTTTTTTACGTACTTGATCAGCAAACAAAGTAAAAAATGTGACCTTGTCAATCTCAATTTAAATCTTTTTTTTTTTTTTTTTTTCATATGTCTGCATTCTTCTCATCTAGGCTCGGGCTAATTCTAATGAACAGATTTCATTCGTCAATGCTCCACAAGAATCGTGGGTGTACCGAGAGCTGTGCAACTCAATATATGTAATTTGTCGTTTTTATTTGATGATAATGATTGCAATTATTTCATATTTTAACCTTAACAGTGAAGAACAAAAGAGAGAACTCAAGACTGCTATTTTTACTCATCACCATGCATCACAGGATAAGCTCAACACTGATATATCATGACAGGAGTACTGTACGTTCATTTTGGGGAAACACCACAACAGATACAATCAGTTGGAAAACACCCATTATTAATTCAATATCGCATCTGATAATCACAAGCAGAACAACACAACCGCTATCAACAGTGGCTATGAAAAAAAATTATCCACACCCCTGTTCAAATGTCAGGAAGAGTCTACCTACAAATTTTTACATGTGGTTATTCAGTCGAAATGGTAGCATATTGTGTTTGATCGTGGTCTCATTTCATATCACAATCACCTATCATTTGGACAGGGGTGTGTAGACTTTTTATACCTACTCTGTGCATTGAAGTTGTGCTTCAGCCTCAGATAACATGTGAATTATTGTGCTTGAATTATCAAGTTTTCAAACATATACTGTATAGTCATCAACACACCAGCCACAACATTAGATACAACATACATGATTATATAATGCAAATAAAATGAAAGAAAGATATTAGTACTTCTCTTACACTTATTTATGTGACATCCAATTCATGCATTTGAGTTTTGGGGAGCGGATTACATTCTATCCAGCAGCAACCAGTCCCAATTTTTTTTGTGTCAATATAATATAGCATAATTATGCACTCTAATAAACATAGTGCTCAATGAATACCTTCACGTCTACCTAATGTTATGGCCAGTAAGTGTACACAAATATCTGTGCACATCTAAACACAATATCATAGCCCACTTCAACAAGTTTACACAATCCTAACAAGCGATGCATTCTAAATCCACTACAAACAAATTGCTTAGTTTGTCACACACACACACTAAAACCTAATCACATTGTTTTGACCTCCTGAATGAAGCATTGCCATGTAACTCATTTCATTACAATCAAACAACAATTACCTTTGAAAATAAAAATTAAAGTCACAGTGCCATAATGAGGATGCAACGTCATGCCAAAACCAGGGCAGTAACAATCATTGAAACCTTCTTAGTCAATTACTGACACGTTATATAAAACAGTTAGACTTACACTTATTTATAGAACAACTATCAGGTTTGCAAACGTTCAGTACATTCCCTTAATTTTCACACATAACAATTGGTACAATTCTACACACTCGGCGAATTACGTCACATGCTTAGAGTCAAACCACATGACATTTCACTAAACAGCTATGGGCTGTGTTCGGAATTGCCTCCTATGCCCATTTTAGTGGAATCACAATTTTGAATGCGTGAGATTACGCCTGATATATCTTGAAATGTATATGATGGCCGCTACAAAATCAAATATATCCCATGATGCAAGTTTGCACCAATCCAGACGAGTCCACATTTCAAGCTGTTTTTGTAAATCAACGATGAAAAGTACACGTGTGATTTATATTACTGTGGCGTATTCAATCGAATATAGTTTGAAAAAGGATTTGTGAATAATCGTGTTATGGGGTTTACGTAATGTCCTGACTTCATCGGAACTAGTTTGTATGAGATGATCATAAGAATTTTCCACTGCACACTAACCTCCTCAGCGGTCTGTGTGTGTCCAGAATCCACTTTGCAATTCTTTCCCTTCCAAAAGTCGACAAAGTGAAAGGCTCGCATGCTTTGCCTTTGGACCCCGTTCAATCCTGACCTGGGTGGAACGCATTAAAGGACGCTGTGCCCAGGGGGTCGGGGGGGAGGGTGCCTCATGGTTTCAAAACTTGCACGAGTGCCTGTGCTAGAACGTGCTGAAATCTGCCTTCCCGCCTCCCAAAGGGCACAACGCCGTGGCTACACCAGGCCGCTTTGCATGTGGACGTGGAGCGGGTAGGGATGGTAGACGAGCGAGGGTTGGGCCTGCGCGATGAAGTAGCTGCTGTAGATGGGCTCGCTCATGTAAGGGGCCGGTTGGTAAAAGCAGGTGACGTTGGCGGTGTTGGGTATGGCGTTTTGCTCCCCCAGTACCTTCAGAGCCAGGACTGTGATCATGTTAAGCGTCTGCCTCCTCTCGTGGCCCATCAGGCACACGGTGCTTTCGTCGATGACGCGCCACAGAGTCATCAGATAGTCGTATTTGGCGCTCTCCTCGCTGCCCGTGAAGTGGCAGTGCAGGTAGGCTTCGATCTTGCGCTGCTGCTCCTTCACATCGGAAAAGTCGATGAAGAAGCGCGAGCACATGTACCTTTCCAAAGACTTGATCTCCGTCTCGCTGGCTGGACGGAAGTTCCTCACTAGGAGGTGGCTGTATTTCAGCAGCCCCCCTCCTCGGATCTCCTCGGGGTGGTGTGTGGCAATGAGGCGATGCCGTAGGTGCTCCACGGCCTGGTTGAAGTCACCATACATGCACTCTGCCTCCACAGTCACCGAGGACCCCCACGAGCTCAATCCACAGCTGAGTGGGGGAGTCTCATCCTGAGTCAATCCTACATTCACCTCATGTGTGTGGCCTCCAGTGTCGTAATCTGGAGGCTTCCTGGAATGTTTGGGCCTCACGGTTGTATCAGGAGCCTGATTGGTCTCAGGTCCAACCTGGAGTCCTGAAACATTTGTTGCGCTCCTCTGGGATGAAGCTGTTCCATGAGCCCCGTCTTCCGAAGGAGACTTCATCTGAGGGGGTATCTCGATGGGTGCGAACAGCTGAGTGGTCATATCTGACACGTCTGTCAGCAGAGACCATTTTTCAGGACTGCAGATCATCTTGCGGGACATTTTTCTTTGCAGTTTGGGCGATGGGCAGTAGTCTGGTACAACCTCTGGGGACATGCTGCAGGTTTTCTTGGCCGGGGGAGGTGAAGAGAACTCGTGATGGGACTCTTGGAGGTTGGGGCTGGCGGATTCCACTTGGACACAATCCTGCATGGATGATTTACTGACCAATGCTGTGATGGAGGTACGAGAATGAGAAGCCTCATCTTGCAGCTTTAAACATGCAGACGTTGGAGATGAGACCACAGGAGATCCCTTTGAAAAGTCTTCCTTCTCATCACTTTGCTCAAGAACAATGTTCTCTTGTGAGCGTGTGTCTATTTCCTGCTCTTCCTGCTTGAAATGAACATCCTCAGATGCTAACTCTTGTTCCTCACATTTTTCAGTCCCTGCAAGATCTTTCTCCTCAACAGCTTCACTCCGACGCCCAGTCTGTCCACTGGAAGCCATGTTGGAGTTAACCTGCGTGACGCCTGATTGCGCTCCCTCTTTGTTTCCCCTCTCGCTGCCTTTTGAGATCAGTTTCTGATCATCTGAGAACACCTTGCTTGCGTGTTTCCTGTCACTCTCCCAGTAGGACTCCAGCATGCGGTCCAGGATGATCTGGAAGGAGTCAACGCTAAATTCAAACTGCCGACGGAGGGCGCTGACGAATCTCAGGCCCACCGTTTTGGCTCTGTTGTTGGACAGAGAGATGAGGCTCCATCTGTCGTGCTCGTTGAAGACTTTCACCATCTTTGGTACGTAAGCTTCTTTCATGGTGAGGCAGGTGATCTTGTGTCTGTTAACTCCACATGGGAGGAGGTCTCTCAGGCTGCCCAGCACCACCTCCTTGATCACCTGGAAGTCCTCCTGCCTAGGTAACTCCACTCCAAAAATAATGTCTAAGTCCCTGACGTCCAGGCCATTGTCCCTCACCAGGATGTGGCTGGCCGCGGCTCCATTCAGACGTATATCCTTAACCCGGATGTTTCTTTCTACAAGTCGATCCTTGACCAAGCGGATGATGTCTTTGGCACTCACCTGCAGTGTGGGAAAATTCCCTCGCCCGTGGATGGGAATGACCTCAGTTAGGACTTTATCCAGAGCTTGGAGTTGCTCCATCGTCAAATGGTGGAATCGCTTCTCGATTGGAGGCTCTGTCATACTTGCCTGTGAGTAGAGGAAAAAATATTCCGTTACATGTCACAGGTGATGTTGTCATACATTTGGACTGATAGGAAAGAGAGAACATGCAAACTGTGAGGCCGACATGCTATTTGATACAGGGGAAAACTATAGAAAACAACCACTAGGTGGCAACATCCTCTCAACCTTAAAAAAAATGATTCTGTACTTGATTTAATTTAGCCTTGAATAGCTGATCAGTTGATGAGTAATTTTGTGTTCAAGCCAACATATCTTTTGAAAACATGGCCAAGATGTGTCCGTAAGGCGTCCGTGTTTTTTTAATTGAGTTTTTCAGATTTTAGGTAACATTGTTAGTGGAAATCTTTTCAAATGATCTTGGTTTCATTTTTTAATATCACAAAAACCTGACGTTTGAACAGGGGTGTGTAAACTTTCTATCCTATCTTTCAAACTATTTAAAAGGCCACAAGATTAAATCAATGAAAAATCTTCTTCTTTTTTTTAAATCATGTAATAAATACTTTTTATTTATACAAATATGCCTTGCTCAAGGATGAAGACTAATATCTCTCACGTTTCATTTTCGAACTTTTACTCTCCTGCTCCCAAGCTGAAAACAGAACAATATCGCCCATGATACATTGGCTCCTTGATATGATCCAGACATTTTGCCGGCAATACGTAAGAGGTAAGATGGTGAATGTTGTCCATGCTGGTCCTATCTGAGCACTTCTCCTGTGATGTGGCGGTGATGAATCTAACCATGTGATGTGCTTTACACACTTGAGGGCATCTGTGGATAATGAGGTGCTTTTATTCCTGCTGTTATGAGGCAAGAGCATTGCATTGCATTGCATTGTATTGAGGCTTCATTAGTTGTGCAATGACTCACTCACTCATTCGCTCACTTGTTCATTCTTCAAGGCCAATTTTCAGCAATCAACAAGAAAACAAGAAAGGGGCACAAAAGGAATGTGTGCTTTTAATATAGAATATTGCAATAATTTATGTATTTTAATGACAAGGTCACAAAGATAATTGCTGTTGGTGACAAAGTAAAATAGATACTTGATGAAGTAGCAGCAAATGTGACCGGTTTCTGTCATCATTGGCAAATGTAACCTTAAAAATCATTTGACTCCTTTTTCTGCTGACGTAAACACAATCGTCATCCATTTTATGAGCGCTACAGGCTGAATGTAGTTTATTTATTACATCCAAATAAAAGTAAAATTAATAAAGTGATATCATAAGTAGGTTCTAGAAAATTGTGCTGTGTTGATGATGTATGTCGGACTAGTCCAAGTCATGTGACACACTTACAGCCTGAAGATTTTGTGGCCAAACAGCACAGCGCCACTAATAATATATTTTCTTTTTTTTTTCTTTTTTTTTTAATGGGCATTAATGAGTTGCCCATGCTATTAGTGAATGATAAGGGTTTAAATCAGTTGGGTCCTGCAGCAGGACTTCGCTCTCCCTCCCTGCCAATTTTTTTTTTTTTTTTAATGTACACCATGAGTCATACAGCTGCTCAATGAAGAAACTGCATTCAATGGCAAATTAGAGGTTAAAATAAAGTGCAACTATACAATAAAAATAAAGACAATGATGCACTATATATAGATGAAACATGCGAGTTTTTTTTTTTTTATATTTCACTATTGTTATTTTAGTGAGGACTTGAAAGCCCGCTATTTTTAGAGTAAGTTGACAGAATATGGAGAAACATGACTGAGTAAAAGAAACTTACCTCTCTTTTTTTAACCTGATAAATTAAGATCGAATGTGGAGCCACAGAAAGGCAAAACAAAAGACTTTAGGATATATCCAACTGGTTTATCGGACCTCTTTTAAAAGAGGTTAAAACGCTGCCACCACGCACAGTTATCCCCTCCTCAGCACCGCAGCACCGTTTCCATGGCAATCGGGCGTCACGAACATTTACGGCAAATCATGACGCACGTTCTCGCAACTTGGAGGCCACTCAAAGTGTCCGAGCAGAAGTGTTGTATGTTAGGGGTCAGATGTTAAAGATGTTGTAAGGGGGAGTTGGACTTGGTGGAGTCAGTGACGCTGCTCCGCCGGCGTGCCACCGCACTGCTGGCCGAGCTGTTGCGGGGTGAAACATCGCAGCGGAGCGGACCGAGTGAGTCATCCACTCTCCCCCGCCGTGATCCACGCAACGTAAATCTTTTATCATCAATCAAGCACGGGCCCCGCCTACCTAACGGACCGGTCCAATAAGAACACGTTGGACTGGTAGCGTCATGAACGGAACATTTACGACCAATGGAAAACAGTTGCGTTATTATCTTCAAGGTTATGTATACATTTTTTTATGTGTAAATATTTCATTCACATTTTGTTGGAATGGTTGGCCTATGGACTTGGCCCTTTGATGAGATGCGTAAGCGCGTCCGCCATCTTGTATGTGTCAGTTGAGAGCCCCCCGCCCCCCCCCCCCCAAACTACAGGTGTCAAGCTCGGAGACGCTAAAAATTGAATAGTGCACGAACAACCCCAAGATGAATGAAGTTGAGTCTAAGTCTAAAAATATATATCTGACTGCTAAAAGAACAAGCTACTGCATTATTGAAAAAACAAAACAATTGACCAATACTTTATTACCTGACGTTATTTTTATTGTTAATTTCTTCGTCAACACTTTATTTATTGCTATGGACTTTATTTATTGCTCTCTTTTTATTTGTTACTCACGTGCAATGTTCTTTTTTGTACTATTTCCGTGTGAGCTACTGGAACCAGAATTTCCTGAGGGAGCAATCCCAAGGATGAATAAAGTTGAGTTCCAGTCTAATTATGTCTACTTAATTTTTCTTGGTAAATGGATTGGTTTTGGACCGACAATACTAAATTGTTCCGGTATTATACACTTTTATTTTAACTAAATATAATTTTAAAATAAACTAGACAATTATTTCCTTGACACAATTTTCCTTGACTTTGGATTTTAAATTCACTTTTTAAAATATGTAACAACGGCAAATGTGTTTCATATCACGATATGTTGTTTACAGTCAAGAGAAATCATAACTACGATGTGATCCCTGATGGAAATTAATTTGACATCTCTGCAACTAATCCACTGAAAGTCCGCTATTCCACATCCAATATGGCTGTAACTTTGACGTAGGCGCCGCCAGGGCAGGATCTCGTTTCTTTGTAAAGTCGAACGAAAGAGAAAAAAATAAAAACACATGACGGTGACGTCATCCGTATTTTGGTAAGATACCAGGAAGTGCGGAAGACGACGACGACTAAAACCAGAAACGATCGACGGAGCTACGCATAAATCCGGCTTTATTTTTCCCTTTTTGAGGGCTCTTTCGATAACAACTTTGTGACCGTTGAAACAACCGTACAATACCCATCATGAGCATGGAAAGTATCCTTTTGAAAGCTTAAAAGAAGTGTTAGAATGCTATTGCGGTTGGGGCGCCAAAACAAAACGATATTTATGGACGATACTGGTTTTGTTTACATGTTATGAACAGAACTGTCGGCAAATCGTTCTATACTTGCTGGATTTACAAGTTCAGCTTGAGTTGTGCTGCCTAGCCTAGACGCTGGTTTGAAATGTGCCAAGGCCTTGAAAAACCTCTGTTGCTAATGGTTGTATTAGAAACCACCAACAAGTATAACCCGTTTTTCCTTTAAACCCCTACCGAGTAGAATCCGTTTTTTGCTTTAATATTACTTGACTGTTTTCAGTAATCGAGATGTTACTATGATGCCATATTCTATATGTGGTCATGGCTTTTAACTGCTCTATGGAACCAACTTAATTTTTAATACACTTAAAAATTAATACACTATCTGAATTTCTTAATTTGTCACTAGTTACCGAGCCCTTGTATGGTTACTGAATTATTATATTTTTTAGTTGGAATGGTTTCCGGGGGATCAGTTTCTGGTTTTGCAGTATCTGTGACGTAAGGACTTGGAATATTTCTTCTGTGTTGTTTTGTTGACAGCTCTGAGTCACACTCAGCCCTTGTCATTCCAAAATATTTGCCCATGTTACTTGCCTTTCCTTTAACCTCATATCCTAGAGCATCTTTTCAATTTAAAGTTTGCCGCCAAAGAACTCCAGAGAAACTCCAAGAAATGCGACAAAGACGAGAAAACAGAGAAGGCGAAAGTCAAGAAAGTATGTGGCCGAACTGCTGGTTAGTTACTACTAGAGTTGGCTGCAAATCATTGCCACTCTTTTTGTGTGTGTGTGTGTCTTCAGGCCATCCAGAAGGGCAACATGGAAGTGGCGAGGATCCATGCGGAGAACGCCATCAGACAGAAGAACCAGTCTGTGACCTACTTGAGGATGGGCGCTCGGGTGGAAGCGGTGGCCGCAAGAGTCCAAACTGCTGTCACAATGAACCAGGTACTTTTCATGCGCACTAGACAATGAGGCCGTCCATGAATAGCAAAGTCCCGCTGCATAGGGGGTTAAATAAAACCAAAACCAAAGCATGAAAGGAACATCATATGCGGTCCCACGTGTATACATGATGTATATACATGAACAGTCACATTAAACCAATGCTTCTCAATTATTTTCTGTTACGCCCCCCCCCTAGCAAGAAGAAAACTATTCGCGCCCCCCCTCCCCACCGTGACTATCCTAACTTGTCTTGTAAGTCGTAAAATGTTGCACTGTCGCAAACGTGACAGAAGTAACAATGAGAGGCGCCACTGCCCCCTGCTGTAGTAAAGGCGCAATTACACTTTATTCTAGTACTGCCAAAAAAAAAAGCCTGTTTCCCAGGGTCACACGCGCCCCCCCAGGTATAGCACTGGGGGCGCGCCCCACTATTTGAGAAGCACTGCATTAAACAAACACAAGATGAGGACACTCCTATTTTATATTTGGACATTGTGTGTAGTCTTCTGCTGCAGACGGACTGTCACATCTTAATCTCTCCATTCAGCTGTGAAATGCATGTACACAAGAAGGAAGCCGTGTCCCAAAAAAAACAACAGTTTAATTGTATCTAACACGTAAAAAGGGATTAAAACAGCCATTTATTGTGTTGAGTCGGCATTAGCTTGTAGATGCAAAGGATCATTGCATGTAAATGGTGTTTTATTTTTATTTTTTTGTGTGATGTTACTCTGGTATGTAAATTTAAGCATAGAAGAAGTTTTGCTGGTCTGTTGCACTCTGTTACCCTTGTGCTTCCTCTCAGGTGACCAAATCTATGGCTGGAGTGGTGAAAGGCATGGATATGACTCTGAAGTCAATGAATTTGGAGAAGGTAATATTTTTCATAAATATGTGAAAGGATAAAACCAAGAGTGTACGCATTCATGTTGAGCGCTGATTTATTTATTTTTTTTTTCGTCGTGCAGATTTCAGCCCTCATGGACAAATTTGAGCGCCAGTTTGAGACGCTGGATGTTCAGACAGCGCAGATGGAAGACACAATGAGTAGCTCCACAACACTGAGTACTCCGCAGGTATGTGATATCACTACAGTATTCCTTCTGCAGTGCTCTTTGTTTTGACATACGTACTCACACCATCTTTAATGTATGTTTCAGACCCAAGTTGATTCATTGCTACATGAGTTGGCAGATGAAGCAGGGTAATGCACATTAGGAAATGAATATATAGATCATAATATTTTGCACAAAAGTTGGTTATATTTTAGGAGTTTATTTTTTGCTTATTTTTAATACACTTGGTTAGATTGGACCTGAACCTGGAGCTTCCCGAGGGACAGATGGGATCGGTGAGCACCACCGTGGCCTCAGCAGAACAGGTAAAGCAGCCTTTGGAATTACTTTCCATCAACCACCGGTGGAGTTTTAGTGACATTCTAAAAATTTGTAATTTCTACAACAACAAAGTACTTGGTGGGGGTTGTCCTGTGCTAATCAATGCTTTGCTCGTTGTCATCAAAAGGACGAGCTGTCTCAAAGGCTGGCCAGACTCCGAGAACAAATGTGAAGGACAAGTGCTGTGGGCGCGACGTACCACAGAGACCTGTCCATGCACTACATTAATATTATTTTCACCATATCTCTTTCTCCTCTTTACATTGGTGAATTGCTCCTATAACTTTAAAATTAAACATTTTGGATTTGTTGGTTTTGGAAAATGTCCATATGTAAGGTTATTCTAAAACGTTTCCACTGAAGAACTTGCAAACAAGTAAATGGTGTGGTATATTTTACCATGATATAGAGGCCAATGCCAGAGAATTGCAGTGAATAAACGCTGGGCCGCGAAAGTCTTTTGTTCTCCGTGTACTGTATGACTTGTTATTCTTGTATTGCTGCGTGAGAGACGTTGCTTATCCCTTACTGATGACGAGGCCTTGCGTGGTAAGCTACTGATCATTTGGTTTGGGGCTTCAGTTTGCAGATTACAAACAATAAACTTTTATAATAATACTTGTATCCCGCTGTCTTTTAAATAAATTATTCAACGCCATTCTGATGTAAAACTATTTATTATACTGTCACGATTATATAATAAAAGGGTCAAGGGTTAGCTGAAACTCATCCCGACTGAATATCAATCGTGATTGAGGTGTCACTCTGCATCACAGGGGTTTTGGGGAAAAAGTGACAGATTTTCATTTTTTAAGAAAAATATTTTTACTTGAGCTAATGGCAAAGAGCATATTTTTACCGTACACATTATCCAGCGTCTATCATTTTAGATGAGGAAAATCAAAATTGTTACGCAACCGGAAATGACGCATTTTTTTGCAGCTCCATCTGAGCGTAAACTTGTCATGTGATTGTGGCGTAAACAGGAAGCAGCTGATAGCTCAACTCTTGCCTGTGCCTGATCCATCAAGTAATGTACACACCCGGATTCCTTAATTCCAATAACCTATGTGTGCTCTTGGTTAAACACAACTAAACTTTCTGTCCAGTTTGGGTAAGCTACTCTAATTCTAGTTGAGTTTTTCTTAGCTAGCGGCTAAGCTACATGGAATAAATCAGCACCGTATGTTTCGCTAGCCGATTTAGCTTGGATATTATTACGGGACGGAAAGTGGACTTGGATGAAGTTAGATAATCATTTAGAACTTCTGATTTCACGTTGTGATGGTGTGTAATTTTGTGGATGGTTTTTAGCTGTGGCTCTGGTAAAAGTGAACACGTAGTGGCGATTTGTGTCTCAGCTGAGGGCGAGGAAGAAGAGAGCTGGGCACAAGAAGTCACCTGATCTGCAGCTCGGTGCAAACTTCCATCGTGTCTTCTAAAGGGGATGTCCAGTTCAGCCATGAAGAAAAAGGTTGGTTGCATTTGGTGACATACAGAAAAATGGCATTTGAGTTTTTAATGAAATCAAATTAATGAAATGAATGAGCCTTAATACAAATAAAAATCAGAGTAGTTCTTTGGTGGCCATATTATAATTCACTGGTTTCGTATCAGTGATCTGTTATTTGTCTTATTTTTAGGTGTTATTGATGGGGAAAAGTGGGTCGGGAAAGACCAGTATGAGATCAATCATCTTTGCCAACTACATAGCCCGAGACACGCGTCGCCTTGGAGCAACAAGTAACAACATCCAAAGGAGTTGATATATCTTCTTTCTAACTCTGCCTGTTTCTTTAATCAATCCCTTTCCACTTATTTTGTGAACTGCAGTTGATGTGGAACACTCCCACGTGCGATTTCTTGGCAACCTTGTTCTAAACCTTTGGGATTGTGGAGGGTAAAGTAGATATGTTTTGTTTGTTTTGCCATCTTCTCATTGATAAATGTTGGAACACACACTTCCTTTGTTCCCCCAGACAAGACACTTTCATGGAGAACTACTTCACCAGCCAGAGGGACAACATCTTTAGGAATGTGGAAGTGCTTATTTATGTATTTGATGTGGAGAGCCGCGAGCTGGAGAAAGACATGCATTACTACCAGTCGTGTCTGGAAGCCATCCTACAGAACTCCCCCGATGCTAAAGTCTTCTGCCTCGTGCATAAAATGGATCTCGTGCAGGAGGACCAGAGAGACTTGGTAAGGGGGGAAGGATGGTAAAAAGACAGATAGGGGGACTGCAACTCTGCCAGGGTGATAATAATTTGAAATTTTTGTTTTTCGATTTTAACCCATTTTTATTCACTATAATAATTTTGATGTGGTTGCGTACATGACCTGACAGATCTTTAAGGAGCGAGAGGAGGACTTAAAGAGACTGTCCCGACCTTTAGCTTGCACATGCTTCAGGACATCCATCTGGGATGAAACCCTCTACAAGGTTTGCCTGCATGACCGGTTGTGAGATTTTTTTTCTGTGATACTTCTTACCAATGCTGGACCAAATGATTAAATGTGCATTCCAACAGGCGTGGTCCAGCATTGTGTACCAGCTTATCCCGAATGTCCAGCAACTTGAGACCAACCTGAGAAACTTTGCGCAGATTATTGAGGCAGATGAAGTCCTTCTCTTTGAGAGAGCCACTTTCCTGGTGAGAGCAACCCGTGTAACACAAAACAGCAACCGTGCGCATTGTATGCATCCATACCTACTCTACATTCTGCCTTCCCCCACCCTTTTTTTGGGGGGGTACAATATTTTCATTGCAGGTGATCTCCCACTACCAGTGCAAAGAACAGCGGGATGCTCACCGCTTTGAGAAGATTAGTAACATTATCAAACAGTTCAAACTCAGCTGTAGGTAAGTTCATAGATGGCTGTTTTTTTTTTATTTTTGGTGTACCACGATAAAGTGTAGTACGTGGCAGTGACACTCATTCCCACCTAATCGGAAAAAAAAGCCAAACTCAAATGCTCGGGTCAGCGGTCATTCGACTGACGTTTAATTCCTTTTATTTCAGTAAACTGGCAGCCTCTTTCCAGAGCATGGAAGTGAGGAACTCCAACTTTGCAGCCTTCATTGACGTCTTCACCTCCAACACATACGTCATGGTCATCATGTCAGACCCGTCGATTCGTAAGTACTGAATGAATCATACATGTACCAAAATGTGGAAATCAAACAAAAATTAGGCTTAGCTTCAGTCAGCATCTAAAAGAGTAAGAGTTAGATGTTTTGCTTTTTATGGCATTTTGAACTTTCAAAACTTTTGCTATTATTTTATTTCCAAAAAATTAATGATGTTTTAAATTACTTACTGAATTACATGATCTTCATTTTCAACAGCCTCTGCAGCCACCCTCATCAATATCCGCAATGCTAGGAAACACTTTGAGAAGTTGGAACGAGTGGATGGACCCAAGCACAGCCTGCACATGCGAATGCGCTAGCCGCTATGTTGGTTTGTCCTGGCGGACCCTCTCAGCCAATCAGCTCCCAAATGTCTGCGCAGCTCTTTTCCAAAACACAAGGAGCCTTACATCCTTGCCTCATTATGTCCTCACATTCAATCACACTTAATATGAGGATTTTGTTTCCTGGTCATTAAGTATTGAGCAGTGTCAGTTTTCTTTTTTTTTTTTTCTTTTTTTTTTTTTTTTTTCCCTCGTCGATTAATTGGTTCTCCTGTGACATATTAAAGAATGGAAAGATGTGTTTACTCTGAAGAGGGATATTATGAACCTCACTATTGTATACTGAAAACCCCAGTTATCAGGGGGATTGTGGTTTTTTTTTTCCTCCCCCTTTCAGTACTACTGCTCCAATGTATGTGTGCTGTTCTTGGAAAATGCAAGCAATATAGTTTTATTCAGAAATATCAAGTGTGTGTGTTTGATTGTATCCTGAGGCTACTTGAGCACAAAACCTCACCCACCACTGAAGATCCAAATGATGTTCAGTGTTTTACATGTACGACCTCACATCTCCAAATATATATATTTCAAACTCAATATTTGAATATTAAATCTTATCATCTGCAATAAATGTCAATAGTGCCTCAGCATACTCAACGTGCAAAGCAAGCAAGCTGTGCACAGCCATTTAAATTGCCACAAAAATTTGGTTGGATGGGGAATCACAAAATCCAAGGGCACATGAACAATTTAAATTGACCACAAGTGGTGGACTCACCATTTCATTTCTTTCGTTTTTGCATGACTACAAATAACAATTTTGAAATCTCTTTGTTTAAATGGCCGAATGGTATAAGACTTGGTCTGGTGTTCAAGAGACTAAACTAAACTATGCTTTAAGATCAACTGAGCATAGCGGGACTCTAATTCGGTTCTCCTGAACACAAAACAAAAACTTTAGCAACTACATGGTGGATCTTAATGGTCAGCTTTGACGCATTCGTTAATACTAGCACATCCCACACATATTTTATCATTTACATAACTCATCTTTGTTTTTTCCCTTTCAGCGTCAAGGTGCACCTTGCTAACAGAAAGCAGGCAGGTAATGCTAGCTATCAAATTTGGACACATCTGGACTACAGCGCCGTATAGGTCGAAGGAAAGTAAACAAAACTAGCCTAAATTCACAGTTAAACGGAATGAATCAAACACATTTTAATTCATGTGCGTGTTAATTGTCGACTCTCCGTCTACAGGTATGACTCTTCAAATTGGGACTTTTTGTGCGTTTAAAGTGGATTCATTTGTCAACGCTTTTAATGAGTACATCTAATTGTCTCATTTCTGTCCACAGGCATGCATCTCCAACAGAAAGGCCCGAATGTCTGCAAAATGGCAGCATTCCTGCTTTAATATATCCATATACTCTACCAGGGCGGATTTGCTAATAAAGCACAGAGATTCGACTTCCACTTAAACAATTTATTGGACAGAAAAGATTGAAATCATTTGAGCAGTTACATTTTGTGTGCTACCAATTCAATTTGCACGCAGACATTAAGAATAGGCTGTGGATGGAAGCAGCTCAAGTACTTGATGACCTCAGGTATGCTGCCACTTCTTATATCACACAAGTGGCACATTCAGCCATCTTTCACTAGGACAAATACTAAGTGCCATGTACTGCACAACATAATCACACACTTGGCTTTTGGCGTTTTTAAACTGTCCTTTGTTGAATTGGTTTTATGTCTGTGCGGCTACCTTGAGTGTCCTGAAAGGTGCCTTATAAATAAAGTGTTAATTATTACTTGTGGACATGTTTATCAATGTCACTAATACAAACCAAGTTAGTTCAAAATAGAGATTTGAATTATTCTTAATCAACTAGGCCCACATCAATTTCATTGAAAAACATGTCCCGAAGTGCGTGACGATGTCTGTTGCCAATGTGAGGTTCCCAGTTTTGGGCAGCAAAAGTTTGAAGTTCAGTGAGGGAGGTGGGTGAATCTGCCGCCACCTTGTGGTGTAATGTGACATTGCACATGAGCTTCTCAAGCGCACAAAACTGTGTACTCTCATCATGTGTCCACTTGCAGGTTGCCCTAAGTCCCATATGGCTGTCAGCTAGGCCTTTGGGCCCCAAAGTTCCCTGACCCTGTCAAACAAGTGCATAAAAGCCATGAGTAACATACTTTTATACAAAAAAAAAAAAAAGATTCAAGTGAAGCAATCGGCTCCTAACTTTCCCTTCGTACCTTACATGCAATGAGCAACAAAGAAGCCTTTTCAATCAGCAGCTCAAGCAAGTCTTCAGTCCTCAGACTGAAATGACTCTGATGTGGCCAAATACTGAGTAGTTCAAAATTGTACTTCTTGTTGGTGACCGTGGTTCGTGGATTTCCCTTATCGCGGGTGTTTTTTTTTTTTTTTACCAATTAGCCACGATAAACGAGGGATTACTGTACTCACTCAAACCACAGCGAGACTCACTCATTGAACCGGAAACAAAAGTGTTTGTTTGACAACCGGTAGAAAAGTGTAATTTTTTTTTGCAACGACAACATCACATCTTGCATACAATTTTATAACATTTACCTTTATAATATTTTGCCATATACACTTGTAGAGGTTGCACCCAGGCCCTGCAGAGGGCAGGGAACATGCACTCTGTTACCGCTCGACTGCTGCCGATTATGCATTGTTGCTGCTGTGCTTATCACCATCACTGGTAAGGCTGACTGGCATCCTGGAATGCCAAGGCTGAGTTAAGTGGAAATTCCGCAGTCATTTTGTCCAGGGAGGGAACTTCTATTAGACAACAATACTCCTTGCCAAACACAAACCATGCCCATTGTTTTATTATCCCTGCTGTTCACTTGAATGTTGTTTTTTCTGCTGAAGATTTTGAGTTAAACTAATATGATGAGTATTCTCAACTGTTTATAATTCCTTCTACCAATTTATAGGGCCACAAGGTCCAACTGAAAATATTTGTTATGAGCAGTGTTGCGTTACACCAAACACCCTTTGGAATTACGGCCAAAAGAAGATCAATGGACGTTAAGAAAATGTTCCTTGCACGTAAGGAGAATGTGAGCGCCTGTTTCAGACCCAAAAACTACTCTTCATATTTATTTTTTAATCATTTATTAAACAAGTCAAATTGTCATGCAGCATAACATGTGGGTTAACGTGGCCATAATCTTGAATTGTAAAACAAGAAATGCTTTTAAGACCTGGAAAGATAATTGTGTTTGTGAACTCATCAAGTAACCTTCCAGCAGCTCTCCTTGGACCTTGTTCCCAAAGGCCCGACCGGTAACAGATGAGGTGTTCAGGGCCAGAGCACCACTTGTCTTGATCAAAATCCCTCCGCTGATGCAACCAAACAAGAGGTGTTTACATTCTATTATCCTGTACACTCTTCATGACAAAGAATGCTGTATTCATTTGGGGCTTACAATGAACTTTGGTGCATAAATCTGGTTTGATTTTGTAAGACCGTCGGCTCCAAACTGGAGCTAGCGTCTGCTCCGGAGTCCGTTTGATTCATCCGCCGCTCCAGCAACGTGATGCGTTGCTTCAGCCTCTGTTGAGTGTCCGTGTATTCGCAGAGAAGCCGCGAAAAGCGTGTACGAAGGGTGTCGAGGGAAGACTCCAGCCGCTCTACCTTCTCTTCCGTGTCTTCCTTCTGCAGCCCGCCGACCTCTGCATCGTGCTCCAGCATCCCTTCCTTAATCAAGATCTCGCGGCCCCTCTCCTCCAGAACCGTCCGAGCGTCTGGATACTCTGTCACGGCCTCCATCAGGTCGTCCTTTGAGAGGCAGAACAGATCCGAGTATCCCAGACTGCGAATGTTGGCGGTCCGACGGTTGCCCATTTTGCTTCCTTTAATGTTCAAAATGCTGATTTCTCCAAAGCAGCTCCCGGCGAGGAGGAGGGCAAATTGCGTCACGCCGTCATCTCCCACCACAGCAAGTTTCCCCTCTTTGATGATGTACATCTCCTTCCCGATGTCACCTTTCCTGCAGATGTAGTCTCCAGGACTGAAGACCTGTGGGCGGAGTTTGAGTACAAGTTCCACCAGCAGTCCCGCCTCACAGTCTTGAAAGATGCGCACTTTCTTCAAGGTCTCCAGGTGGACATTGATAGCGATTTCAGCTCGCAGTTTGTTGGGGAGGTTCTTGAGCACCTCTTGCTCATCCACAGCTTTCTTGTTGGTCCAGAGGTAGTCGAACCACTTGATGACACGAGTCTCCAATTCTCTGCTGACTTTGCGGAAGTGCATGTAATGTTTAATGGCGTCGATCCGAGCCTGGAACTCTGCACGGGTGGCGTTCATGTTGGCTATCATAGAACCGACATTCCCCACAATAGTGGCAAAGATCAGGACGCCGACAAGAAAATCGAAAACCACAAAAAGGTACTCTTCGTCTCGCACCGGTGCAGGCATCTCTCCAATAGTGGTGAGAGTGAGAGTGGACCAGTAGAGACAGTACACGTAAGTCCGAGTTAGAGAGGAATACTCCGGTTTGGAGGCGTTTGGGAACACCCAAGTGTCTGAGCCCAAACCTAAAGACTTGGAGATTGCGTAATAGATGCAAGCGTTCCAGTGAATGATGACCAGGATGTAGAGCACCAGGTTGCAGATGCGGAAGATGTTGGGGTAGTTGGTGCGTGTCTCGGTGCGGTCGAAGAACTCAAACATCCGCGGGAAGCGCAGCAGGCGGTTGAACCTCAGCTGAGGTGTGTGGATGCCGGTGGAGAAGTAGGCCAGATCGGTGGGCAGGATGGACACCACGTCCAGCTTGAATTGCAATGTACGCATGTAGCTGTCCCTGAGCTTGACGTGGTCCTTCACCAGGAGGCCTTGCTCCAGGAAGCCTAGATTCAAAGAGAGTAGAAATATATGTCAGACACTCGTAATGCAAGGACTGATATTGCATTTAAAAACATGTCACCTGTGCAAAGTCGTACACAAGTGTCCATGACGTACACGATGTCAGAGAGGTAGTCCAGCACCAGCCAGCAGATGTAATTAGCCACCTGCAATCTATCAAAACATGCCCTGTGGATTCCAGAAAAAAAAAAAGATCCATTGAGGTTGAACCATCCCTTGTTTTTATCCCTAAACATATTTTGCCTGTTATTACCTCGCCACAACAAGGAACCAATTGTAGAGCACTGCTGCTGTGATGACAAATAACCAGCGGTAGTAGGCGTCGTCGGACGGGGACACCACAAAAACATCCCATTTTTTCCTTGAGTCAAATTCAATTTTATTTGAAATAGCCCATGTTAAACATCAAATAAAAGAAGAACATGAGAGGCGCGCTAGCTGATTCCAATGTGACCATGTTTTTGTTATTATTACAATTCATCAGACATGCATCCATTTTCAGTTGAGCCTGAGCTCAGCTTATCCCAGCTGACTTTGGGCGAGAGGGCAACGGCACCCCGGACTTTGTTGTGACATACCTCAGGATCCCTTTGGTATTATTGCCATTGGCATCCGTTTGTATGTTGCTTATGCGGCTGGGGACGTTTCGGAGCTCCGGGCCTCTGAAGCGTTCCAGGAAGGAGTCCGGTCTTTCCTGCTCTTGGACCAAGCTTCTGTGAGCCCATTCCCTCAGTCTCACCACCAGGCTCACCATTCTGACATGTGGCAGTAGTGGACACTGTAGCATTTGCAGTAGTACTAGGAGCATTGTACAAAGCAGTTACAGGAATGTAAAATAATGTCGAGTTTTACCTGATAGAATTTTCAGTCATTTGCACGATTCAATAAAACTAACCTTAAAAATGGGAATACCTTTGTTGTTTGATTCTTTTTACCTTGAGACGGCTCCATTCCTTTGAAAAGAGTTTCTGGAGGTGCCGCCGCGAGGGTCCAGAGCAGCGACCCTTTGGAGCTCTGAGGACGTGTCGTCGCAGATGGATGGAACCCTGGGACATGAGTTGGGAAATTTAAAAAAGCCATTTCATGAGTGTATTGTGATGATGAGGATAATTAGAGTAAATAAATAGCTTGAAAAATCTTCTCACCTGTTTAGAATACTCTCAGCTCTCTCAAGCTCCTCCTCCAAGTTGGTCTTGACTGACAGGTTGTGGGGCAACCGATCACTTTCGGGCGTGTGGCCCGTCATCTTCATCCCAGCTGAGGTACAAATACACACCGTGCCAATACGTGAGGATGTGACGGAGGGATGCTGAAAGTGGTACTACAGAACAAAATGGCCGCCAATCCTGGCACTACATCTCCCAGAAATGTCTTACAGGTGTGTTAGGGAAAGAACACGGAGCAGAGAGAGATTTCTCAATAAGAAGAAAGCAAGCTCTAGTGCACAGGTGTCGAACTCAAGGCCCGGGGGCCGAATACGGCCGGCCACATCATTTTATGTGTCCCGCGATGACAAATTGTGCATCAAATTTGTGTCATTACTAGAATTGCAAATTGTCTTCACTTTTAATATCTTTTTTTTGTACGTAATATTTGACCAGTTTTTACTCGTCTGATTTGAAAACAAGTTATTTGTCAGTTTGTTTTGTAGCTTTTACTGTATATGAGGTGCTCATACATTTATTTGGGTTGACAGTCATAATGGCCCTCCGAAAGAAGCTATGACTACAATGCGGCCTGTGAAAAAAATGAGTTTGAGACCCCTGCTCTAGTGTATCTCTTGTGACATCAAAACACACGCAAACACACACACACTCAAGGTATGTAGTGTGTTGCTAGTTCATGGCATGTGCGTCAGGATCCAGTCAGGGGACCGTGGGTGTCTGCCATAGTCCCGCACATGGCGACTGATGCAAGTGGAAAGGGGCAACTTGAGATGGAAAAGCTTATGAGGATGAGGGACGGACAGCACAGAAAGTGTGCAGCCTCCAAGACTCTGACAGGTATTTAGATGTCTGTTACTACCGTGTGACTAATTGGGGGATCATTAATGAAAACACTCAGAGGCGTCTTGAAGCTCTGAGAGCAAATCAGCTGCTCTCCCATGCGATCTGTGTCACTTTGGTAACCATGTGTGTGTCACCTATGCTGCACAGCTCTTTTTAATGACTTGTACAGATGAAATAACAGCGTGACTTCCTAAATGCTTGAAAACATACATTTCAGAGTAAATAGTGACAGTATTGCATTAATTAGACTCGATGTTGGAGCAGGCAAAAGATTCCCAAATTGAATGCATGATTCAGAATTACATTTGTGTTTACAATGGACATTATTTTCCACTAAGTAGCAAAAAAGAGTTGTATACAAAATAATAAAAATAATGATACATGCAAAAGTCATAGTTTAGTACAAATCCATCTATTTATATAAATATTTCTTAATTTTTGTATGCAAAATAAAAAAAACAATCCTACCTTTGTTGACTTTGTTAGTCCATGATGACCTCACACAGACACAATAACAGAGAAGATCTCTGCAGCAGAGAAATTAAATACAACAAATGTAAACACGTAAAATAACCTGACCTCCTCCACCTTCTTCTTTTTAAGTGTGTCCACTTAACACAGAGGTAGCAAGGTTGGTGCAGCAGCCGATAAAGGGCGGGGGGAATCTGCACATGTTGAAGAGAGAGAGAGAGAGAAAGCAGGTCGAATACACATCCTTTGGAAAAAAAAGGTTTGTCTGAGAAAGCCAGAAGGATTTTCTCCAAACATAACATAGTGATGCATTTCAAACTCACTTCAGCTCAAGGACAAACTTCTTCAGAAGCAAACTGCCTGTTTTGTAAGCAGCGCAATGTAGTCGTGAGGAATGCAATACTAACCTGGAAGCTTTTCAGAACATACCAGACATGACCTAATATCTTTTTTTGCAACTATTCATGCAAAATGGCCACTAATGAACAGTTCTGGCACCAAGTAGGCAATTGTTTAATAAATGCTGGAAGGTAAGAATTTCTTTTTTTAGTGAAGCTTAAAACACAAAAGATAGAATCCACAGGAGACAGTTTAGCTTCATCATTCATCTGAATCAAAACCAAATCCGTGAAATGTTTTTCTCTCCCTCAGAGACCTTCAGCCCAGAGGACTTCATTTCTGCCTGACACTCAGGCCACTGAACTGTGTACACATCAATCTGTCACCACTCTACCTTTGTGTGCAATCTATATAAAAAAAAAACCAATTAAAACTAACAAAGCAAATTACGTGTTCTGTTTTGGATCAAAGTGTAGTTAAAAAAATATTTGCAGAAATGGAGAAGTATCAACCGGTAGATAAAAAAAGGAAGTGGGCAGCAATAAAAACCATCAAGCCTTCAGTTTTCAAAGTCATATTTATTGTTACACAAGATAAAGCACTTTGGAGTCGACATGACCACATGGCCAAATACAATTCGGCCATCGTAGTAAAGGTTTCAGTATATATTTGGTAACAGTTGAATGCAAAAGAAGTGCGAAAGCTCAAAGGTTCGCCTTTCAGACAAGAAGGCACAGCGGAGAGCCCAGACGACCTGCTCTGCATCAGAAACAACAAAACAATAACAACAGAAGCCCAGCTCTGACCAGCATATTCCCTCACACAATGGTCCCACAAAAAAAAATAAAAAAAATACGGGCCGCATATACAGAGTGGTCGTCACTATAGTTTGACCGTATGGCTTCTGTATACTGATATGTAAAAAAGTGAATGAGGCATGCATGAATTTCGGGGTGTCTTCCAGATAACCCTCCTGTCCTGAGGAATGTGTGGGACAATCAGCGGCAGTAAGTAAATAAGTAAACCTTTCAGCTGGAATATGCATACAAGAAAAGAAAAAAAAAAAAGACAAAACAACACATTTATCAAGGGTACTTACTGCGAGTTGTCGTCAGTAAAACATGGTCCATTTGATATTTACCAAGCGTGGCATTCTTCATTAAACACCTCCAGTCTTTCAAAGAGGGAGCGATATCTTGCAATTTGGATGATTTTTCAACCTTCTAAACAATAGTCCTTCAGGCGGGCGTAACAAGTGTCACAATGATCTTCTCTAGACTCGCTTCATCCCCCGACCCATCAGGCACGCAAAGACAGTCATCACCATTTTGGGCTTGACCTCCACAAGGTCCTCGGGGAGGGCGTAGACACGTGCTCCGATCTTTCGCGCCATGGAAACGGCGTATCTGAAGAAACGAGAGACACGATTGAAGCATAATTCACTTCAAGAAAAGCTCCATAAAAATACAGATCTGAAAAAAAAAACATACTTGGCATTCTCCTGTTTGTCATCTTCAGAGAGGTGTCCCGTTTTCACCAGGTCGTAGTTGATGCTGTTGGGCTGGATGGCGTCAATCAGCTCCAGTACTGCCAAACTGCTGCTGATCTCCTTGTCCTGATCACCACCCAGAAAATCACAATTTGATCAATTTACTATCACATCGCACACACTAAAATGACTATTAATAATGAATACAAAAATTCTACCTTAAAGCTTGAAATCTTGCTCCTCTTTCCGGCTTCCGCTAATGTTTTGTTGACCCATTTCACAATGATCTCATCATTGACCTTCTCTCCATGACCCAGGTCCTCCAGTACGTTCAGAGTGTACCTACAACACAAGACTGCGTGTTAACGTTGACTTTTTAGATTTTACCAGGTGGCTATAACCGCTGTGTTGTTGAGCTAACTAACCACGTCAACAATCAGTCTTTGTGACACACTCGTGGGAATGTGCGCCCGCCGCTTTGCACACAAACATTCAATGTGTCATTTCTCTGTCCTTGCTGTGCAAAACAAAATGCACTGTGGATGTTTTCACCTTCTCATCAGCTGCCACACCACCGCCAGGGTCAGCGTGGCGTTGCCGTCGTTCAAGTCCTGCCCGCCGATGCCCACCAGGGAGAACTTGGCGAATTTGCCAAGTTCCACGGCGTAGTTACAGTTCTCCAACTGGTTGTAAGAAGACATTCAAGTCCAACATGTGAGTGTATTTGTAAGCCACGGACAAAAAAAAAAAAGGAATCAACATTGACCTTCTTCATGTTGGTTCCCAGCTTGGGGTATGGAGGCCTGTTGACTTTGTTGTTCCAATCAACATCGACTTTAATCTTCTCGTAGAGCTGCAGGATAATAATGGCATCTTGCAGGTCTCTGCAAAACGGTATATTAATTCAGAAGAATAAAACTACTTGTGGAAACATGAACATGAGTGTAAAAACACTGGTGTGATACTTACACGTAAAGATGATTGACAGTTGGGTTCACGCCCAGGGAGTTCATCCAGTTTCGGAATGTCCGCTCCTCTCGTGTTTCACCTAGCCAGCAGAAAAAAACCCATTAGTGTTCGTTTGATATTTTATTCATTCACCGTCCCTCCCTAGTCACCTTCCAGAAGGTTCCAGTCGATGTCCTGGTTCTCGGGTTTGGTCAGAGCAGGGTATTTGTTAAACAGATTAGCCACAAAGGCCAGATTGAGTTTGGGGTTGCCGCTGACTACGTCAGCCGCCGTGACGAACTGTCGACAGCCGAGCCGGTCGGCCTGCGTCAGCATAGCTTCTGCCCTCCTCATGTCATCTCTCTCCTGCATGGTGAGCACACACGTCCTCATCAGAGACACCGATTGCGTTGCCGAGCGTTACCTCGGTTGCACTCGCTGCACTTACGCTGAAGCCCGACATGTTGATGTCTATGGCCTGCTGGCCTTCTTTGTCCCCCTTTGGAGCAATCTGGTTGAGGAGGTGGAAGTAGGCCCTGGAGTCCTGGAGAACCACACACACACAAGAAAAAAAACAAAACATACTTTTCATTGGACATGAATATGTGAAATATTAAACCAGTGGCAATCTAGACATACTGGATGAAATACTATGACACTAGTTTTGGTCCGGCCTTCTCTAGAGGAGAGCCTGCTTGTGTGCTGTGCAGTTTATCTTACATATTCAGTTGGCCGTCAGCCAAAGAGCACCAGAAGGTTTCCTAACCAATAGAGTCCTATTTTAGGGGCCGTGCAGGCGGATATTACAGTTCTGCGTGCGCAAACATTGTTTGGCCTACTCTGCGGATAGACTTTGTGTCAGTGACCTTTTTGCGTTCCCGCCTACCTTGATGTCAGAACTGAAGTTTTTGATCTTCGGCTGGCCAGCGTTCTCCAGATGGAAGTTAGCCCAGCGGAGCAAGAGTTCTTCGGGAGACAACTTCATCAGGTCCTCCAGTGTCTCGCCCTCCCTCAGCAGCGCTGCCAAAGCTGTCGGAAGGCGCCAACGGTGGGCTAAGCAAATGCGGGAAAAGCTTCACACGTACGCCGTAACCTTTACCTTCATTTCTGCTCAGCTCGATGTCGGCAAACAAGCCGATCTTGATGATCTGCCAGAGCAGGCCCAGCACCAGGTGGGGTTTCCCCGCCTTCAAGTCTAACGCGCCGATGTTGACAACGTGGCAGCCGATAGCTGAGGCGGAGTTCAGCGCCAAGTTAAGATTCTCCTGTAACAATCAATGACAGGATTTCATAAGACTCAAATCTGCACCCAAATGATGTTCAATGTGGCCAGAAATAATAACCCGAAAAGAAAAGGAGTCGCTGACCTGTATAGTGAAAGGTGTGAGCTTCTTCTTGTTGATGGTCCTCTCGTCAATGGTGTCCGGCACTGATTGGTTGATCATTTTGCTGCATATCATAAAACAATCACACACTGGTATTTGACATTGCACATCGGACATTTTTTTTTTGTAGTCACACGGACAATTTAGTTGCTGCCTTGAAAAGAAAGCAGAAAGTCTCACCAGAGGAGGATACCGTCGGCTACGGATGTGAACAGAGAGTCGGTGTTGAGATCCATGGGCAGGACATGCTGACAGTCAGGGTCATTTTCCAGAGCACTGTTGATCCATTTGGCAAAAGCAAATCGTTCCTCCTCTGTCAAGGTGCAGCAGATGGACGTAAGGTAAATATCAGTGTTGACACGCCGAGACGGAAGCTAATGCTAATTAGCGCAAGGAAGTGCTTCTTACCAGAGAAGGAGTGTTGTGTTCCTTCACTTGACAGCTCCGACGTGCCTCCGATGGCAAGGATGCCTTCTTTTCGGTTGATGGCTTTACGGAAGGTTTTTGCGATTTGACTGCCCTTCAGCTCGTTCACAATCTGACACAAGACCAAGGGGACGATGACTACTCAGGAACTTCAAATACATGGCATGTTACAAATTTTTTGCTTCTCCTGCTTAGCAAATAAATTGGACTCAATGAAAGAGCTGCTCTACCTCAATAATTATTTTTGAATTACTTTCCATGTAATTTGTCCAAACACACTTGTTGCAGCTTATTAAAGAGAGTCGTTTTTTTTTCTTTTTTGTTCTTTGTATCTTTGTTGTCTTTAAGAGAGCACGACTAAGGTCACTTTGCAGACGCAGCAGCATAGCTGGAATGGCTCATCATTGTCATGACAACATCTTAACTTCACACGTGTTGTGCAAAAACGGACAACATTGCTTATGTTGCTCTTTCTGTATTGTATTTATAGGTGGTGGGTGAAGACTGTTAAATTGTGACTCATCTCTGGAAATCAACAGACTAAGCACAAAATGTCAATCGCATCATTCAGTGGAAGCAGATGCTATAAAAAGACATACTGACTAACCTTTCCACACACACTTTGGGTCAACAAACTGTTAAACAAGCCATCTGGTGTGACGGAGGATATATTTTTGGTATGAATCACTAATGTGAGCAGCATCGGAAAAGGCTGATTCAATAAGATCTTTGAAGTCGTGTGACACTTTTATCATCCGTGAGCACACAAGCGGTCGGAACCCCCCAAAACACATTAGGCTTGACTTACCGCAATGTACTCATTGAAGCTGATCTTGTTGTCGTTATTGCGATCGAGTTGCTGGATGATTTCCCGGACCTTATAACCTGGCTGCGGATGTCCAGTCTCTCGGAGAAGTTCATGGAGCTCATAATCATTGATGTAGCCGTCATGGTCCAAATCTACAGGAAAGGAAGACGCAAAAGGTCATGCAAATAGGACGACGGCAATACTAGATTTATATTCTACACTAATCCACTCACCAATCTTCCCGAACATTTCCCGTATTTCCTCCAGTTCGTCTTTTGATATCTTTCCAGACATGTTTGTGTGATTGACCTGAGGATGGTCAGTCAGCAAAAGGTCGGCCTGCAGTGGAAATAAAAGGAACATTCAGACTCACAAATAGCCCTTTATGGGTTGCTAAAGTTTTTATTTTGTCCAAGCACTCTAAAAATGACTGAATATTTTAGGGTCTTTTGTTCGGGCAGCCAGAATAGAGAAGCCCTGCGGACAAACTGTGGGAAAAGAAACGATCCAATAACATGACTCGCTCAAGTCAGCCAAACTCTCTAAAACATTGTATTTTGTTTTCCGAAACATATTTCCAAACTCCTCCGAGACAGTCACCATCTCCTAAAATCCCAGAAAGTAAGGCATTCCTTTCAGTAGCTCCTTCCTGAGTGCAAAAGCCAAGGAATGCACAAGGGGCCTTGCGCAGCTTGGCGAGGAGGGTGTGATGCCTCTGCGAGGCCAAACCGGTATGGCGGCATTCCTTGCCAACGCAAGTGTTCACAAAACAAAAGATGAAGCTGAAACTGCAGGGACAACCTCAACATTTCCAGACAGAACGGGGTTCTTATTTCCTGATTCAAAATCCAGACTAGTGACTTTTCAAGACGTCTTAGTCAGAAATACCAGGCAAAGTTATTTCTGGTTTTTGCACTACCACAGTTGTGTAAACAATACTTGAATTGTGAGAAAAGGTGAAAAGATCATTGGAGCATATGGATTGTTCTTGATGTTTGTTTTGCACTCTTGAAGTTTCTATTTAGCAAACAATGGACTGAATGACTTAACTTCCTCTTGTTCGAGAGAAAACCATTAACCAAACCATTAACGTCTTAATGAAAGGTGATGAACGACAGCCATGTGGTCTCAAGAGATTAGCACAAGCATCATTTTGATAAGTCTGCTTACATTACTTGAAAAACAGAATGGTTTTTCTTCTGCAAAATGCTACTAAATCTGGGCAAGACCCAACCCGAAAACGATTAGGAAAATAACCGCGTTGCTAAATTTAACCTCCCCAGAAGGCTGTGAAAATGGGTCTGAGGCCACAACAAGGGCCGACACACATTACCTCATTTGCCGGCCCTTGTCGCACACCCTCGACAGAGGCCGAGGGGAAACAGAAGAGGGGGTTAAGTACGCAGTGTGCGATCACAGATGGCGATGGACAAATGTGAGCCGCGAAGCTGGTGGCGGAGAAGAAAAGAGTGTTTGTAATCGCCTCATGAAACCGTGGCCTTCAATGAGACTCGGACAGTTGTCGTTTCGAGGCAGCTGCCCTCAGGTTTGGAGAACGAGGGCAACATATGATGGTCCAAATAGGCTCATTGAATTATAATGTAGTCTATAAAGGCCATTTAAAGACTCACTCCCAGTTTTGATTAAGAGGAGTAGTGCTCCGCCCTGTGCTTTCTTCGAAAGGTTACGTAGAAACTGCGAAGCGCACAAATAGACTGGCGGCCTTCCCATGTGTGGTCAAGTTAGTACCCAACACACCCAACAGTCTGTAAGAACACAGATAGATTTGAACGCCGGAGCCAAAAAGCTTGTAACATGTGCGTCCAACTGACTCAGAATCTTATGAGCGTGCGGTATGCTACGCCACTTCCTTTTCATGGCGCGTGGCTAAAGATAGGGTTGACGGACGGGTACGGTACGGTGTCACAACTGCTGTGTGGAGAAGCTTAACAGATGTGACATCATCTAAGGCCCCAAGCAAGGCAAATCAATCAACATGGTCAAATGAAACAGCTCAGCTTTCGAACTGGAACAAGTTGCTTTGTTTTGTTAAGGTCACTGCTTAGTAGTCACTGAAAGGATGTAGGTGCGGTGGGGGAAAATAGAGCACGGCTCTCAGCAGCCATCACTTAGGAATGCTACTGGATGGGTTGGAAAGTTTGGAATCGGGCGGCTCTTTCAACCACGGATAAAGCGACACACCTAACAGATGATTTTTTGAAGTATTTGTTCATGCTGTGCCCTTTAGAAGATAAATGCTGTTTTTTTTGTTCTCCAACTTCTGACCTCCCAGCATTGTTTGTAAATGTTCAATACGGCCTATTCTGTTGAGGGTCATGACAAGTTAAAACAGAATATGCCTCTATTATGACCACCAATGAATCAACGAATTGGGCAAGGAGTCCCATTCAAAGGTGACCCATTAACCCACGAGATAACAAGCTATGGAGATACTCAACTTTGCCGCCCTTTCGGGGAAGAATATTTTACTTAAGCAGTGTTCACTTAGAAGACTTTACTGGGAAAGTGACAAAAGTGCACAACGGTCTAAACAAGCATCAAGCGGAAGGTGAAGGTAGCCGTTTTGAGGCTCACGGCACAGAAAGTGGGTCGACCTGTTTCACGTACACACGGGCCACACAAGTCACACCCTTTTCCTTGATTGTCTGGTTTGTCTTAACAAAGACAACATCCCATCAACAGCACACAGTGCCTGCCCACGTGCTTTTGTGCAGGGAAAACTTTATGTAAAGCAGTAATGCCACACATTCAAGGACAAATTCCAATCAGGAAAAACCAGCTATTTTATTTGCCCAAAATGGAAGTGCAAGCAACACTTTTTTTTTTCCACTCCTGACATCATGACTAATGATTTAGAATCCTGACACCAGTAATAGGAAGGCATTAACACTAGACAAGCCGCCTCACACCTGGTAAAACACTTAACTTTACATGGCATTTCTGTATAGTAAAATCATTGACTTTTACAAACAATTTTGAGCAATGTACATTGGACAATCTGATATAACAGAAATGTGTACATGAGGGAGCGGCACATCCCCAGTGAATCATTTCCTGGTATAATGCCAGCATTATGGAACATTTGTCCAAAAAAAAAAAGACATAACAAGGCAGGTCTGTCATCAGGGAAACTGTTCGTCCACGCGCACACAAAAAATACATGCGGGATGTATTTTTAATTATTTAAATGTAGTGCATGTGCGTGCACGGGTGCTTAATTTGCATAAACGTGTTTTTTTTTTTTTTTTTTTTTTTAGCTGTCGTGCAGTTTATTTCACGATTTAAAAAATGTCACTTTAAAAACACCTTTTTGCAAGGTCTCCGATATACGATTTTAGAATTTTCAAGACAAGTTTAAGGCTAACAGGAGTGGATCAAAGAGTTGAGAGTAAATTGTAGATGTTGGATAAGCAGATTTGTATAAAAATAAAAGAGCAGCCAAAGCTAGGGTGCTAGCAGACAAGATTCAAGTTAACAGACGGCGAACGAGTCTTGTTCCAGCTTTTCCAACGCTCCACGCCGGGACGTGACGAGGAAGATGGACACATCAAAGACGTACATTCAACTGAACGCAGCAACAAGAGTAAATTCGACAGGAAATCGATACTCACTCTCGGTTCGCCTGAAATTCCAGACTTCGTCCAGCTCGCAGTGCTGTCTTCTCCACGTCGAGTGCGAAGTAGCCCGTAGTTGGAATTCTTGTCCCGCCCTGCTGTGGCGTCACCGCCCGCTGGATTGCTGAATGGAGGATGCTGTGGCGGCGATCGGCTATTTACCGACTCGCTCTTTTTCGTAAAGGCCGACATGATCGTAATCCTTGGCAGGCTCTCCATAATAGAACTAATTGTGAGTGCTCCTTGAATTCTCAGTGATTATTGCTAAGCTAACGAGGCTAATTATCCTACTTACTATTGTCGCGTGGGGAAGTGAAGTGATACTCTTAAAATCTTATCCCAAATGTGAGTGAACGGGCTCTTTGGTTCTTTAATGTAAGTAAAGTGTCTATTGACCGCTTTAAAGTAGATGACGTCACAAACAATTGGACTCTTTCATGTTAGTGATGTCACCCCCCCCCCCTCCTCACTACAATAGTTCCTTTTAAAACAATAAATCTCAGTTGTATTCACCTAAAGTATAAATTTTCCCTATTTTTTTTTGTTAGTGACCCATGTTTCCAGTTTTTGTTATGATTCACTGATTTGTTTGTTGTTTTGGTGTCTCGTTTGTTATTTCGGTCATTTAAAATGGGTATTGCAGATCGCTGAAGAGATTACCTAATTCATTTTTTCCTTTATTTTTCAAGTTGCTCTTGTCCATGATTTCCCCTAGCACTGTTACAAATGTTACAAAACCGTGTAAATTAATAATCGTTAAAACTATGGTATTTTTAGACAATTTAGAAAAGTGAATGTAATTTATTAGCCATCGTATTTAAATCTCTTTCCTGCAATATAACATAAACTCTCAGTGGATCACTTACATAGATGTGCGTTACCATAAACTAATGACTTGTAAGACAACGCAATTATTAGTTCAAATTTTATTTCCTGTCCACTTTTATTTGCGCTGTGACTTTTACGCCAAACCAACAGGGGGCGTAAAGTAGTAAAACTCTTAGCAGGCAAATTCGCCATTCCAAAACGAACGGGGAAATGCCCGTTTTTTTTCTTTTATTGGCGTACGATGTGTCCTCAAAATAAGAGCACCCTTCCCGTTTTATGTATGCTTAAAACCAAGGACGTTGACTATTGATCCAAATGTCGCAGACATGTTGAGGTAAATAGGAGACACCACTCCGTTGTACTTTTTAACAGGAACGGCGAATAGCGACCCGCTAATTTAGCTACAAAGGCTAGCAGTCAGTCTGACGCAAAAAACGCTCCTTTCCGAATATTGTTAGTGAAGAGGGAGCATCAGCAATGTGAGCATACTCTTCTGTTTATACAAACCTGTATACTTTATCATACCAATCGATGTGTAAATACTTATTATTGGTTTATAGAACCGTAGTTGCTCAATCAGCGCACAGAGTACACAGAGCTGGTAATTCACCTTTACACATAAGGGACACCTCAGTAACTTCATGACACATAGATACAAAACATTCCGTAGATAACAGGACCTTCAGAAGATAACAGAACAAATGTCTGCCTTATGAGGATATGTTTTTCCTTCTTTTCTCCTCGCTTTTCTTCTCTTCCTTATTCCTGCTTGGCTTCTGACCGGAACCATGAGGTTGTTGTTTAATCTGCTGAAATTCATTGTGTACGGACAGCCGTAAAACAACCCAAGACCTTGTAAAGAACTATTACTCCACATCTTTGTTTTCCTTGCTCGACGACGGACATCTTAAACAAAACCCAACATTAGTGACTCATTAAAAAACAAACAAACAAAACCTGTTAGCTTAACGTGTACACATTTTATAATGTTTAACTTTATTGACAGCATGATATTTGGGCATTTAGTATTCTAACAGACGTATAGATAACACCTTTCTCTTGTCTCTTGCAGTGCTACGACAAGCAAAATGAATGTATTGATCACCAAGCTGCACGAATACCTGGCCCATTCTACACATGAGGACAGCAATGACACACCTGAACCTCATGGTAACATCACGACCCATTTATCATTGCTTAACATTGTTCAAAAAGTTTGTTGACATTTTATGTCCTACATTTGCAGATGTTACAAACAGAAATCGCTCGGTGGAAAAATCAGCAGCCCCCTCTGTGATGGAGGTAATGGAACCTGCAGTAGTAACTGGTTAAGCAAACCACATTAAATGTATTGAAATAGAATTAATGTTTTTTTTTTTCAATGTACAAAACAGTTCACATGGATACCAATAAAAGGTCAACATACAGAAACAAAGTCAACAATTAGAAATGTACCATCCTTTCTTAAAACAAAGTCAATTGTTTTTATAAAGTGTTTTGTCTCATGCAGGTGAACCAATGCAATGATGAATGTTGTTAATTATTGGTCACTACTATTGGTTATTAATCGTGGCAAAAAGCAAATTACCACGCAATAATTACAACTGCATTATAAAAGTGTTATTCTCTTCGCAGGCACTGGTGGACTCAAAATTCTCCAGAAGGTGATTTTACAAGAACTACATGCTCAGCGCATGACAAAAATAAGAGGAACAGGGTTTTGATGTAAAATACTTACATTTTTTTCCCCAATATCATTTCAGGAAACCTTCTGTTGTTAAAAAGCATTCAGGCTTGGATGAGTCTGCTGACTCAAATGACAGTGACAATGTAGATTTCCCCTTTTGTGCAAATGGTTACCCAGATACCACTTGCCTTCCAAAAGGTATGTTTTATTTTTGCCACATTACTTTGACACACTAGTTTTCAATTCAACGCAGTTTGTTGTAAGTTCTACCTGTAAAATCCAATGACACTTCAGTTATGACCAATGTAAAGTTCTGTCATTTCTAATCTGATGTTACAATGTAATGATTTGTCCAGGCACTGTTTTGGTCAGACCTGAACCCGTAGATAACGGCAGAGATGACTTCAGGGGTCCTGAGTTCTGCAGCCGCAAAAGTAACGTGTTCCGGAAAGAATTTTCAAGAAGACGTGGAGGTCACTCAAGTGCTGGTGAACAAAATTGCAACAAATGTCGCAAGCTATGAGAACGCATCTTTGTAGCTAACAATGTTGTCACTTTTTACAGGGGTTGATAATTTGGAAAATGTCAGTTGCACTGCTTGTGGTCGTCAAGTAAACCACTTCCAGAGAGATTCTCTTATTCGCCACCCAGTTCTCAAAGTGCTTATTTGCAAAGTGAGTCAGGAATTCATTTTATTTTTTGCGCTTCCTTTATATCTTACCATGTCCATCCGGATTCAGGAGTTTTTAAAGAGCTCTAAATGTTGCGAGACTACATAAATCATTTTTTATCTAATGTCTTGGTTTAACAGTCATGCTCCAAATATTACTCGAGTGACGACATCAGCAAAGATGGAAATGGAATGGATGACCAGTGTCGGTAAGATTCAAACTGGAAACCAAACACTTTTATTTTGTGTGTTATGTTTAAAATTGACCTTCTGATCTTTTGTTATTTCTCATATAGTTGGTGTGCAGAAGGGGGCAATCTTATCTGTTGTGATTTCTGCAGTAATGCCTTTTGCAAGAAGTGCATCCTGAGAAATTTAGGGCGAAAAGAGCTCTCTAGCATTTTGGCAAGTGAGTGGTACTGCTATGTGTGTAACCCTGAGCCCCTTTTTGGCCTTGTGATGACCTGCGACAACGTCTTGGAGAACATGGAGCCTCTGTGGCAACAACACCGCAAGAGAAACCGAGCCGAGCCAGGGAAATCGGAAGTATATGGGGACCTGCCTCTACCTCAAATCCCCCCCTTTCCTAAACGGGATCATAGTGGTATGGATGGTACTGTTGTGTTCAACTACAACACTCTAAATGTCTCCAAGGAAATGACCGCTAAGGTGAAACATTTAGTGGACTCTGCAAACAATGTGAACACGAGCTTTCTTCATTTCATTCATACCGCCACAAAGGTTAAGCAAGGTGTTCGAAGCCTCTATTTGAAGTCATATTTGTCAGTGGTGAAATCCACGCGAGCGTCTCTTGCGGCACTCGAGGAAAGCATTAAAGAAGAATTCAGCGACTTAGACGTTTCCAGCTGTTGGGAAGAGTTACTAAACGATAATGTTGAGGCCCCACCTGCCACTGAAGCAGATGCAAAGAGCTCCAGTGAAGGAAGCTTGAATAACTTCCCGAAGCTGTCGGATGACCATCTGGAAAAGGAAGTCCTCAGCGAGAGCACAAGTGAGCACGTGCAGAATCTGAGGACGATAGACGTGCAGTCTCCCCAAAGTAGTCTCAAAATGACCAAAAAACTAGTGGTCAAACTTAGACCAGTACCTCTAGCACAAGAGCCCTGCTCAAATGCACAGCTCCTTTCCAAAGACATGGCTGAAGAGAAGATGAATGGAAACGATGTGTCCGGTAATGAAGAGATGGCTGTTGCTGACAGCAAATTGACTGTAGACCACCCAAGCACACTACTCCACCTCGAAGAGGAGCAGAGCAATCGGAGGTCCCCCCGCGTCAAGACCACACCATTGCGTCGTCCAAGCGACGTCAAGGGTAAACCGGCTGTCTCCACAGCAGACAGCGAGAGCGATTCGGAAAACGAGGCACAGCCCAGCTCAGGGGCTGCCCAAACCGCTAAAGAACAAAGCCAGACCAGAGATGACTCTGACTCCGATGAAATACCTGCCGTGCTTCTTGAACGAGTAGCAATGACTAAAAGCTCAGAGTACTATCAACAAAGTGACGCTGAAGACGAGGACAACAATGACGACAGTCCAGCATCTGGCAAAATGGCCAAAAAGCGTCTCCTCTGGCTCACAAAGAACACCCCGATATCCCCCGAGAGGATTCGCCGCAAACGTAAACTGCTGGACTGTTCGTCCGAGTCGGACTCCATTGCGAAGATTCAACGGGAAGTGGGAACGGATTCCTCCAGTGACGATCAAGACCTGCAGAATCAAAAGCAGCACCCGAAGACCCTCAGGCCCATCGGCAAGTCGCATCTTGTCAAGAGCGAAACGGAAGGGTGTGCTCGACAGCGGGGTATAACGGAGGTCAGAAAGCACAAGACTCACACTCTCCAGGAAGTAATAGTGACCTCGTCGTCGTCAAGCGAGGATGACGAGGACTCCGAGAGTGACGCCGATGATCATAAGATGAAAGCAATCACAGAAGATGGGAAGTCAGTGGGACCAGCAACTTTTCATCCATTTTCTGGTAAGTCTGACAATGTGCACAGTTCCACTCACCATTGGCAAAACATGGTAGTATTTCTAGTTATCGGATAACATGGTTAATCAGCGTTACAAGTCTGCTTAAACGATATGTGACAAAAACTCAAATTCTCACGAGGCTTGCAGGCATATCCTCGCTGAGTTTGAGCTAGTCCATTGCAGGACACATAGACCGACAAGCATTCACACTCCCATTCGTTATTTTTTTTTTCCTCAAAAATTTGCAGGAAATCAGGATGAAGCTGGGCCCACCTGGGCAGCAGGGGATGAGGACGACCCCGAAAATAGGTATGGTTCTAAAAACCTGGAAGTAGAGTGTATAAAACAGCCCAGGTTTGGGAGAAAGACTGCAAGTCCGAGAAGCAAAGCCGCCGCTAAAAGCACCAGCTCCATTGCCATCAAGAGTCAGTTGCGGTCTTTTCACGCGCGGCCAAAACGTAGCTGCAGTAGAGCGCCGGAAATCAAATACACATTCTAATAGAAAAGACAGAGGGCTGTTTTCTTTACGTTAAGATTTATTCAAATGTTTATCTTTCTGATATAAACCGAAGCAAAAATACTTGTAGCGAAATGTCCTAAAGGAGGAACTGCCTTACATTCCAACTTGGTCATGTGTGACAGACAAGTTTATATGCTGTGAAATTATTTTAACCGAGTAACAGACTCAAGCCTGCTAGCCTGGGTTGCTAACTTGCGACACGACAAAGTTCTGTGCAGCACTTTGAACTGATGCAAATGTGACATACTTCCAAAGGTGAAGTAGGAAGTTTAAATCTTGCCTGTCTGAATTTAATCCTCAGATTGGTTTATTCTAAATCATCTGTTATAAAAAACAAAACAAAAAATCTTAACGTTTACAACATGCTTTTGAGCACATTGTTGGCAAGAATAAAACGGAAATGCTTCACCTTCATTGTTCTGAATTTCGACCACTCACAGATTCGTAAATTATCGTTTTTAGTGTTTAATTTTAGGTTACTACATTAAAAATTTTAAAAGTATTTTACTAAATGAAGATGCCTGTGAATATTCTCCTTTGTCCAGGTCATTTCATTCTCTTTTGACAGGCCTTGTTTAATGACGTGAAATATAACCTATTTTAATCAAGCTGCCTTTCCATCGGTTTGTGTTGAAGTTTTATTTTCAAAACTTCATTTTAGGATGTAAAAATCCACTTGAATATCTACTATATTTGAGACTTTTATGGTGCCCATAATTTTGTCATATAAATAACTGTGGGGAAAAAAACAGTTGAAAACAACAATGATTCATGCAAGATTTTGTTATGACATAATACTCTCTTTTTTTAAGGGCCTGCTCTACAAAAAAAGCTCCACCAAAAAGAGCACTTGCCAACAAAAGCATATTGTGTTTTCTAATGACCTTTGACTTCCGCCACCTTGAGAGCAACGCTCTACTTATGCTATCTTTTTATTTAACATTTTGTACACTTAACAGTCATGCTTACCATCATTCATTATTTTTCAATCAGTAGTGTAAGCAACATCCCAGCAAATTTAAAAAGGAAGAGACTTATTGAGTACTGACAAATTTGGTTTAAGGCTAAGTAATTCTCTTTTCACTAGTACCAATGAAGCAGCAGTCCTTGTTCCACTGAGGTTTTGTGAGATCTCTCACCATACTAGCTTGAATAACTGCAATGAAGGCCAAGCCCTCAGGAGCGGTGTGAGCTCATGCCGTTGAAACTGAAGCCAACATTTGACTCAAAGGGGCTTTTCCCTGTCGGGAAAAAAAGAAAACAAAGTAGCTGGAAAGAGTGTGTTGATGTGCTAGTGAGGCAAATATGATTGCAATCTGTGGGTAGCGTCTGCATCCGGATCTCAGAATAAGCCACCAGTCATGTTTCAATTTACCGTAGCTTTCCCTCCACCAACCTTTATTAGCGGTTTTGTATGTTTTACCCCACTTTCTATGCGCAGATAAACATTACTGCTGACCATTTTCTAAAGTTGAATTGCGTAGCTTCTTTAAATGGAGGACTTTGACTCCCCTCCAATTCGCACTGCAGAGAAGGCAGTCGCGGTTCTCTAATTTGTGTTTCGAATAAATGTACTTCCAAGTACAACGAACAATGATGTAAATCTGAGAATTGAGAGTGGGCTGTGAAACAACAACAAGCACCCAAATTCCGATTATGTCGCTTTTTTAATGACACCCATGTTTGTTTCTCGTGTTTTTCTCTCCAGGTCGGATTTTCTGACAGCACAGCAGTGATTGCAGTGCTGTTAGGAAGGAATGTCTTAAATGTGGGATTTTGTAGCCCTCGACTCATTAAGTTCTAGTTTGTGGCTTTTATTTTTTATTTTTTTGACTCGCTAGTAAAATGGTCAGCAAGAATGTGGAGATCGCATTGGACAAAACATGTCAAATACTTCAGCAGTGCTGACTAAGCACTCCCAATTTCAATTGCTGCTACACTGTAACACATCCCGGTTTTAACACATTGGATACAGTAGCAGTGAAGACGGCTGCTCCCTTCCCTCTAGTGACTCGTGTCTATGACCGACTTTTAGATTTGAGGCTTGTGTAAGCATGGTTGGGATTTTATGAGAGATTTGACATGGGATGGACAATTAAGCTCAAATCTGGAAGAAGCCCAACAATTTGTGTTTCATTCGGGGTTGATTTACCTTATTTCAAGATCATAGTAGTTATCATTTTCAATGTGGGTCATAAACAGAATGATTTAGAGACTCTAGAATTCTGCTTTCCCTGTTGTATAGTGTAGGGGAGATACTTTGTTACATGACTTTACATGTACAGTCGGTATTTATATGTTGTAGTTGTAAAGGATGTTAATGAACAGGTTTTGGATCAACAAAGTCATTGTACCCCTCTAATCTGTCTTTAACTAATGAGGGGTTGGGCCTGGACCCTTTCTTTCTCCTCAAATCTTAATTTGTCATCTTGAAATGTGCTGGACTATTTTTAGTCCACAGAACGTGCACAAAACCATGTCTTTTGAGGTTCGTCATCAGTGATCAATCTTCCAAATGCCGTCTGGGTGAATAATAAAAATACCATATACCCGTTATCTTCTTGTAAAAAGTCTTCCCGAGACCAAGTCTATTTTCTTTTTTCGTCCAATAATAGGTCATTAATTGCCTTGTGTCTTTATATTTGTCAATAGTGTAATATGAGGTTAAAGAAAAACAAATACGAAAGGGAATAATGATGTAATAAAAAGAAACACATTTCGACCCTACAAGAGCATACACCAAGGATGTCTTTGTGTTTTGGTGGCATCTGTGCGTACAACTTGTTTGGTCTAATAAATGTTTCCTCTTTAAAATGTCTGATCAGTCTTTTCTGCTGTTTTACCTGTCAAACTATCACCTTTCCAGCTTTGCATTCTTGTTTTGATACTTGTTTGGCTTTCTAATAGGTTATACTGATTTGGACTGATTTGCAATATTTATCTAGCCATGTAATATGTAATTTTACAGCTGAAGCTTTTGTCACTTATCATGAAAATGAATTTGTGGTACCTTGTCCTTCTCTTCTACTTTTTAAAAGACTCGCTAAGAACATGCTTTTGGCCCAAATCAATGCCAACTTGTCATCGCTTGATGAGTTATCAGCAGATGAGGAAACACAGGACGATGAGTCGTCTTCGGAGGCTGAAAAGGATTTGAAAGAAGTCAGTGAAGAATGTGGAGAAGATGGTGAGTGTGCCCTGTAATATCGCTGTGTGCATTTCATCCAGATACACACAACCCCCTTAGGCTTGTTGAAAGCTTGGAAGTCCAAGCCTCCCGTTGGTTACGTCATCATCCAAATGTCTGCTACAGGGCAAAACCTGTCCTCTGACGCTGGCCCTGATGGCTCCAACTTGAGGCAGCACTCCTTGCTGCGCCACAAACTCACCTTGGATGAGGGCACAGGAAGTGACAAGGCAGCGTTAGGGAATAAAGCACGGAAGGCAGACAGGAAGAGAAGAGTCGTCCCCAAGGAGCTGAGCTGTAAGGACACCTCATACATGGAGCACTTCCTTTGTGGCTCATCTTGGAATTTTCTTAATGTGTCGCTACTTTATGTCCAGCTAATGATGAGAGCGAAGTTACTGATAACTCATCGGACACGCAAGTATCTGCAATGAGCGAGGAGCTGAGTGATTCAGAGGATGAAGAGAACCTGGAAAGGTATAAAGAATGTCGTCCACGTCGTCGCCGAAATAGTGGGTTAGTATAGGGTTAGTATAGAAAACGGATGGATGGACACTTCTGATGTCATAGATGTACAAATGGCAGGTACTTCATGTGTGTAACCCGTTTAGTTTTCTTTTTCCAGTTCACCGCCTAAAGTCAAGGAGGAGACCCTTCGGCCGTCTCCGTTTGTTAGCAAGACCCCGGTGACCTGCATTTTGTTGTCTGACACCAGCAGCGATGAGGTAACTAGCAATGACCAATCACCATCACTTGCAAGAAGTTTGAAGTCTGATGTTGCTGACTTCTATTGCCGCAGAATGAACAAGATAACACTGAGGGCGATTTTAACAGCAGTCAGGGCACACCCAAAGGACGCAAAAAAATCCGCCGAATCATCCAAGACGACAATCTCCGGTCTGAGACCCAGGAAGCGCTACGGGAGGAGGAAGAGAGATGTAGACGACTAGCAAGTAGGGAGCAGCTGATAGAGGAGCGTCGAGAGGTAGTGCACACGCATCGAGTATAAAGGCAAGCATTCAAGACTGACAGTCCAGCGTTGCCTTCAGGCAATTGTCATAGATCATTCTCAGGAGTCCGTCACCACTAAGTTAATTCTGGATCAGGATGAGGGGACCAAGACACCGCTAGTCCAGGTGCACAGGAACCTAGTAATTAATCTCAAGCCTCACCAAGTGGACGGTGAGTGGACACTCACACGTGCACACATTGAATCGTTCTTTACTGTTTCACTTGCACTTTTCTACTGTATGTTTACCTCAATTTCAAATGCAAATATACAACTGGGCGGGGCTTCAGAAATGTACTCTACTGGATTAAAAAAAATAAAAATAATAGAGCTAATGTATCACTTTGAGGCGACTAACGCCCTCTTGTGGCACAATTTTCACACAGAAAACGTTTTCTTTTTTTATTTGACAAGTGCTTTACCAGTTGGAATTTGAATGCATGTTTAAGACG
The DNA here is from genome assembly GCF_033458585.1 of Syngnathus typhle. Classification (NCBI taxonomy): domain Eukaryota; kingdom Metazoa; phylum Chordata; class Actinopteri; order Syngnathiformes; family Syngnathidae; genus Syngnathus; species Syngnathus typhle. The sequence goes on from NC_083752.1 coordinate 6,837,622, forward strand.
GTTATTTTGTTTTATTTTATTTTTTCCCCCAACCTTTTTCATTCTCTGTCCTCATCAACAGGACTCCAGTTCATTTGGGACAACTGCTGTGAGTCAGTGAAGAAGGCCAACGCCAGTCCAGGAACAGGCTGCATCTTGGCTCATTGTATGGGCCTGGGAAAGACCCTGCAGGTATTGATCCATTGATAGTAGTTTAAAAGAAATGTCTCCTTTAATTTTTCTCACGATTTGTTTATGAATGTTTGTTCCTTCTTTTCTCCACTTATCTATTTTTAGGTGGTTGCCTTCCTCCACACGGTATTGCGGTCGAAGGTCTTACATTTTAAAACGGCCTTGGTGGTGTGTCCTCTCAACACTGTGCTCAACTGGGTTTCCGAGTTCAACAAATGGCAAAAAGAGTTAGGGAAAGATATAGTGAAGGTATGGGATTACACACACACGTACAGTGACAAAACATGCATCCTCGTTTGGTTAATGTCGAAAAATACAAATTACAGGTTACTGAACTGGCCACCAAAAAGAATATTCTCACACGACTACAAGCAATTCAGAGCTGGCACACGACTGGTGGTGTGATGATTATGGGTTACGAAATGTTCCGAAACCTCTCGCTATCCACCAAACTGAGCGACAGCAGGTTAAAGCAGCAGCTTAAAAGCCTACTGGTAGATCCAGGTAGAGTACTTTGCACTTTTCAGGATCCCTCAACATGCTTTTTCTGAGGCTGGTTTGTCAACAGGACCAGACTTTGTGATATGTGATGAAGGGCACATTCTGCGCAACGAGTGCTCCAACATTTCTAAAGCCATGGGTGCCGTAAAGACGCGGCGGAGAGTGGTACTAACTGGCACGCCGCTGCAGAACAACTTGGTCGAGTGTAAGTTGGCATCGCTATGCTAATGCGACACATTCCTCAACACTAAGTCCCACTTCTAAAAACTGACACCCCTTTCATATCGTCCCTACAGACCACTGCATGGTAAATTTCATCAAGAAGAACCTTCTGGGCTCACTGGGGGAATTCCGAAACCGCTTCGTCAACCCCATCCAGAATGGCCAATGCGCCGACTCCACACCCAAAGATGTTCGAATCATGAAGAGGCGCGCGCACGTCCTCCATGCAATGCTGGCCAGATGTGTGCAAGTAAGAACCATTTTTTTTTTTATTATTACTATCTTTTCACATTGCCTCAGCAATTACTACATTTGTATTCCTTTTCCTGTAGAGGAGGGATTACTCCGAGGTGGCTGCGTTTCTGCCTCCCAAACACGAGTATGTGGTGGCAGTCAGGGTGTCTCCACTTCAGTATAAGCTGTACAGCCACTACCTGCAGCATGTTAGTGGTGAGTAGTTGTGATGGAGATGATTTCCCCCCCCCCCCCCCCCCTACTATTGTGTAATCACAATTAGTGGTTCCTCAGGCTTGGGCAACGTTATCGGCACTGCAAAAATGAAGGTCGGCGCAAACCTGTTTAAGGATTTTCAGGTCCTCGGTCGGATTTGGACGCATCCTTGGTGCCTTCAACTCAGCTATAATACCAAAGAAAAAAAGCACAGTGTAAGAAAATCAATCTCAAGATGTCACAATTTTGGATGAAATATTCAAGATAACTGTTTTTTCGTGATAGAGAGAGTTGGCAAAGAATACCAGCGCTCCACTCATGGAAAGGTAATACTGAGTGAATCCAGCCTCAAATGCTGCTGAAATAAATAAACCTACTAAAGTCCTTTTCTTTGCCATAGCGGACCAAGCAACAGCAATACCATTGACCCAACCCAAACCGCTGTAGCAAATGTTGCATCAAAAGGTACTGAGGGTAATTTATTGTCAGAATCATTACAATGGCAAATCACAAACACTGTCCTCATGTAGCCCTTGCAGACCCGTGCTGGTTCAAAAATATGTTGTCTCAAAACGATGCCGAAATCCTGGAGCACTCTGGGAAATTAGTGCTCTTATTTGAGATCCTGAAGATGTCTGAAGCCTTGAACGACAAAGTGTATGTCTTTTCCCTCCATTGATCTCATCACCTCTCCTCAGTGCAAAGCCAGACAAATTTTTTTTCCTTTTTTTTTTTCCCCTTCAGGCTTCTGTTCAGTCAGTCTCTGGTCTCGTTAGACCTGATTGAGAGTTTCCTGGCAGCTTCTCACCGAAGAAAAAAGGAGTCACCTGAAGGTATTGTTGATTTCAGCAGTATCTGCCCGAGTCAGTAGATATTTGTTATTTTATAAAGCTTTATTGGTACTGGGAAGTTGTCCTCCAGTCAAAAAAAGCCGTTACGGTAAATCTCCCCCCTGTTTTTTTACGTAGAGAGATGCTGGACTAAAAACATGGATTACTACCGTCTCGATGGCTCTACCTCCGCTGCATTACGTACAAAATGGTCAAATTGTTTCAATAAGTCCTCTAATACACGGTAGAGTTAGACTCCTTTCTTTCCATTTACTAGAACAAACCGATGAGATGAGTTTGACGCAATCCTTTCTCCCTTTAGTGGCCGCTTGTTTCTGATCTCAACAAGGGCCGGCTCGCTGGGCATCAACCTGGTGGCTGCCAACAGGGTGATCATCTTTGACGCCTCGTGGAATCCTTCTCACGATATTCAAAGCATCTACAGAGTGTACCGCTTCGGCCAGGTCAAGCAAGTGTTTGTGTATCGCTTCTTGGCACAGGTGAGCTCACTGGTCACATGCCACTTCAAGAACAACAATGACAGAAAAGTACATGGCAGATAAATGATAAACCTTCGTCTATGTTGGTGTGTAGGGCACAATGGAGGAGAAGATCTATGATCGCCAAGTGACAAAGCAGTCTTTGTCCTACCGAGTGGTGGATCAGCAACAGATCGAGAGACACTTCACCCTTTCCGAGCTCACTGAACTTTACACGTTTGAGCCAGATTTACTGGACGAGCCTCAATCCAGAAAAACTAAGCGGAAGACCTCTGACTTGCCAAAGGTAACGAACCATTAGAACTCAGATGTGGTTTGTTGACTCGTGAATAATTGTCATACATTTATGTGTTGTTAGGATCAAGTTCTGGCGATGCTTCTGGAGAAGTGCAAAGACCAAATAGTCAGCTACCATGAGCATGCATCTCTGCTGGACCATAAACAAGAGGAGGAGCTCACTGAAGCAGAACGTAAAGATGCCTGGGCTGAGTATCAGGCTGAGGTAATGAGCCGTACACTGAGCCAGCAGCAGCTTCGCACACATACGCACATCCCCATCTTAATACCAGTGTGTTCTTATATCAGTCCCACACAGCCAGCGCCCCAGTGAAAATCAGTTTGGACACCTTGAATATGAGGACCAATGAAGAGCTGATGGTAAATATGCGGAATCTTCCGGCCAGTGCTCTTTTGCATTTGACTGAATACAACATATTGTGCTTGCAGCACTTGCTGAACAAAAGCAGAGAAAATTTAGCGGCCGCCTTCCAGGCCATGCAGGGTATGACGTCACCTCCCCTCGAGGAGTACATTGTACATGTGGTAAGGCACTGCAACTTTTGTAATAGTAATAACAAAAGGAACGTGAAAATGATCTGGCAGACTCCATATTACACGTAACAAATGTTTGGATTTTAGGGCAAAATAAAAATCCTTCATAATACTTTTCTTATAAATTCCTGTACTTATTGTTACTTGTATTCCAGTGGCGCCAAAATCCACAAATACCCTTGGAGGTGATCAAGATGAAGGCCGGGCAGTGGAAACAAGCTGACGCAAAGGAGCTGGAGCGGAGAAAGGTCCATTATACAGAGGTTCTTGAAGAGCAGCGATTAGTAAGTTAAAATGGGGTTTGATGTGTTGCTATAGAAACAATTAATGCCCACCATGGTTTTATTCCAGCTCACATTGCACATCCAGACCATTTTGAGCGAGCGACGCAATCAAGAGCTACAGGGGGCGACTCCATCTGCTGAAAATCAGCAAACATCAACAAGTAACTGAAGAAAGTGGTAAAAGCTTGGCTTATGTGCCATGTTTTCGTTATGTGGTTAAAATGTCAAATCTTGTTGTTGAAGTTCTCTTCAATCAGCACTTTAGTATGACCAACTCGGTCATTTGCATCTGTTTCTTCCAAGTGAGGATTTCCACCAATACATGCCTTAACTGTTTTAGGAAACTAGTGATTTTTTTTGTAAGAGCAACAGTAATGTTAATTGTGTAATAAATTGCAAGTCAGAACTTTTCCTCAGTGTTATGAGGAGTATTAACATTTCAATAAGCAGGATGAGGATAAACACTGACTATACTTTATTTTCTATGGCTATTTATAAGTTTTCTATATTTGCGCAATGTGCATTTTAGCTTTGTTTTTTTGCACTGTCACTGGAGTAACTGAAGAAGTGTACTTCCCTCAAGGAGGACCAATAAAAATAAAGAAAAAAAAACCTGGGGAAAATACTTGACTAAGAATACTCTATGAAACAACAAAGAAAAAGGTACGTGCGATACTTTGACCTAAACGTGGGTGCTGTAGTGGGGTGTTACAAATGCTCAAAGATGCCACAGGATGGCAGCAAACCACTACTTCGGTCTAAGGAAAACCCCATTATGCAATTAATTTGGGGTACGAAGATGGTGGCAAAACACTACTGTTTTCTAAATGACACTTCTCACCCTGCTTCAACTTAGTTCCCTGGCATCCAAAATAGCAGTCAGCACACATTTTTTTAAATCCACTTGTTTAGAATACAACCACATTTATTCACAGCAATATTTTAAGTTAATAAAAATATTGAAAACACTCATGTAAAAATATTCTTGAATTTTACAGTGATTGTTTTCATTTCCTGAAGTTTGAGGTCCTGTCTGGAATGCTTCTGGTCGATGCAGAGGACTAAGAAATAAAAAAACGCTGCTCAGTTCATAAGTCCAACACATGAGCTTTGTTGCGCTGCAAGCTGCACCATCTGTCAATGTCCTGTGTCCAAGTCCCTCATGTACTCCTGCAGGGCCTGAAGCCTGGCGTCTATCTCCGACAGCTCCGCGCCTGTGTCGATGGAGCTCTCTGACGAGTGGTGCGTGACAGTAGAATAAATGGGCACACATGAATACGGACGGTCACACTCATAAATATTGTACAGCATATATTAAACTAGAGAATGCAAATTTGGGAGAAATTGCATGTGGATACCGAACAACCTGAATAAGTAGGTTCTGATATTTGTGAAGCTGAATTTGAATCAAGATTGCCGTGCTCTCTCTGCAGGTCTCATGCTGACATACATTACCTCTGTCCTTCATCCTGTATGTTGGAGTGCTGCTTAAGGGCTTGCCGGCTATCAGGTTCCCTCTGGACTGTAAACCGTGACAAACATGTTACATATTCAAGAGGTCACCAATGACCAGAAAGCGACACGAACGTCACCTAACTCACCGTACTGGGGCCATTGAATGTATGTTTTCTTCCTCTGTTGAGCGTAAGTACATTAGATGAGATCATGTGGTGTGGACAGTGCTTGGTTCGCATGGAGGAAGTTCACCTGAGCAGCGCTTTGGTCATCTCCTCCATATCCACTAAGGAGCTCTCGGAGGAGTTCCTGCTTCTTTGCCGCTCTATAGACAAACTCCTTCCTCGGCTGCCGGTGCGACTCAACTGAGGACAAGTCTCTCTGGAGCGGGAACGGCCTCGTTCAGGTATCAGTGATGGTGACATCATTAAGTCCCGCCGCACCTTTAACTGTCTGACAAGCACGAGACACGGTCATGACTAATAATTGTTTTTAAAGTATTGCTATCATTTGCAGATTTGGGAGAGAAACTTACTTTTTGAGTTCGGATTCTCTTAGTCGGCGCTGTTTGTCCTGGATGTAAGCAGTTGGATCAAAACGAGGTGCTCGAGACCCTGAAAGTAAGTCAGTCAATTAACCGACAGGACCAAAACACGTTTGTCACTATACATTTTAGGGAATACATGTTTTCATTGACGAAATAATGACACTTTCACCACTTTGTTACAGAGGTCAAAGTTCACACCAGTGGGAGAAGGTGACGGCCTTCGTACGACAGAACGCGTCCCTGTCGAGTCTGCTCGTCTCCCTCTTTCTGTTGACCTTTGCACTCTGTCGCCTCGGCGTTCTCTGGATCCCGAGCGACCCCTGACAGGGTTGTGCGAACGATAGATCTCCCTACATGCGGAAGTGGCCGTCCCTCTGCTACAGATACAAGGTGAGTGAGGAAGATTCATACATGTGAAAGAACCAGTGGCGGCCCAACCCGACCATTATTTCATTCAGAGTCACACCTTCTGCGTAGCAGTGCCAGTTCATTAGTCAGACTTTTGACATGAAGGCGGAGCGTGCACTCCGAGGCCCTCAGTTCATCCAGCTTGAAGGGCGGGAGGGAAAGCGTTAAAAGCGTGACAGTGTCAACAACAAACTCAAGACAGAGTCAACAAGCGCGCCACCTGCTCCATCAGCAGTTGCTGCTCCTGGCATCGTTTGGTGGCCGAGCGCTGACTCTTGGCCCTCTCCTTGAGCAGCTGCTCCTCCAAGGTCTTCACCACGTCCCGACCCCTCCAGTCTTGAGGACCGCCGGGCGTAGAAACGCTTCCGCTGAGCTGCAATCGCTCCAGCACTTTGGCAATGGCCTCTTTCTCCTCCTTCATCAGAGCTAGCCTTGGGAGATAAGATTAGCAGTGTGACATCACCTCACACACATCATGTCTGGTCAATAGCCAGCAACTTCCCATGAGAAATCTCGCTGTAAGGTTCCATGGTGTACTGTTAAACTGTCATTTCCAGATCTGTTCTCATATACAGTATTCCCATTGGAAACTCAAAGTGACAAAGAGCACTTACTCCCCTCGTAAGCGGTGGATTTCGAGCTCCGCAGACTTGCCAACTCCTTGAGAGGTGAGCGCGCTTAGCTCCGCCCTAAGGCTTCTGATCTCTTTCTGCAGGGCGGCCGGGTCCGGCTTTCCGATGTATGGCAGCGGTAAAGGGTAGTGTATCCTAGGGAGGAACAAGTCAGCGGTGCGCACAATCCAAAAGAAAACCAAAACCAAATCACCAAGGGCAACCAAACCTGTCAAACTCCACAGTGTAGATGAGAATAAGGTAACGTTTGGCCGTCAGAGCAGACGACTGCGGATGGCCCCGAGGGCGACCGACCACTCCGGCTTTTCTGTTCCGCAGAAGCTCCAGATCCGCATAGGTCAACAAGTCGAGTGTGACGGAATCACTCGTCTGCAGAAAAACGTAGACATTAATAATCCTGGCTTGACATAAACCAGTGTGGATGGGTTGCAGACATTTATTTTGAAACATTCCTTCATTTATGTTCCCGCCTCCCTCTGACCTCTCTGCCTGGAGAGAGGGAACAAGATAGCATGGGAATCTTCCAATTTTTCGCTCCAGTGTCCGCTGCGGCTCATGCTGCCCGAAGCGTCTTCCTGTCCGTTTACATCCTTCTATTTACTCGCAAGCCACCTATGTTGAGCTTTGTTTGCCAACATACCTTTCTCACGGCGGATTCCAACATGCTACAAAAAATGGGGAACTGTTTGAAGTTGCCTGTTTTGCGTGTGAGGTCTTCGATGTCTGAAAAAAAAACAGGAAGGATGCAACATGAGGAATGTGACTTAAACATGTACACGCCATCTTTGATTGATAACTGACAACTTACACGCCGGATCAAATTCTCCCCTCCACTGATCTGCCGTCTTTGAATCCGAAATTTCCACCAGCAGCACGCCCTTATCCACTTCCACCTTCACGGCAAATTCCGCTCCTCGGAACACAATATTCTCCATCACCTCCAAGCCCTCCTCCATTTTTCAGTCTGTAATAAAGGGACGACCAATTTCAATCAATAAGTGCCTTGCAGTGGAAAAAACCCCAATAAGACTTAAATGTAATCATTTGTAACAGCTGAATCAGTGATACAATAAACTCTGGGATTTTTTTTCTCTTTTTGCTGAGGTCTGACTTTGATGAAATTGGTCCTATTCACACAGTAACTAGACAAGCCCAGACTTCACTCTGACAGACTATATTTGTATTTATGAGAAAATTAAGTACAGCGCATTATCATTTGACCAAATTTTGGTGACATATTTGCTCGTTGGTGTGCCGTGAGATTGGGGCAGATGTAACATATGTATAATGTGTCTTGGCTAAAAAAAACAGTTTCGAATTGAACAGCTGGAGGGCACGCGATGCTTTTACCAAAACACTCCACTAGGGGACACTGGTGAGTCAGAAAATGCGTCAAATTATTTTATTTGAATTTATTTGAATGAAAAAAGTTGTTAAATCAAAACGTATTAAGGACAATCTTTTAATTACACACAAATAAGAACAACAACATACTTTCTGTTTATATTGGGTCCGTGCAAGCATGCAGTTCCCGCTTAGCATCATTTTCTACAGTGAAAGCAAAGGAAATCAGTGACACTGCTAATCTTTTACCGTAGTTACCATGCACACAAATAGTAAACATGTCAATTTGTTCAATTTGCTTGCTTTACTAGTGCGATGCGACACCGTGGTTCCATCTTTGGGATCGGTCGCTTGAACCGTAGGCGGGTCTCTTGAGATTGATTCAAATAGACCGCTTGACCATTTTGGCAATGATATCTCCCGATCGTTAGCTTTAGCTAGCTAACACGCAGGTTCTGATAACAGCAACAACAATGCAAGCTTCCTGTGCAGCTTTGCAAATTGATGTGTGAAACGCGTCACTTTATTTGCAGGGAACATTGCACATTGTTTACCTTTAGTTTCAGCGGTGCGTCTTGAAGTCGCTAGTCGTCCGTAAACGGCTAATGTTGGGAAAACATCACGGTGTGTTGACTGGATGAAGATACAATTAAATGGCATTGAACTCTGCTTTCTTGGTACTTTTCTCCGGGTCCCAAAAAAATTGTGAGCCACCTAAAGGAAGACCTCAGGCGCTTCAACTACCGGGAAACGTTTAATTCTTCTTCTTCTGTTTGATTCGCTGAAGTAACACTCCTTTTTCCGCTTCGTTTTGCCATCCCCGGCTCGTTGCTTCTCTCTAGAGGTGAAGACCTGCCAGTGTCATCACCCGAGAAGACGCATACTTTCGATAAATCTTTTAAATCAATTTTGATCATATTTTTATTTGCTTTAATGTGTAATGACACTTGCAAATGTATAGTAAACGTCAAAATACATACAGTACTGTTTAGTAAAAAATATCAGCAAAATATGAGACAATATCATTTTATGAAGTGAGCAGAATTTCCAACAAAAACAACAATATATCACCAGTAATGAGAATATGCACTAAATAATCAAAATAGATGATTTTTTTGCTGAAGATTTGCAGTTGCTGGTCAAGGTCAGCACTTGCCTTTTGCATGTTGTTATGAAGAGCCGGTTTCCATAGAGATATTGCTCAACCCTCAGGAGAAGTGTGGAGCAGTTGTAATGTGGCGTTTGAGATGCAGTGAAGTACATTTGTGTGTTAAAGGATGATTGTTGCAGGATTTCCCACTGAATCACCGTCATTGCATCATGTCAACTGATTTTCCTCTAATCCCTGAAAAAAGACAATTTGATGCCTACACTCTAATATAAAATAATTTCTAATACTTTTGCCACTCTGATATGATACCAAAATATCAGAAATACCTCCAGTTCAGTTCAGCAAAAAAAAAAAACTGCAATTGACAAATTTTCAGAAATATCACACTGTTACACAAACGACGCACTTTTTTTAGTTGTAATTTTATTTGGGACTATAATTAATATGGCAGGATTATAATCCCACATATTGCAATATTGTATGTGACAGGCATGAGTCTGCACCTGCCTCCAACAGCCACTCAGACATCAGAGGGCCAAGTGACGAAAGCTTTGCCCTTAGCTCCACTTCCATGCAAGATTAAAGGGAGGGCCCAACTACAAACACCTCCCACACAGTCTCCAGCAACAACAAAAAGCCATCAGAGGTTCCTGAAGCAGAAGTGTACCCAGGCTGGATCTCATACAGACCAAAGTCTTGAGACACATTTTTCACCTGGTTCGTTTACTAATCAGGGCTTTAGCGACCAAGATACAACTTTGTGGGAATAGTTTGACAAAGGCCCCTTTCTGAACAAATCAACAAAATTAAAACAGCAGCGGCATTGTGGAGCCGACACTTTGTATATGGGGGACACGACCAAACAAGGTGGGCTCGTCGACAGATGGTGTGGGTGGGCAAAAAATGATGTCAGTGCGAGACGAATGAAGCATCATTGAGTCTGTGCTGCTTGCACACACACACACAAAACTGAAGCGGCTTCCTCTTGGTGGTCATCATTCAACAGATGCACGGCAGCCGCACTCGGGAAGAGGGACTCTGCTGTCAACCTGACCAGGTAGGACTCTTTTTATCATTAGTAAAAAGGAATTTGATTTTTTTTTGTGACTTGTTGTATTTTGCATAATGTGTATTTAAAAAAAATATATTTGTAAACGATTCTAATCGTAGATAATCCTAATTGAGTCACAGACAAAATCAAATGTATTGCGATTTGCTAATCATTTTTATCATCATTTACTACATTCACCCTTTTTTAGCGTTTTTTTTGTGTTAAAGAAAATGACGTGCATTCCGTGTTTGTGTACATTTGTGTCGTTTTCTTAGTTATTGTGGGGGTCATGGCTCAGAGGAAGACTGCAGCCTGCCTCCCCAAAGCACCCATCAACCAAGACAACGCTCGTTTCTTCCTTCTCGCTGCGCTCATTTTCCTCTACCTCCTGTGCGGGGCCGCCATCTTCTCTGTCCTGGAGCACCCATTTGAGCTCCGTGCCCGCCGCCTGTGGCGCCAGCAGCTGGATAACTTCACCCGCCAATACAGCGTCCACCCGAGGGCCCTGCACACCTTGCTACGGCAGTACGAGGAGGCCAATGGAGCGGGGATACGAGTGGACGCATTAAGGCCTCGCTGGGACTTTTCCGGAGCGTTTTACTTTGTTGGTACAGTGGTCTCCACGATTGGTAAGCTTTGTGAGAAATTGTTTGCTGGGAACTTAGTATGTACTTGTTTAGAGCAAATGTATTGACTCCTAACTGTACAGGTTCTCCTCATGGCTTACTTGCAACCTCTCCTTAATATTTTTCTTCCTAGGGTTTGGTATGACCACACCAGCGACTATAGCCGGAAAGATCTTCTTAATCTTTTACGGTCTGATTGGCTGCGCTGCGACCATCCTCTTTTTCAACCTCTTCTTGGAGAGGATCATCACCATGCTGGCCTACATCATGCGCTGGTGTCATGAACGTCGCCTTCGTTTCGGTGGAGTCGGCGACATGTCTAGCAGGCAGGAGCCGTCCGGGGAGGAGGACAGCCTCGAAGGCTGGAAGCCTTCCGTCTATTATGTGATGCTGATTCTTGGACTGGCCTCAATAGTGATTGCATGCAGTGCCTCTACACTCTACTGTTCCATGGAGAACTGGAGCTATGTGGACTCTCTGTATTTCTGCTTTGTGGCCTTCAGTACCATCGGCTTCGGGGACCTGGTAAGCAGCCAGAGGCTGCACTATGAATCTCAGGAGGCCTACCGGCTCGGAAACTGCATTTTCATCCTCATGGGAGTTTGTTGTATTTATTCGCTCTTTAATGTCATTTCCATCATCATCAAACAGACTCTTAACTGGATCTTGGAAAAGTTGCTGTGTCCCGGGGACCGTCGGCTCTGCTCTTGTTCCGCAACCGGATGCTGGTGGCTCTGCTGCCACTGCCCGCACGACAGAAAGCACAATCGGAGGCATCAGCCGGCACCCTTTGGGCAAAAACGATCGAAGCGCAACACAGTCCAGCCGCTGCCGTCGCACTGTCCCGCAGGGAGGCAGCGTTACGCAGACGGCTCGGTGGAGACCGTGTACGACAGCGAGACGGACGGCGGCGTGGTAACGGACGGGGTGTACGTAGGCCGCCGGATGTCGGGAGAAATGATTTCTGTCAATGAGTTCATGGTTCCCAATAAGGTGTCTTTGGCAATTCTGCAGAAGCAACTGAGCGAAACCGCTCACCAGGGGCCGCGGCAGAGTTATGGCCACCAGAATGGATTTTCGGAGGGAGTAGGTGCTTTGGCCTTTATGAATAACCGTCTGCAGGAAACCAGTGTGGATAGGTAGGACCATTTTGAAAAATAATCTAATTGCAATTTTCTTTTGTCTTTAATAGAGTGATTAATGTGGGATTATTTTTCAAGGTCCTTTTCTCATGTATATTTTTTGAAAAACATAAGCAATAAATTATTCTATATTACAATAAACTACCAGTTTTTTTTTTTTTTTAGGAGATAGGCTTATGTGAAATAAATCCAAATGAAACTAGATCTAACATGAAATAGAGTTTATTTATGGTCTTCGATTAGAGTTGTTAATTAACCAACACTTTGACTTGCAGTCAGTCCTTTATTTGGATTTTTTAAATGTATTCGTATTTTCAAATTCGATTAATCATTCAGCCCCAATGGGTTGCACTGCATTGCTATACTCTTAATATGCCCAAGTGAATAACTCAATTCAGAGAGTAGAAATATTCTAAACAATGTTTTCGGATCTATGTATTCATTACAGATCGTCTTCATAGAGTCTAGACATGGTCACATTTTACTTTGAGGAGTAAAAACATGAAAGTAATTTAAAGCATTCAATACCACAGTCAAGATTGGTTTGATGTCCTGAAGTGATTGGCTCATACAAAAGCAATCAGATGAAAGCAGCCGTGAAGGACCACTTGATGTCAGACCGCTGATGATTTAAGAGGGCTGTTCTTGTCCTGTTGGCTCCTCCACTAATATGTTTGCGTGGAAGAAAGCAAAGAGGGAGCATAGACATATATTCATATATTCATAAACATACGTATATTCATGAAGAAAACATACAGGCATTCATCACTTGGAACCTTTTAGTTTATGCCAGAGTTGATCACCAAAACTATTTGCATGGTAATAAAAAAATGCCAGTGGTCACACTTGTTCAAATAATCTTTATTTCATTTTGAAAAGCATTTTATTGATAACATATAATATCTAGATAGACAAAGTTGCACACTGACAATGATAATAGAATGACCCAACCTGATTATTGACCATTCTGATCAATAAAAAGATGATAAGGCAGTACAAAGTAGTCCAACATGCTTGGGGGAGAAAATGCATTTCACATGCAAAATATCGAGGATGTTTTCAGATACGTTTCATTAAGAATCCTGTAAAAAAAAAAAAAAAACGATACATAAATAATAATCATAATAAATACTTCCCCCTATTTGTGTTATGCAATTTCTTCTTGAGTTAAACTAGCTAACCAAAGTACAATCCCTCAAAGTATTAAATGTGAAATGTATTTTTTTCCCTCCCTTCACATTATTAGACTTGTTTATTTCCTTGACAACAATGCTGAACAAGGGAATTTTTGTGTTTTTTCAAAAGCTAATAAACTAGCATTATTAGCATTTCCTGTTGGAACAAATGGACCTTATGCTAAACTTAGGCTAAAGTATGTACATTAATCAAGTTTTGCATTTTCTCCTAAGCTTTTGAATTTACTGACACTCCGACTATAAAATACTCACATTCTCACACCCTTAATACACATTTGCTGATATTCAGTTTTTACAGCCTTTTATTTGTCTATGAGGCAGAACTTTGTTGCTGGGCCCATTGTCGCTGAGTAGATCTTACAAAATGTCATATATGTAATAATTGTACAAATATAGAATGTCTCAGGCTTTACTATACTCTACTTTTGCATTGTAATTGTTACGACAAAGTGCTGCTCGCTAAAATGATGTAAACAGACACTGTTCACTAACTCCCTTTTTGTCCACTTAGAAACATGAATAAAACAGTTGATATAGACATTAATTATAATTCGTTCATCGACACAATCCGGTCGGCCTCTTCAGGACTCTTCCGTTTCCTGGTTGGACAGAAAAACCTATGTTATACGCCTTTGTAAGAATGCCTACTGAAAATTATTAAAGATTTATTTTGATGAATTAGGATTTATAATAATAATAATTGATTTACACTTACATTTGGTACTGTAGGATTATGCATCTCTCTCTGTTGGTAGTAAGCAGAGATAATGCAGTTCCTTCTGTAACACAGACAAACCCACTTTGTCAATTTTTCATTTGTCACTTTACATGAGCATTCTAGCATTCTTGTATCCATTCTTTTAAAGTAATGCAAGTTGCAAGGCCGGCATGCCAGCATAAACTAAGAACCGTCTGTAAGTGTCGCTCACACATTCAAACTGGCTCTCACTTGCTCTGTATGCCTCCCCCTGGCGGTAATCCGGGTATTACGGTAGATGCGAGGATTGTGAGGACCGCCAGCAAATCAGGATCCTCTCCTCTGGCACACAGCTCATCATAAATCTCTGTTAAGTAGGAGACATAAAACACAAAATCCTTCTCATGACTTTGACACCTTGAGTATTTATCTTCATTAGGAGTCATGGAAAAACTGCCGGAGCATGGATGACATCATTCTGTACCTGCTACTTTTGACTCCAGGAGATCTTCCAGTTCGGCCTCCTGGTGTAACGCCTCCGTGGACAACTGAGGAGCTCCAGGGAAGCACAGCAGAATGATGCTGATGTTGTCAAGACTGCCCTGTGGTGGAGAGTGATAAGTGTTAAACTTTGACCCAAGCCACATCACCATTCAAAGCATCAGTGAAGTTTTATTATTATTATTATTATTATTATTATTATTATTATTATTATTATTATTATTATTATTATTATTATTATTATTTTTGTGCACATAGCTGCTGCAGTGGAGCAGAATAATGTGCAAGCAACAAAGAAGAAAATCCGACATTTTGAGGTTAGTGCATTTCCTCGCTGGAGTGTTATTATTGTTATGTAATGGTGACATGATAGATATGACAGTCAAGCAGACGGCATCTTTATTCCACTATGGTTCTCTACTTATCGCTGACAAGCACACAAATGACAAAATGTTTTTTTAGTTTAGGTTCATTATACTAGTCAGTCTAAGATGCTACAAACCAAATTGCACCAAAAGGGACAATTCAATAAAAATGAAGTACAGTGGTTCTGACCTTATAGAGGCAAAGGTCAATGACCTGTGAGCAGACATCCCTCAGGTCGGTGCACACGAGCAGGCGGTTGTGGATGAAGGCGCAAAGCTCCTCATTGCTGATCGTGTCCCACACTCCATCGCAGGCAAGCACCAGGAACTCGTCGGCTGGCGAACGTTCCACCACGCACACCTCCGGCTCGGGCGAGACCATCTGCTCGTTGGGCGACCTGTTCTCCGCCCCCTTGTAGCTAAAGTCACCCAGGGCTCGGGAGACAGCCAATGAGCCATTGATACGTTGGAGGGACACAGATCCTCCGGCGCTTTCAATGCGCTCCTTCTCCAGAGGACTGTAAGGTTTGTGGTCCTCGGTGGAGAAGCAAACCTGACCCGAGCGACACAACACGGCCCTCGAGTCCCCGCAGTTGGCAAAGTAGATGTTGTAGGGCGAGATGAGGGCGGACACTACGGTGGTGCCACCTCTCTCCCATCCTTCTCGACGGGCCACGGCGTGGAGATGCTTGTCTGTTTGGAAGAAGCCTTCAGTTAGAGCCCCTTTTACCCTGTCAGGGTCGTCCTCGTGCCCAAGGCCACCTGTCAAAACAGACACAACTCATGAAATTGGAATTTATTTGAATCCTTCCCGAACATGTGCACCTCACCTGTAGCCAGGATGTGACCCAGAAGGTGCTGCGAGCAGTGCTGTGCCGCTGTGCTACCCGCATGTCCATCGAAGACGGCGAAGAAGCTCCAGTCGGCCAGCTCTCCTCCTAGCTGAGGCACGCAGTTGTGGTAGTCCTCCATGTTGGTTCTCCAGCCTTGCATGCTCCCCAGGGCATAGGTGAGCCCCCAACGGGCGCAGCCCTCCTCCGCCAGTTTGTCCAACACCGGCCGATCCAAGTAGGGGCTGGGAATGACCTCCTCCTTCTCGCCCTCCCCGGTCTGCTCCCCTTCAGCCGCTCCTCCCCGGCCCCCCTTGAAGAAAGAGCTGACCCTCTTCTCTGTCTCTTTGACCAGCTGGCGCACAAACGCAGGCATCTCCACGCTCCCTTTCCTCGACGTCCTCATGCTTCAGATGTTGTGTTGACAGCTGATGGCGAGGCCTGCTGCTGCTCTTGCTGCGGCTTCTCCTCGGTGCATGGCGGCCTCATCTGATGGATGTTCTCACCTCTCTCGTTCATCTCCTCTCCTTTCTGGAGACGTCACTGAGTGCCACTCTCTCCTCCACCCATCCTCCTCTGCTGCAATTTTACCCTTTCCTTTTCTCTTTGCTTTGTTATGTTAGCTCTGCCTGCTCCGGGATTGGTCGGCTATTTCTGTGCACCAATCCCCAGCTTGCCTCTAGCTGTCACTATCATATTGGAGCGCAGCCTTTCTCAGCGTCTTCCTGTGGGCACTGCGGATCCTCCCACTTTGTGATAAAGCCAACCTTTGATCAGCTTGGATTAGAGGCTCACGGCATGGTGGATTATGGGGCGGCAGGGCATTTAGAGCACAGTGTGCTTGAGTGAGAGAGGAAAGGAAAAACTCCAAAAGGGAAAAAGGCGAGGTTTTCATGCGAACAGCATGGATGGCGTTCCCACTTAGTGATAGTGTGAAATGTGAGTGTGAATCTTGTCTGTCACTTACATCCCTGCGAAAAAGTGGAAGAATTGATGGATCGTTACACAACTTTTTACTATCCTGTGATGATCCCATAAATATGTAAATGTCTTATTCCTGTTATTAGATATTCTATTAAATGTATTTCATTCGTAGTATGAAATAATTCCAAGCGCTATATTCTGGACTGGAGATCATTTTAAGTGATGAGTTTGAAGGATGTGACGACGGGCTCTTCATTCAATAATTTTTTTTTTTTTGCTCACAGCCACTAGTGGATGTATTTTCACAGGACTGTTATGTAGTGATGTTCAGTCTTGCAACAAACATTTCCCAGTTATTTAACAGGGGATTGTAATTCCTAGTTCAAACCATATCAAGTTGCATGCATCCCGTTTTACTTGGCACAGTTAGCATGCAGACAATCTTGACAGCGACAGTTTGTATTATAAACAAATTTGAGTTGCTTCAGATGAATGTTGTCTGCGACGGCCTTCAGTAGGCCACCTACTAGCTCGGGGTCACAGGAGTGTCTGAAAGCTGAGGGATGAGTACATGCTGATCTCTCAAGTTGCTGATTTGGTTTGAGTTGCTTCAGATGAATGTTATCTGCGACGGCCTTCAGTAGGCCACCAACTAGCTCGGGAGCAAAGGAGTGTCTGAAAGCTGAGGGACGAGTACATGCTGATCTCTCAAGTTGCTGATTTGTGTGTGCGTGTGTATATCCAAAGTGGGGCCATCCAATACGAGATAAAATTAGGCCACAGCGTCCTTATATTGCTGACAAAGCGGGGGCAGCCAAAAAAAGCCTGCGGCGGTGGACAGCCAACAAGAAGGAAAGAGTGGAGAGTGAGAAGGACCTCCGCTGAAATGGCCAGCAAACGTAAGGAAACAAATGGTGACACACTTTGATGTTAAGAGCGCTCACGCTGTCAGTCAGTCGGGCTGGCATGTGCGCGAGGAAATGCAAGCTGATTTATTACGTCACTTTAGAATGCTCCAGTTGCATTTTATTGAGTGTGTTCTTTATTGAATGCGGTTCTTTATTGAATGCGGTTCAAAATTTCCGAATGTTTGCGTAGTGATAGGCCTGGTCTACTGGAGGAGCACGAGCAGGACCGCTTTGGTGTTCACCGGCTTGGTGGTGTGTCTGGCTAGCCTGTTCCAGCTGAGCGCCATGACTCTACTCTCTCACATTTGTTTGGGTGTCATGTGCGTCACCTTCCCACTGCGCCTCTACTACAAACTGCTGGAGCTGCTGCGCTGGAATCCCGGCCTGCACCCTTTTCAGTGAGTCACATTGCTTTGATTGGCTGTCAAGTTAGAGGAAAGCATCAAGTTCACTTTTTGAAAAAAATATATTTACATGTATTATTGTTTATCTTTCAAATCATGAAATGTAAATGTATTTCCAGGTCATATCTGGACTATGACAGCTCTTTGACAGACAAGGAGACGGTGATGCTGGTGGAGGAGGTGGTGCTGTTAATTGCATTCGCTGTCACAGAGCTTAAGCGTCTTCTTTTCATTGACAACGTGATTGACTCACTTAAGGTGAGAAAATATTACAAAACACGCTTTATCAATTACAGTTTTGCCGTGCTTTTGTTTTTCCCAGTTTGTGTTGCTGCTGTATCTGCTAACTTATGTCGGCGTTCTCACTGCTGGGCTGACTCTGGTCATAACTGGTGAGTTCAGAAAATATCTATTTTTTTAATCAATACCAACCAATAACATGAAAACATCTCAATTTGAAGAAAAAGAAAACAAAAAGCTTCTCAACAAAACCATGACCACTTTGCTTAAGGCTTTCCGTGGAATCTTGGTAGTCACATCTTATGTATTATTATTTTTTTTGTGTTACAGCTGTCATTGTTCTCTTTTCCTTTCCTCTGCTCTACAAAAAACAGCAGGTAAGATTTAGAACATATGTATCTTATTGGATATATACTCGTCTTTGTTATAGAAATATTTTAAATAGATTCACCTAATATTATGCCAGGTGAAGATAAGGAAGATTGTCAGATTTTGCAAAGCTTTTGAGAAGAAAATCAATACTTGGTAAGTAATATTGTTGCAAAATTGTTTATCCATCCCTTCATACAACATACTAATATCATGTGTCTTGTGTCAGGTGCCTCTGGGTGCACGATACAGTCCAATCGTCTCGCGCACAAGCCGCCGCCTCCAAACCTGCCCCTACGCCATCCTCCAAACAGAAAGTGAAGGCAAAGTAACAAACACACGGCAGATGTTTAAATGTGTCAAAATGACAGTGGTGGTGTCGCATCCTCCATGAGTCCACCATGGTTTTCTAATCGATGCTGACAGCTGAAACAAAGCTGCTATTCTTTAGGAGGACATGTGTGAGGAGAGAATTTTATTTCAACAAGATACTTTGTGTGGGCAAACTGCTTCACACATCCACTTCAGTCAAAGACAGCACACACATAAGATCACAGTTTTTTTTTTGTGGCGAAAGGTCTATTTTTATATTAGCACAAACACTGTGTTCCTGTTAAGAGGCAAAATGAAGTTTTGTGGCTTTTTCTGAATTTATTACGGTAGTCGAATCGAACTTTGATAAACCTCACCTGCCGACAAACTCAAATGTCTTAATGAGCTAATGAAAAAAAAGTATTGCGCTGTTATTCTTACAAGAGACAATGAAAAAAAATAGTCTCGCTCTCTCACGCTCTTTTTTTTTATTTTTTTTTTTTTGCTGCTTTTACAAAATTTCACTCTTCTGGGAATACTTTCTGCAAAATGTTAGTGTGTTTTATGGAGTCTTTGTCCATGCATGAAGGAGAACATTTGTGAGGTCACCGATGTTAACCCTGACATGCAATGTATTATGTTCTTCCACAAAGTATCAAAATGAGGTGTCTCAACACTTACGCAAAGGTATCTGTCTGTTTGTTATTTCATAGCGGCTGTGAAATGTAATACTATAAAATTATAAACTTGCCATACACTACATTTCACAGAAAAATGCCAAACCATCTCTGCTGCATCAGCCAAAATGTCAGGAATCTTTTTGTGTTGAGTACAGCACAGACCCTTTTTATACAAGTCATTTATGAAGCATCAACTTTGAAAACACGTACGTTACTCTTTT
Source organism: Syngnathus typhle (assembly GCF_033458585.1). Taxonomy (NCBI): domain Eukaryota; kingdom Metazoa; phylum Chordata; class Actinopteri; order Syngnathiformes; family Syngnathidae; genus Syngnathus; species Syngnathus typhle. The sequence goes on from NC_083752.1 coordinate 6,857,374, forward strand.
TATCTTTTATTCTTGGCTGTTGTCCTAATTACTGAAATAAAAAGCAACGAAAAGTATCAACTGGATTCCAATTTAAATTTCTGCTGTAGAATTACATCGGTAATAAAAAAAAAAAAAAATGCTGTCCTGTCGCGTGATGATGAAAAGTGCATGACACAAATCAAAAAAAGATTATTCGTTTTGGATTCGGGCAGCATTTCTCATTTTGACCAGAAGAGGACGACATTTCCCAATGTTCCCGATTACACGAGCAAGTCTTCGTCTTTAGTAGAGTTACGGTTTCAAAGGAGAGTTTAAAGCTAGGGTTAGGGTTTCAAACATGGCTTTAAAGCAGCGGTCTCAAACTCAATTTACCCGGGGGCCGCTGGACGTAGATTCTGGGTGAGGCTGGGCCGCAGCAGGTTTTTCACAAGAAAAGCTCTTACAAAAACATTCCAGTGTTATCAAATGTCTTTGCACGGAACCTTCTGTGCTTTAACCTGATGTGGCTGATACATTTCACAACGACAGACATAAACTTCAGGCATTTGCTGCAAAGGGCCTGCTGATGGATAATGCAGTGGAGAGCAATGGCCTCCTCCACACTCTCCTCTTCCAATTTTTTTTTGACGAGTGCCACCAGTCCATTTTTCCTACTGGCCATGCATTGGAATAACTGAGAGCAGCTCCTCTATGACTTCTAAAGGGAAATGGGTGAGTAGGTTTCCATTTGTAATTGTGATATACAAAGTTTTTTTTTCCAAATTCACTTGTTTTTAAGCTTTAACAGGACATGCCAGAATTCAACTAGCAGTGATGGAAGGAGCAGAGGAAGACCAGTGACATCTGGTTGTGGTGTGGTGACAACAAATTATATCATCGCTTGCCGAAGGATGCATCAGGTATCTGTGCCCTCGTGTCTTTGATAATGCCTATGGTGGTTGTCCCCATTGAAATACAGAATCTCAATTGGAACATGGAGTCCCCACTGGCGGGGCTCCTGAAGCGAGCCAAAAGAGATGTTTTTCCCCCATGGTTGAGCGACAACGATCCAACATATATTGACGCCATAGGTGTGCCAGATAAGTATGAACTCGTTAATCAAGTGTCCTCGGGCTTCAAAAGCATTTTCCTATGGATCACCCCCAATAAAAATGTATCATTTGCAGCGGTCCATGAACAATTGGCATTGATGTCGTTCCAAAATAGAATTGCGTTGGACATGCTATTGGCTAAGGAACATGGTGTGTGCGGAATGTTTGGTGATGCATGTTGTACTTTCATCCCCAACAACACGGCACCAGGGGGCCGACTGACCCAGGCGTTGGAAGGAGTAAGGACACTGAATAAAAAGATGAAAGATCATTCAGATGTACGCACCGATATTTGGTCTGATTGGATGAAAACGTTCGGAAGCTGGAAAGACCTCATCATGTCTGTGCTCGTTGCTGTGGCTTTACTGCAGTGATGATTTTGTTGTTGTATTCCATGTATTAGGTCACTCACTGTCCGGTTGATCGAGAAAACCGTTGGCCCGTTGTCACCGAACGGCCAATATACCCTGGTGACTCAACATGAGCCACGGGGGGAAGAAAGGACCGACAGCATGCTGGTCGCTGCTTGCTAGAGTAACGGGTGATGACCTCATAAATGAGGTCATGAGAGGGAATAAAGGGAAATGTACTTTCGGCAGTTTGCAAACACATTTGATTAAGGCTCCGTTAGACACATATAATCATATCAATATAATTTCTAGTAGTAGTGTGGTCGCTTAATAAGTGGAAAGGAATGTGCAGGCTACATGAATTTGTTTTCTTCAAAGTATTGTGGAACAGGATGTCCAGAAAGGGAGGATATCTCAAGGCCGATGGGGAACGCGAAAAACAACTCGTCTTTGTGGTCCAGACACCTGTGCTGAGCAGGGGAAAAACCCAAACGAGGAGGAGATGACCATCGACCATCGACCAATCACCACACAATCTTTTGCATGTTTGAATATTCATATTGTGTTTCTTTAAAACTGGGCAACCCGGAAGAATGTGTCGTCTTTTCTGGTCACGAAGGCACACGAGTTTTTGTGTTAAGGACCCAAGACCCAGGCGCTTGTATTAGCTTGCTTTGTCAGAATTAAACAATTGGTAAATTCGGTCTGATTGATCTACTGGTCTTCTCTTTGACAGAACGAACTCGCAAAATTGTTAGGTGCGCCAGTGTGTGGATTAGAACATAGCAATTCTTGTGTTAAGTGTTGATCACAATTTGGAGTCAGATCAATAGCTAAAATCCGTATCCTAACAAGTGGTAAGCTTAAACTGCTCATGCGCTCTTTGATTTTGTGTTAACAGTGAGGCAGAAGTGTCGAACTCCAGTCCTCGGGGGCCGCGTTCCAATATGTTTTTCAAGTTACCCTCGTTAAACACACCTGCGTGAAAAGATCGATTCATTTCCACCTTCTGCAAGAGCCCAACTTTTCACACACGTGCACTTAACGAGGGAATCTTGGAAAACATGTTGGAACGCGGCCCTCGAGGACTGGAGTTCAAGACTGGACTCCAAAGTAATGAATAAATACAATCGTTCGGGTCAGTTTCCCAGTATGATGAGTGGCCGAGGTGCTCAATGTTTTGCCTTTGGTTCAGGAGACTCGTGTTCGAATCTCACGAATGACTGTTAAATCTTCTAAATACAGCTTAGAGCGGAACCCGGGTCGCCTGGCCCACAAGCAAACATTTCAAAGTAGTTTTGCCGTGCACGTGGTGAATAAAGTGCAGAATATATAGGACAACCGAACCTATACACGTGTGGTTGATAAAGCGTTTGCCTTTTGTTCAGGAGAACCATGTTCGAGTCCCGCTCTGCTCAGTTGCCATCTTAAATAAAGCATAGTTGAGGTATCGAACCCGGGTCTCCTGATCACCAAACCAAGTTTTATACCAATCGGCCATCTCCACGGGAATTTTTTGAATTTTTGTTTGGTAGTCTTTACATAAACATCTAGTGTAGCAGAATGGAGGGGGCATCCCCTGTAAACTTAAACTGCTCATGTGCTCTTTGATTTTGTGTTAACACTTTAACCCAGGAGTGTCGAACTCCAGTCCTCGGGGGCCGCGTTCCATTATGTTTTCCAAGTTACCCTCGTTAAACACACCTGCGTGAAAAGATCGGTTCATTTTCACCTTCTGCAGGAGCCCAACTTTTCACACACGTGCACTTAACGAGGGGAAACATGTTGGTACGCGGCCCCCGAGGACTGGAGTTCGACACCCCTGCGCTTACCTTAGCCTAATCTGAAAACAAAGCAAAATATTTTGCCTTGTTGTTGCCTTGTTGTTCTGTATTTATTCACCAATAAATGCAATTGATTTACAGACACGTCATTAAAAAAAAAAAAAAAACTCTCCGCACCCGTCCTCGAAAATATGAGGTGTCCTCTTTTTCAGCAACCCAAATCTCGTCACCCTAACTTAGTACTAACCTAATTAGTAATAGTATTAATACTACCCCTTCTGAGCATGTCTTGGGCTATGTGCTCAAATTGTGATGTTTTCTATTGTATTGATGCCCATTGAACTTTTCACATTCAGAAATGTTTTTGATGACGTCATAAATGAAATGATTGTGAACAGTTCATAAGATCAGTAAGGGCACAGAAACCATGACGTATGAAAGATAGCTTTATTGCACAAGGTGTTAGAATGATCTTTTTAGTTTTTGCGTTCTTTTCATAGAAAATGTACTTTTGAACACAAGCAATTGCTGTAACAAGCAACTCAAACAAATGTTTGGGATACCCTCAAGATTTCTTTTTTGTTTTTTTTTGGACATTTTTGATTTTCATACATATGTTCCTTCAAATGTTTCCCTTTTAGCAAGCATGCAATGACTTCTTTTTAGAGGATCAACAAAATACAAAATTATGATTTTAAAAAATGGGACAAATGACAACATCAAAGACCTTAAAAAAAGAATTAAAAAATTGACAAATTAGTATCAAAACATGAAGGGGAAAGAAAAATGTTTTGCCCATTCAGAAGTAATTATTATACCATATGTTTGACTCTTATTTCAATTCTTGAAACTGGAGGATTCAACCATGACATGTCCCCTTAACCATTCTGACGAAAATAGCTCTTCATACAAAACTGTGTTTTATGTACAAGACTTCATCTATAAACAACACTGACAAAGGTAGCAGATGCTGCATCTAATATGGTTGTGGGGTAAGGATATTTTAACTTGATTTCATCCATGTGGGGGTTGGAGGGGGGGTCAAAGGGGAATGCATTACTCCGACATTCACACCCCACTCCATTTTTTATGTACATATTGTAATAGCAGTTTGCGTGACCAAAAGAGCTACGAGTCCCTGATTTGTTTTGGCGGACAGGCCACATGCCGTACATGACTTTAGAATCTACATTTTCATGAAAGCCCAAACAAACTCAGACAAAACAACAAATCAACTCTCCTTGACACAGACATAGAAAATAAAATATAAAGCTATCACGGAGATGCTTCAGATTGACATTCCAATAGCTTCTTGTATGAATGTACACATTTGTGGAACGTTTACAGTACCTCAGACGGGACATCAAGAAGGATATTCATAGAGGGATGATTTGCTACCTTGCCCGTCACTGACAAACATTTTCCAACGTTAGAATATTTTATCTCGTTCACATCATTACTGAGATTCCTTCTACTAGGCTTAATGGGGACCTTGGTTGCCATGACGACAGCAGTAGCTGCTGGTTACAGACACTGGGCTGAAGTTGGGGAGTGATTTTATTCATGAAATGCGCATAAAATGCAAAGACTGACTTTAACTGGAGTGCCAATCATCCAGTCACCCAATACAACAATAATAATATTAAACAATGAGTCTATTTTGCTTTTCCCATTTCCTCTTATTGACACTATTATTTCATATTCATACAGCACATTCATACTTAACTTTAATTCTTTCTATAGTCAAACTTTATTAAATGTATTAATTTTTTTTCATGATTGAGCGATTGTCTCATTCTTCTTAAATTTGACTGACTGGTGTATATATAACTGACTTCTGTAAATAATACTACACAGCCGTAGTACATAGAATTTATGTTTTATCATCTTTTCAATGAGATGTCAATATACCTATATAGAAAAAATATGTTAAATCTTTTTAAATAGCAAACATTCTCTATTTGCAATGCGGGGTAAGAGAAAATGGTTCATGTGGGTTGACCTGACTTGACAATATACTCTCAGAGCGCGATACATGTCGAGATAATGGAGAAGTAAAATGCGCTATATAAAGTGTTATATCTTCTTTTAGAGGACAATTGCCAATCATTATTAGAGAAACATACAAAGGGTAAACGATAGCATAAGAATAATAAACTGAACTGGAAGTCCTCCAAATGGTCAGTAATATTCAATCAACTTCAGCATGTGTGTGTGTATGAGACACGTAGTCCTCGCCGTCATGGACTCAGATCTTTTTGCTCCACACAAATAATCAATACATTTGGCTGCGAACCTCCAGAACCCAGCATCAGCCGGCCGTAACTGTTAGTTGGTGTTAGTAGTTCTTTTTGAGAGTCCCTCGTGGAGATTCAAAAACAAAGTTAGCCGTCTAGGAGGACACCTATGGGAAGGGCAGCGGACCTTCAGTTGGAGTCGGGTACAAAATACGTGACCTTTGAGCCCCCGGCTGAGGGGGGGAGCGGGGAGGCTGGCACAGATTGGACTAAACCAGTGTGTAGGACTTGGAGTAAGCCCCCGCGCTTTGTTTCTGCAGCCGGCCCAGCGCGGAGGAGCTGCTCTCCAGCAGCGAGTCTCTGGAGCCTCCCATCTTGTTGCTGCTGTTGGTGGGGTTGCTGCTCGTGCTGGACGTGGAGGCGGTAGCCGCCACGTTGGAGCTGGGCATGGTGAGAGTCCTCTGGGGCAAGGTGGCCGTGCCCGAGCTGGCGCCCAAGCTGCCCAGTCCCGAGTGGCCCAGCGTCAGCGCCTGCTGCTTGGCAGAGTCTAGAGTCTTGTGGCGCCCCTGCGTGTGATACGCACGCTGCGTCAAGCTGCGGATGGACGCCTCCCGCGGGGGCACGGCCGGGCACGGATCGTGCAACTCCCCTTGCTTGCGGAAGAAGGGATCCGTCTTCATGTAAAGGGGGAGGTTGCAGAATTCACCTGAGAAAAGCAACACGGTGTTAAGGTGGGAGACTCTTCTGACCTTAGGCAAACGTAGAATTCTTTTCCAAGGCCCTACTTTTGTCTAAATGAAGCTTCTCAATTCACTTCAACACAATTTAATCATAAGTGAAGGGAGAATATTCTGCTGACATACACGAGTAGAGGATCTCAACTTACTTTTGTTTGCGCGATGAGGAATGGGCACAGCTACATTTTTACCACGGTCGTAGTCCTGCGGTTTGGGCGGCGAGGCGGTGAAGCGGCAGATGCCCGGCTCGGACGGCGTGCTCAGCGAGGTCATGCTGTCGGCCGGGTCGTTGGTGCCTGTGGTCATTTGGTCAGAAGAGCTGTCGGAGATGAAGCACTCCGTGATGGTGAACTTGGCGTGCTGCAGATGCTCCTCCAGCTTGGCGTGCTCGTACGCCCTGGCCAGCTCCTCGTAGGTGGACGAGGCGCTCTCCGTAGACACCATGCTGTTACGCCCCTTATCTGTCAAAGCAAAGAAAGATTTGGTCAATAGCGGTGTTTAGAGGCGCTGTTAAAAATGTCCCAACGCGTCTCGCCTGTGTCTTGAGAAAGGCTGGCGCTGTAGCTGTCGCTCTCAGTGGCGGTGATGCCGTGAGAGCCCATGGTCCGCCAGTCCGAGGTCAGAGTTCGTGCGGAAGCCGTGGACTGGCTCTGACTGGGTCGGCTGAGCGTCCACTGGCTGGAGTATCTATTTCTGGAGCTGTGAGCGGATTTGATGCTCTTTCTGGAAACGGGGTCTGAAACACGGTTCGGTCGTTATGCACGCTGACAGGTTTTTGTTTTAAACACTTCATCGAGTTTCTTCCGCCTTACTCGTGCCGGGTCGGATATCGGACATGTCAATTAAAGGTCCGGAATTTTGGATGAGGGCTTGATGGTGAAGAGAGACGCCTGTGCAGAAGTTTTGCGGGTTGACTGATTGGCTGAACTCTGTGTCTGTCACTGGCACCGCAGCTTTGTCCTCTCCTTTGAGAAACACATCATGAAAGAAAGTTAGGAGTGAAAAAAATGTCAGTCTGCACAGACTGATAAACAAAATGGATGGATGTCGGACCGATTTGTTTGATCCCTTCCTTGTCCTCAATGAGCAGCTGCACACGAGGAATGTCAATGTGGAGCCGTGGCCCCTGCGGCGGGCCCTTCACAGGAGTGTCAATACTCCGATTGTTCTTACTGCACACACACACACAAAAAATAATCGCTCATGACCGAGTACTTTGCAGATTCTGTTGGTTTATGAAGAACTAATGAAATAAAATCTTCATCTCACCTGATGAGCATCTCGGCGAGGCTCTTGGCATCTAGAAATAAGCAAAAACAAGAACAAACGTAACAGCGGGTCATTTTTTACAGCGTGTTATTCTCGTCAACACGTTCGTCTTACCCCGAAGTCGTTTCAGTCTTTTCTCTTTACGCTTCTTGCGGATAATGAAGAGCAGGGCAACACCGATGGTGACCAGGATGACAGGAGAGCCGATGGAAAACAACTTCTTCACATCGTCACCCTCGCCGCGGGCCGATTTGATGGGAGGGATTGTACCTGTTGGAGGCAAGACATGCAATCAAGACTTTGTCTTTTTAAAACTGTGAAAGCAGTGCGAGAATTTCTCATTCTATTTGAAGTGGTGAGAAACAATCAAGACTATTTTGCTTTGACTTAAGTACCCGAGTACACTTAGCAAAGTATGCACCAGTGAGTATGTTTTGCTACTTGTGGGGCTCACGATGAACCAGATGATGACTTTGAGTTACACTTACTTCCATCGTAATCGGTGGTGGCAAACTGGGAACTCTGGTTGCCGCAGCCCGCACTGTTGCAGGCCTTCATTTTGAGCTCATACCAGGTAGCCTCCCGTAGCTCACTGAGGAATAGCTGAGTGGTGGAGTTGGCTTTGAGGCTCTGCCAAGCCCAAGTGCCTTTGGGCCTGAAGTCCAGCATCATATCAGTGATGGGGCAGCCGCCGCTGGTCCAACCCTGCAGGTTGAGGCCTGCGTGGGTCGAGTTGATGTGGGTGAGCAGCGGCTGGTCCTTGTTGAACACGGGCTCTGTGGGAAGCGAGAGTAGCCATTGAGATGATCAGGAGGTGCGCGATGAAAATTTCCATTGCAGACAACCGGTTGGTCCCTCACCTCTTCCGTGTGTTTTGGCTTCAATAATCTCACTGATGCGCCCTGAGCCCACACTGTTCTTTGCTGCCAGCTTGACCTTGTACCACGTTCCACAGCGTAGATTGTCCAATCTGAAGGAACGTTCGCTGGAACTGATAAAAACGTCCCTCCACTCTTCTGTGTTGTCCACTGAATACTGCAGCACAAAGCCTACGCGATCAGACCAAAGCTTTCAGTTAGGGCAGAAGGCACAAAAGTGGGGAAAATAATCCGCTGTTATATCAGTTGACCACCAGGGGGCAGCAGTCATTTGCATTTAGATTGCCTCTGGTTGTTTCAAAAGCTGTTTACATGATAACGTGTTTTCCAAAATCTGTGACACCGGCATGATGCAGATGTTGTTGCCATACCTCTGATGGAACTTCCACCGTTGTCCCCCGGGATCCAAGCCAGGGTGATGGAGGAGGTGGAAGTGGTGGAGACAGTCAGGCGAGGCTGGTCTGGAGGAACTAGAGAGAAACACGTAAGCGGTGATTTTACAACTGAGTAGAAACAACATATGAATCACGTTTTGCTTACCTTGCACTACGAGATTGACAATGATGGTGTCAAAACCAAGCGTGTTGGTGGCCGTACACGTGTAGTAGCCCGAATCTTCTGCTTTGACTGAACGCAGCACGAGTGTGCCATTGGAGAAGATCTGCCGCTGACTGTCAGCGGTCACCGGAATGGCCGAGTCCTCACTGGCAAATGAGATGTTAGCAAGTTCTATTGTTACTCTCTGCATCAGATATCGAAATGTTTCTTCTGACAGTTGTCTAGGATGAGCTGACCTGTCTTTGGTCCATTTGATGGTGGGAGCCGGGTCCCCCACAGACTTGCAGGGCAGACGTACTTCCTTCATCCAGGGCGTGGTCACCGTTCCCCCAAAGGACAAGATTTTGGCTGGCACTACAAAGCGAGACACAAAGACATCACACAAAGTGTTTGCTTGACAGATACACCCAAATAGTGTGTCCCACCACCTCCCCCATCTTTTGTTTGCTTTACAACTGGCCCAGTTTGTCTGAGAGGGAGGCCTTTATGCATGACCTCGTACTTAGCCCGGTCTATCTTCGAGCCATAGATGGTCCCTCTATTGATTCTGGGCTGCTACCTCGGTTCCTAAGGGTCGTTTTACTCTGGACTAGATAGACCCTGTTCATCATCACATAATTAACAACAACGTAGCTGGCACTCGATCAATACTATAGCTGTCAATCAATAGCGGAGGGTGCAGGCAGAGCCAGGAGGAGGGCAGGTGATGAAAGTGATGTGTGAACAGGAGATCATGTTGCTGTTTAATAGCCATCGTTGGCTTGTGTAACCTTTTACGAGGCTCGCCTTCTTGGTGACTCACCTTTCCCGGCCGGCTCCACTATGACCTTTGAGCTCACGTTGCCCCGGCCGGCGGTGGTGACGGCAGCGGCCCAGATGTGGTATTGTTTGCCTCGGCTCAGGTGCGTGATGTGGTAGAAGAGCATTTCTGGGTTGGCCTCGTACTCACTGGGCGCCTGAGACGGACAGAGTCTTGCGTTAGAGGATTGCAGACTAATTGGGTTCACTTCTGCCAATCATACTTTTCACCCTTTTTCCTGTATAGCTTCTCCTTTTACAAATAAAAAGCCTCGTTTTTTTTAATCACCAATCTAATCATCTATGGTTATTCTCAAAATCTGTCCAGTTGAAAAGATTTCGATATTTTGTCATTTGTGGATTCAGCATAAAAGCTAATTCAGATTCTTAATATGACCTTCTTTAAAAAAAATGACCTTGATCGTATTTCATGTTAGATTTCTTCATTCAGCCTTAAAAAGTGTTCACAACAAGATATTTCCGATATTTTTTTTTATATACACACCATAGTGATCGTTTAATTAGAACTATTTGAATTATTTCCATTATTTGGGCTTAATCTTTAAAATGATTTTTACACTCGAGTCAGCCGGCAGGCAAACTCTCGTACGTCCACCGCATTCTCTCAAGTCAATCTCTTGTTGTGTCTGGTTAATCTGCTCATCTCTTCACTGCTCATCTTTAGGCTCTTTCCGAATTAGCTTTCGCCTCTTTCCCTCGCTGTCTAAATCAGTGAGAGGGCGGAGGGACACGGGGACGGAGGACGCGTGTGCGAAGGGGGTGCGAACATTCCACCAGAATAGCGGCCGTGTTGTGGTGATCCAGGGAGTGATACAGGGAGATAATGAAAAGACGGACAAAAGCACTCTCATCTCGATGTGACTGATACCCTCCTCTGCTCCCTCCTCCTTCCCCGCCCGTCTGTCACTCTCCCCCCACTCCCCCCTATTTCCCCTCGGTCTCTGCCTACCTCTAATGGTGTCTTTCTTTCAGCCGCCCTCCCTCCCTCCCTCCCTCCTTCCCCGTCTCCCAGCCCCGTGCTCATTTACATTGCGCTCGTGCACAGAAATGGAGACTCAGTTTTGAATAACAACAAAGTGAGAGGTGTCAGAATTCACGGTGTGATGAGTGTGCGCACGTGATAGAACCAAAAGTGAAATGCCACGTACGGGTGGTATAAATAGCAAATGGCTGAAATGTGATGTCTGTGTGCCTCTGTGATGCGGCACTGTGCATGTGTGAGCTTGTTCTCGGCCTCATTTGCATATCTACGTCTCATCACGTTGCCAAGACAACCTCATCTGTTCATCTGGGAGGGCAGGAAATAAGGCGACGGCGCAAACACAATGAAAGAGTGACAAAAAAAAGGCACACGTAAAAACACACCCGCATTTCTGAGGGTTCGTTTAAGAACATCGTTTCAATCCGCGATCGAGCTTGCAAATTTTTCATATCGTTTTCTTTTGACTGGCTTACCGGCTGTCCAGAACCCGGGCTGGAGCAGTAAATGGTGTACTTGCGGATGACACCATTAGGTTTCTGGGGAGGCAACCAGGACACCACCACGCTGCTCAGAGAGGATGGAACTGCCTTGATGCCAGCCGGTGGACCGGGAACTACAAAAAAACATGGCGGCGGGGTTAGCAGGCGTGTTGGGTGATCAGGTTTATCTGCAGCTTTTTAGTCTTATCCCTTGCTAAGCTGCTCCGGACGGACAGGCAGTGTCTTTACGTGGCAAAAGCGTGACATATGTCCATTTCGACGTTGGTCAGCAGTTCTCCCTAACTCGCAACCCTCCAAACAGATTAGACACTAATATCTGACCCTCCGTCAGCCACTTCAGCTTGACACTGCACGTAAAGCTTAATACGCTCGATTGCAAGTAATCGAGCCAAAGACTCGAGGAGTTTAAAATGCAATGTGCACTTTACAGTAAACACACAAAAGCAGTGGACAGCGTGAGAGTCAGGCTTTTTTGTCCCCTAAACTATAGAGCGCAGGGTTCACGGTGTCAAACCTATTCAACTGCTGACATAAATATTTGGTGTGTCCGACAGTGGGCCTCATCGCAGGGCTACAAAAAAAGAGGCAGGCACTGCAAGCCTCTGTAAATCCATCAGCGATTTCTTTTCTCCCCCCCAAACGTAGGCCTCTCTGATCCCGCTATTCAGCCACTCGCTACTCAGACGGGATGTAACAGGGTAGCTTTTACAAGCGAGGGAAGGGTGAAGCGTTTGATAGCTTGCTGAGGATGGGAAAGCGCATTGTCATAAATGAAGTGAGTTCAATCCCAATATGGTGCCCAGAATCCGCAGAGAATTCTGCAGTCCACCCTGTGTGGCCCCGTGTTGCGATAAGGAAACATGATTGGTGCATTGTGATCCGTTGTTCTGATAAGAGAGGGGCGGGGGGGGGGGGGGGGGGGGGGGGTGACACAAAAAGACACAAGGAGACTTCAAGACACACAATAAGCTGCATGGTGTTTCTGTATATCTCCCCATCTTCACCCCTTGTTTGCCACCCATGCCCCTTCCTCTACAGATAATCCCCCCTCCAATGGTGTAAGCACAAAATTAATTCATTCTAATCCAAGAGGAGTTAATCTTTCTGCCTACAGCAAGGAGGTTGACGGAACGGATGCAGGCCCGGGATGATGGTTGATTCCTGTGTGCTATATGCTGGGAGAGAAAAAGAAGACCCAGCCCCTCCCACCAGACCTCGCTCAGCCCTGAGCCGTGTACCCAAAGCCTCTTAATTCTCATTAGCACCACTAATGGAGCTTGCTAGCATCAACCAGCTTTTGTCATGGGTTTGAGATACACCCAGCATAAATGTATGTAAATTTCTTGTGTGTGTGTGTGTGGACTTACGATCTTCACGAGTTTGGATGTACAGCACGTTGCTGCGGACTCCGTCGCCAGCTTGTGTATACGCTAGCACTTGAACACTGTAATTTGTGAATTTCTCCAGTCCTCTCAGCTCCACCTGCTCACGTGTGGTGGTGATGTTCTGCATCTCTCCCCACTCTGAGAATTTTTTAACCATTGAAATAATTCAATACACTGTCTGTATTTTGCTTATTAATCACGACATTGAACCTCCACATAGTTTGGCCTTTATGAATCTTTTTTTTTCCGACAATAGTCTGCATTATTTACTGATTTTCTTTTCAGGCCAAAGCAATAAAAGTAAAACTTTGGCGCCATCTTGACAGACAGGAACTATGTTGAAGTGAGTTGAGAAGTTAAAAGTGGAGGTTCAGTGTACACAAACATAAATCACACAACATCTACGGATACAAAACAACAATTGTAACCAAAGTATTGACACATTTTAGAATTTTAAATTGCATCTAAAATATTGCAGCACTAAAATACACACTAACATAAACACTACTACGTCAAGCACATAGAGCATACAGTATATGACATTTACACACAAACATATTTAACTACAACAACAACAAAAAACAAAAAATAGAAAAAGGAAGTGCTTTATGGGGTACACACACGTCAACGACATCAACAGTGAGGGGGGGGGCTATTTGGTGAAGTTTAGAATGATATAGATGATAATTACTCTGCATTGGCCATTGGGCCCGGCCCCCACAGCACCCACCTCCGTCGGGGAAGAGAGACCAAAACACAACCCGGTAGCCTTTCAGCACACCGTGCAGCGTCAGCCGTGGAGGCTCCGCCCACGTGATCACCGCCTCGTCTGACGTGACCGAGATGGCTCGTACGTTCTGTGGCGGTTCGCTGGGTACTGGGATATACACACACACACACACACACAGCAAATAGGTGAATTATTAGCTTAGGGCTGCAGCCGCGCGGGTCATTGCTATCGTTAAAACGGGCAGACGGATTGAGATAGTCTGCTGACATTTGAAGAACTTCAACCCTGCAAGCCACAGGCAGGAATAAATCAGTCAAATAAGCTCAAATGAGCTCTCAATGGCTCCTTGTTCAAGAAATGGAGGAGAAGAACATGGAGGAGAGGGCTCTGTGATGAGAGTGGGTGGGAGAGATATGAGCCAATAGTAAAGTAGCTACACCACAAGGGGGTTCGAATGCAAATGAGTCGGGTGGGGTGAACGAGATGTGGAGGATAAAATCTAGAGAAGCGCCGATGTTCATCTTCAACGTAATTGCACTTGAGGTGACAGATCCAGACAACTTGTCTGGGCAAATACAAAAACACCATCAAGGCATCAACACAAAAGGAAAGCAGCAGTACGGCCCAATGAGAGAATCATTGGAGAATAATAAAAGCCAAGGAAAATATTTGACCCAGATTGAACCAAAAAGCAGTGAGACAATGACAAAGAGAAGGTGAGAAGGGAGTATAATAAGGTTCCTCGTTCCTCCCTCGGCTTCAACCAGCCTAACGAGGGTGCTAATTAAAGGAGAAAGGCTCATGGGGTGGGAGGTGGGGGTGCTCTAAATTTTTAGTCTTCGTGTGTGTGTAAATCTACGTTAGCAGTTTTTATGTTATTGTTCGATTGTGGCTTTAATGCAACTATTTTGTCACCATAAACATCTTCCTTACCGTCTTCCAGCGTGGTTGCATTGATCTCCGTACTAGAAGGCCCCGTTCCAGCTCTGTTGAAAGCCTGGACCACCACTCCGTACTGGGCAAACTTCTTGAGGTTGTCCAGGGTGTATACTTCACTGTCACCGGTAGCTTTCATTTCCACAATGCTGTATTGGCCATTGCTGCCTGGGCCGTTTTCTCGGTAGCCAATCTGATAGCCCCGGATGACACCGTTCTGCAGCTCCTTCTTGGGTGCCTTGAAGAGATGTGTTGAGAACGTTCAAATGGACTGATCTACGTGTTTATTTTATTTTTTACTTGGACATAAGTAAAAAGGGAGATAAAATTACAGTATATTTAGTGTCCCATTTCTGGGGGCGGTGACTGAATATAGTAGCATGTTTGTTTAGCATGATTACAGGGTAATGTGCTTCCCACTGATTTGCACTTGAGCGCACAAATAACACAATAGTAACGCTACGAGAATCTAAATAACTACGCGTTGCCCCAGAAAAGACGTTAACAAGAGCTGAAATACTAAACGCATCTGCAATATTATTTCACTGCCATTATTATTATTACATCACTGCAAAGTCGAGCAATCCCCAGATATCGTCCAAGTAGAGACATATGGTGAGCAATCGGATTGGATGCTAAGCCAGTGCTTTGAAACAGTTCCTTGGCATAACTGGCACATATTTTCTGATATTGTCAGTAATTTACCCTCCATGTGACCCGAATGCTCTGTGATGTCATGGGCTGCAGGATCACATCCATTGGTGGTCCATCAGGTGCTATTGAAGGCAAGGCATCGCATAAATTATGAATGTCACAATTCGGAACCGTTTTTCCACACGAGAAAGATGACTCACGTGCTTCTTCGGTACTGATTGTTAGCTCTTTGCTTGGAAGGCTCCGGCCAATCTTGTTGTAGGAATACATGCGGATGCTGTACACGCAAGCCGGGTGCAGCTCGACAATATTGGCTTGGTTGTTGGTGGGTGAGATGTTCCTGGTTGTGTACATGTGGTCCCACGAGTCTGACAAGGGAAGAGATCAGGATTTTCATGTTTTTTTTGGAACGAGACAGATCATTAAAACATGTCTGGAAGGTTTTGGGCTAGCTACCTGACTTGTTCTTGTACTCAATGTCATAGCTTGTGATGATGCTATTCCCGTCAAACCTTTGGATCCAGCGTAGGTTCATACTTCTATCCTTCACCTCTCTTACTTCCAGTTCAGGGGGATCTGGCGGTTCTGCGAGTGTACGTGAATACAGAATTTGTAAGATCAGATGTCTCCATTGGATCTCTGATCCAAACATACGAGTCAAGTTTGAAACATGTTACCTTGCACAGTGAGTTGGATGAGTCCTCGACCTTCTCCGTAGGAATTTATGGCGTGACAAGAGAAGAAGACAGAATCTCCTCTGTCTGCTGGGTTCAGCTGCAAGCGAGAAAAATGATAACCAGCTCAAATGTCAGATCAAAATTATAGACTAGCAAGTAGCACAAAGGTTGCCCAAATGTCTTTGTAGAATTTAATCACTTTTTACATCCTCATCTGAATTATTTATGTTTTTAATTATTTTAAATAACACAAGTAATTCTTCTTCTTACTCCTCAGCTACACGGCCACAAAGACATCAAACATGTCATGTACATCGCGCTCAATATTTGACCTTTAGGGTGGAGATGACTTCATCTCCCTTTTTGTTGATGGTGATGGAATAACGGGGGTTTCTCTCGGCGTCGATGACCGTGTCGCCTCTTTCCCAACGGATGATGATGGGCTGCTCGCCTCGAGCTGTGCAGTTCAACTCCTTGGTCTGGCCCTTCCTGGCCATGGTGGTGTTGGGGTGGCTGGTGATCATCGCGGGGACTGAGAAGAACGGCAGAGCCGTGTCAGTATGACAAATAGCATTACATGGCATAATGAGACAAGGGAGCAGGGAAGAGGTAATGGAAATGGAGGAGGGACTACAAATAGTAGAACCATCTCCATAGCTTCCCTTCTTCTTGCATTTCACTTCTTAAGCCCCGCTGGCTGCATCTTTTGCGCCTGCCTCATTCCACACCCCTGCTTCGATTCTCTCCTCCGCTCAGACATGGATTATTGATTATAGGGGTTCTTGTGGTTTTGTTTTCATCACTAATTCATCAGTCCTTTTCCACAAACATTGGGCAGTACACTGACGGGCGGATGGAACACATCATTCAATAGTAAATCTACCCCCAGTTAGGGACGGAGGATTTTATTAAGTTTGGTCTACAGTATACGTACTAGCCTAAGGCAAAAAAAATGCATCCAGTTGATTTTCCACCAGAATAAAAAAAAAAAAAGTAAAGATGAAATAATTGCCACTTACTCTTGACAGTGAGGATCATGCTCTTACTGATGTCTGAGCCCACTCCGTTAGAGGCCTGACACAGGTAGTACCCGCGGTCATCCTCCAGTACATGTCGGATGAGCAGCGACCCGTTGGACATGATCTGGATGCGACCGGTGAGAGGGACTGGATGGTACTGCTGGGGGTTTCCGACACCTGCGTGACATAACCCGTTTTTTTACGTGGACTCTTATTTATGTGAACGCTGAGATGTTGTCATTATGTTTGACCTTTAGCGTGTTTCCACATGACTTTTGGAGGTGGGTAACCCTCCACCGAGCAGTTGAGAACTCCAGCTTTGCCGTAGATGCAGTCCTGGTTGTTTGGTTGCACCACAAAACGCGGTGGCACTGAGAAACACAAAGTCGGACTCAACTTATAGTTTCAGCGGTTTCAGCTATATATATATATTTATTAGTGCCTCACCGGTAACAATCAGCTGTCGCTCCCAGCTGACGGTGGCGGCGGCGTTGCTGGCGATGCAAGTGTAGTTTCCGTTGTGTTTTAATGTCACCTTGGAAATTTGGAGGGAGCTCATGAACTCTTTGGTCTCGATCGCAACGCCGGAGGTGGGCCCTGGCACAATGAGCTGGCCGTCTTTGTGCCAGGTGATGCGTATGGGCATGTCCCCGGATGACACCACGCAGGCTATGTAGATGAGCTTCCCCACTGAGGTAGAGGGGATGTCGAAGGGCTGGATGAGAGGTGGCACTAGGGGGAGAGAGAGGAGCTCTTGACAAATGACTGGCTTGATGTGAAAGAGTGGCATCTATGGTGAGAGAAGGCCAGTAGGGCTCCCCCATTTGCACCCCCCCATCTCCTGTAGAGCCACTCTGGTTAGGATCCAATTGGCAGGAGGAAGTCGTTCCGTTGCCATAGTAATAGAGGTTGGCGCGGCGGTACTACAGCTGAGACATCTGGGGGATTTAATCTGGGCTTCATTATTATTCATCTAATTAAATCAGACACACGCAGGCACAGGCACATAAACACCTCTGTAGCTGCCCGGCCACCATCGTTACCCCTCCCATAGTCAAATTGAGTCTATAAATCGGCTAAAACACAAAATATGTGACTGGTACGGCCTGCAAAAAATGTAGCGAGTTTTTTTGGGGGGGACAATAGTATTGTACAAAGTGACCTAAATGTTGTAGGTTGACCGCTTGAACAGATTCCTTCCACTTACCTTTAACAGAAACATGCACAGTTTGGTTGATTGACACCTGCGGCTGGATCAGAACACTACAAAGGTAGGTGCCCTCGTCGGCGCCCTTCTGCACGTCCGTTAGCCGCAGGGTGCCATTGTCAAACAACACTTGGCGGTGATTATCGGGCAGCTGCATGCCGTCCTTCAGCCACTTAATGGAGTAGTAAGGGTACCCAATGACACGGCACGTAATGTACGTGTTCCTGCCAGCCACTGCCGTCATGTCTCGCATGGGTCTGATTCGGGGTGGACCTGGAGACACGGGGAAAAGAGGGAGGGGGTGGCGGGGCGGACACAGTGGTCGGAAAGACGGGCCGATGAGGTGAGGGAGGTCGTGGCAGAGAGATGGAACGGCCATGGAAACAGAAGGTGAAGCGATAAAGGTCGATGGACAGAGTGATTGGGGTAAGTTGAGAGGTTACAGGGAGGTTAGTTTTGCTCCCTTTGCTAAAAGTGACTGAGGGTATTTGTATTTGTTTTCGTTATCTTAATTATCTATACCACAAATTGATGAGCAGACGCTGGTACCTTGACTTACAAGTTTGATTTTCTCCGTGACCAATCTCGCAACTCAATTTACTCCTTTATTAGATCCATTTTTGAAATAAATAGTTACTATAATGAAAATTGAACAATTATCATAACCCTATTGTAGTGCTTAAGAAAATACAGCTAACGCGAAAATGTAGAGCCAAAATGGTCCAAAATAAAAAGAAATAAAATAATAATGTAAAGAAAACGACATTGAAAACCCCCAAGGTTGGGGCACCCATAAGTCAAGGTATCAGTGTCTACACATATTTTTTTCATTTTCTTCACTAGGTGTAATGTATTTGTATAGAATGAAGTGTAGAGTGCATTTATATTGAAAAGCAGACAGGCACCTCTTACGTTTATGCGCGCTTGGTACTCGGCGCTGCCGGCCGAGTTGCGTGCGACGCAACGATAAACTCCCCCGTTTCGGATGAGCGGGTTGCTGACGTTGACGTGGGACACGGTCAGGCCGTCGGAATGGGTGTACTGGCTGGTCTTGTAGATGGAGTCTCGCACCACGGGTTCGTCGTCTAGCGTCCAGGTGATGGAGGGCGGCGGCGCTCCTTTGGCCTCACACACCAGGGAGAAAGGCTCGCCGGGGTTCACCACCTTCTCGCTGAAGGACGTCACAATCCGTGGGGTACCGTCTGACGACAAAAATCAGACAACTATGAACGATTTGATGACACGCTGGACATCATCATTGGCGTCCCCTTCCAACATACCCTCCAGCAGAATGATGGAAAAGTCCTGAGATGTGTGGCCCTTGCGGGAAGCAAAGCACTGGTAGGCCCCAGAGTGGAACTTTTGCGCCGCAGTGATCTGCAGTGTGTCGTTGTGTTGACCCTGGATGGAGATGTGCTGATCGGGGAAGATGGGTTCCGTGTTCCGGTACCAGCTGATGGTGTATTCTGGAGAACCTTCCACAGTGCAGGTAAAGAAGAGCGTGCTGCTAATTCCGGTTTTCAGGTTCTTGGGGGATAAGGTCACTCGAAGTGGATCTGAAAGAAGGACGTCACGCAAAGTAACACAGAATTACGAATACAGTGTCGATTTCCTTCCGCAGAGCAGCCAGAGCACAATCAGCAGCGGTGACTCAATCGGCTGGACGTGCTCATTAAAAAAGCAGCTGGAGATATCGCTTCACATGGATGTCCACTTATGTGTGTGTGCAAAATGTCAGTGAGCAATAAGGCAGCTGGTGGTGTGTGCTAGGGGGCATTGCTGTGCCTTCCAAGCAACACACACACACACACAGCCCACCCCATCCTGTCAGAGTCACAGAGTGTGCTGCCATGATGTGCCCAGTGGCAAAGCTGAACAGCGAGCGAGAGGATGGCGTCTGGCTTTTGTTTATCCATACGCTTAGACACTTTTACCTCTCTGTCCTACATGATTATTATGGTGTTACTTTGCCGCTCATGTCATTCTAGTGCAATGTCTACTCATCTTGTCTCTGACCCCTAGTCTCTACTCTCTACCACCATCTTGCTCACCCTCCTCCTCCGCAGTGATGCTGAGTTGGGCTGGCAGCTGTGTTATGGCTTCAGTCTCAGTAAATTACATCGCTGTCGCCCATTTTGAAAACTGACATGTTGGGGCAGCATGTACAGTTGCTCTCACATGTTTGTTACAGACACTCACACAGTATGTGGCCCTGAAACCAAAAAGGAGAGGAGTGTGTAAATGGGATTGTCTGCCAGCTAGAGGAGAGAGTGTGGTAGTCTGTCAGTTAGTGTGTGTCCGTGAGTGTGTGTGTGTGTAGAGCTCACACACCTATTATGTGAAGCTGTCCAGACACTTCCTTGGAGCCAAAACTGTTGGTGACTTCACATGCGTAGCTGCCGCTGTCCTCCAGTCGCAGGTCGCTGATGGTCAGCCCCGTCAAACGCCGTGTCCAGCGGGCGTCCGAGGGCAGCGGGCGGCCATCTTTCAGCCAACGCACAGTCGGGCTGGGGTAACCTCCCGCTATGCAGGGGAGCTCGATACTCTGGCCCGCGTACACCTCCCCTGCTTGAAAACTGTCCAAGATGGTGGGTGAGGACTCATTGGGGTCTGGAGATTTGGAATGAAACCAGAAGGACATGCCGAGATCAATTGATTGAAGCTCTGAAGTTGTGGGAGAAATTCAGAAGATTCTATCTGACCCATGACGGAGAGCCTGGCTCCATTGCTTTGGCGCGTCTCCCCGCTGTATTTATGCCTGGTAATGCAGCGGTAGGTGGAGAGGGCATCCTCCTTCTGGACATCTGAGATGTACAGAGCTCCAAAGGAGGTCAGCAAGAACCTGTTACCTGGAAGAAAAGAGACCTTCAATTCTCATTTGAGTATTTAACAACATTTGTGTTTCATCAACAATCTTTACTGTATTGGTTGATGGAGCCAGTATGGCGGATTTATTGACTACATGTTTGCGTTGTATATTTCGTGTGACCCTGCGAGAAGACGCAGGCTGCAATTTCACCGCCGCCTTTGTTTGCCCCCCTGCAAAGAAGCCTTACAGGATAATGAGTACTTTAAAAGCGCTACACCCACTGCAGTGACAAGTGGCTTGTCAAAACACTCCGACACAAGTCGAGCGGCGGCGAGATCAGCGGGATGTGTCAAAAGCGCAATTTCCGTCCTTTGCCGCACACTGAATTCATCCTATCTGCTGATTCAATCACATGATTTCCCTTACTGACACCGTCCGTCTCGGACGAGTGGCTAGTGTAAAATCCATCTATCTTATAGTAGGCTCTCATTAGTCATTTCCTTCATTGGATCCGTCTCGGTGACGCAGCCTCCTCCTCGCGGTCTCCGAGCAGAGTGGCAGACGGAGTAAAATATTAATTACCAAATCACTGTGCTCCCTCAGCTTTTATTCATGCTTACTTGACAAGCTAACAAGAAACAGAGCCAATGTCCGTTAAAAGTGCACACGCTTGCATGGGACAAAAACAGGTAGCGGTTCTAACAGCACTATTAGGGCTTGTTTTGGTTTACTGCAGACATTTTTCTTCAACATAAATGGCTCTATAAAAAGTGTGTTCATCCAGAAAGAGGCTACACTGCCTCCAGGAGAGCTGACATTGTTGGAATTTTGCATGAGGTCCATTTGAGTCTCAATACAACCCATTAGTGGAAAGAAAGACTTTCCGGCGGGCAAATGTTGGAATTTTTTATTCATATTGGATGGAAAGTGAACATAATATCCAATATTTGATTGTGAGTTTTCATTCATTCGACTGTGAAAAAAATGCAGACTATTTTCTGATCAAATTAAAAAAATAAATAAATCACAAACGATAGTTTCTATTTTTGGTTCTATTGCTGTATTGAAAGAGATGAAAAATTAGAATACCGGATCCAATTCCCAATTGTATTTCCCCAACAACTGTGACATAAAAGTTCACTTTCCTAATATGACAACATGTCTACGAGCTCTGAGACAGAGCTGTGACAAATAATAATGAAGAAGACTGTAATCCAAGATGAAATTTTAAATGTGGGAGGGAGGGGGAAAAAAACCCCCACACACTGCTAATAAAAAGGATGCATACGGTAGGCCATTTTGGGCCAAGACTGCGTGTGCAATGGGTGTGAGCATGAGCAGGTTAGCAGCAGCCACATTTTTCCCCCATGCAAATGAAGGCGTCGGCGCAAAAATAACGAGGCCCATATTTCCACCTCCTCAGCGGGCCCATTATTTATTGATGTTCTGCATCTTTCCCCAACGCACCCTCCTTCACACGTTCTTCATCGTGTCCCTGTTGCTAGGGTCTCCTCACTGCCACACTCATTCCGCGTCATTTTAGCAAATTATGAAAGCACGACGTTAGCCTAGTCAGAGATGAAACCGTGTTGCCGAGCTGCAGAAAAAATGACGATGGTAAAAAGGGAGTCAAAATAACAAATCTGAGAGAAAAACAAAACAAAAAAAACACGGTCAGTATGTAGTTGCTAAAAATAGCTCTGGCTGTTTTTGTAGCCAATCGAAGTAAGCGGCTATTTGAAAATGAAAATCAATTCATAAACACGGTTTAAATGAACATTCTTGTCAAATATTTCACAACTTTTACTCATTGTTACTGTTTAGCCTCTCATATTCATGGAACAGCAACCCATCCGAGCATACAAATGAACCTGCAGCGGACAAGCAAAACAGTGTTTCCTTTCCAATTGTAATTGGATGACAACCAAAGAGTTCAAAAACCCGACTTTGACGTTAGAAAACTGCATTCTGTCGCAGAGAAGAATCCAAAAGAAGGTGAAACTAGATGGGAGGAGGAATGGATCAAAGAATTGCGACTGTCATGGGAAGAAGAGGAGGAAAGAATTCTGGAATAACTCTCTGTGGTGCTGGTATCAACTCACACACACAAAGTCATCACAACCCGGCTTTTAAAAATAGGACAAAGTGTGTTTCTCAATCGGCACAAAAATATAATGCTTAGTTGTGAGCAATTGTAGCGGAAGCTGCTCCATTGGAAGAAATATTCAAGGAGAAGAATGGCATGGAGAAAGAGCAATGAAAATCGCGGAGGAGGAACCAGCCCGTGTCTTCCTTTCAAACCTTATGCCAAAAAAAAAAAAAAAAAAAAAAGGGGTGTTGCATCAAAGTGCACACCCTAACATTGCTCGCTCGCTCTACACTGCATAGCACAAGCAGGTGTCCGCCAATTAAATATATACACTTGTCTAGCTTTTATTCTCTTTGGCACTTAACCTCCATGAATGGCGTCCTCTTAACTCCTTCACTTCGCATTCAAAGCAGGCCCGAGTAATGCTTAACAAGCCATCGTGCGTCGGGGGCCCACCCCGCCGCATCTCCTCCATGAAAGAGACTTTGTTCAGGCGACCGAGCCGCTCAGACGGGGCAGAAGTCACGCTGCCAGTTAAGCCCACGCCGCATGAGCAATATCACTCTTTTCCTTCTCGCTTCCTCTCCGTTCGTTCACTGGACGGGCATCTCTGTGGTGTTTTCATTAAAAAGCCACGCTTCAGTGTCTAATCCAAACTGCTGTGGCCTTTCCTGAGCAATTCTGACTGCTTACCTCAGCTTTCAATCATGGCCTCTCTTTGCCGTGGCTAATACCGGACAGTCGCGTGCACCAACAAGACAAGAGGACACAAAGGTCAAGAAGAAGAATGGTGGGAGAGGAGAGGAGGGGTGGAGCAGACAGACTAAAAGTCCAGTTTCCATTGCGACGGGACCACGTCTCTTCCGCTCCACCGACCGCCGCGTCCCAAATTGCCCTGTATGACTTTAAACGGTAAACACTGGGGGATGGGTGGCTAGGGAGTGCATGTGAGATGCTCAACGGGGTCCCTCGTAAAAGTCTTCTCATGCAAAGGATGTAGTTTCCATAGATACAACCCCGCACTGCCGAGCCACGTCGCCCTCCATGAATGCACCTACGACGCTGCGTAAAACTAAACGGACCATCCGGGAAAAGAAGAAGCGGGCCGCGAGCGGGACGAGGCATCAGAGGAAAACGAGGGGCCGAGGTGGAGGAAGATGTAGAAATAGCACTCCATTATTCATGATGTGTGTTTCATGTGCTTGGTGACATCTGGGACAGGCGTGATAATGAGGGTCCCGAGAGAGTGAAAGTCACTCACACACACACACACACACATCCCAATCCACCGCAGTTTGTAGAAATATGCTAACCTCGGTTCACCTCCTGGATACACACACCTCTGACTCCAAACTGAGCTTTAGAGTGTTAATTCATGAAAAGAGCCTGCCTGTTCCACCCAAAAATAGGCAATAAAAAAATAGTGACAATTCCAATCCCCCTACCAAGTTGTTTTGCTTCAGCTGTAGATAAACAATGTTGGTGAATATATGGTGTGTGTGTGTGGTGAGGTGCACTTCAGCTTAGCCCATGGCCTGAGGCCGTGAGCTGCATTAGCAGCACTGAGTGGGTTGCCTGGTCTGCAACCAGCACCCCCCCCTCCCCAAGCATTAGAGTGCTGGTGGCAGAGGAGTGTCACTGCCCAGCATGGAGAGAGACAGGGCTTAACTCATCACACACACATACACACGTGCAAAGGCATGTACACGCCCGTGTTTACCAGAAAGGCTCGTCGAAATCCCAGGTAGCAAAGTAAACAAATTACCCCAATGTGACGTTTGAAGAGTCACTAGACTCTTTAAAGTTGCTCATTGCTACCTCTGAGCATGACCTTGAGCTCCGGTTGTCCACACCAAGTCTGTTTTTTTTTTAAACGCTCCTGTTACAGCAAGACCCCAGCGCACAATAAAACCTTGACTTTAGTTACTAACCCCATCAAACAGAGCTTGTGAGCCACTCGGAATTAGTTCATTATAGTGTTGGTGTGGG
Organism: Syngnathus typhle; assembly: GCF_033458585.1. Classification (NCBI taxonomy): domain Eukaryota; kingdom Metazoa; phylum Chordata; class Actinopteri; order Syngnathiformes; family Syngnathidae; genus Syngnathus; species Syngnathus typhle. Next base: position 6,882,056 of record NC_083752.1, read on the forward strand.
GACTGTGTGTGATTGCTCAGCAAACAGTGCGTCGGATCAATAGGTCTGATTGCCAGGTCATGTCGGAACATGACACTTGGAGGGCCACCAGGGATCACATTTGATTCTTGATTATGTCTCTGCGTGACCCCGTCACCACGAGAAATACAGACCTCATTTTGGCTATCGTGACAAATATAATCACTTATTTGCAATGTATTTTTTGAATGTTTCTATAGTACAAACATTTATCTTGACAAGATTGTCACTAAGCCGTGTTACATATATGATACAATCATGTGAAAAGGACAAATACATGGCCTTAAAACTTTAAACAGAAATCATTTGGAAATGTTATGTTATGAAAGGATTGGTGGGGATTAAAAGAAAATAGACTTTTGTGGCCTACCAAACACTGAGAAACAAACTGGACATTTAAATGTTTCCTTAAAGACAATTTCGTGGAAAAACGTGCTGTAATCTCCCGGCGCTAATCCGTCTCTCGCTAACCTAAACAAAGCAACAGAGGAAAAGGGTTAAAACCTCTTGACTTAAATCTTATTTCTTAAACCAATCCAGGCAAGAGATCTCCTTTCACTTATTCGCACTAAGCCTTGGCACACGCTTTCATTTGTGATAGTGACTCAGAATACTTAGAAAATGATTTAACCTTAATTGGGGCTATGACAACAAAAAAATAATTAAAAGTTAAAATCAGTAAATCTGACCTAATATGGAGTAAGTCTCCCTCTGTCAGATGTATTGTCACTAAGTCTGGCTTGAAGGCGGAGATGGTGGCCAGATTTGTGTCAGAGTGGTGTGCTCTCGGGGACTTTCCCATCTCTCCATCTTACACTGATTGACACTGATACGGCGATGCTCGACAAACATGCTCATACGCCATGTGTGTTACACGGCAGGCCATGCAGAGTGTTCCGTGTTAAGTGCACGTGAGCAGGCGTGTGTCGTAGTGTGTAAATAGTCAATAATAGCCGACACTTGTCAGCCCTCTCCTGAACACACACAAAGCCCGTGGTTGGGACATTGTTGTTCTCCGTCTCAGCCACCCCCCCCCAACTCAGCACCCGCCCCCCTAAAACTGGCCTCTCAAGCAGAAATAATTATGCCTATTGTGGCCCTCGCGCGCACACACACATGCACGCACACACACACACACACGCTTGTGCTAATTAACACACTCTTCCACGTGCCTACTCAAGCTAACTGAGTAAAAGATGGCTGCCAGCAGCCCATCTGCTTCTGCCTCACTCTCACTGAGGTAAATGGGACAAAATTACACGTACAAAAGCACTCACAAACTGCAAAACAGTGTCATGCGGTCGGATTGTACGTGAGCGTACAAACTGACGGCATCTTGCAATTTCCTTCCTTGCATGGAGGTTTTATTGCATGTTTGGCTACATGATATCAGCTGCATGATGTGCCCCCCCTCCTTACACACCCTGCTGTGTGCCACATGGGGCAGCAGTGGCAGGATCATTGAAGGGATGGAAGAGGAGTGAGGAAACGTGATATCACTGGACAGTTTGGGAAGGGGGGGGGCAGTCAATGAGGTTGTGTCCCATGAGCCCTGGGGAGGCCATGTGCTCCCCGGCCTCCCCCGTCACACCACGGCGAGCTGAGCGCTACACAATCGTACCAGCGAGCGCAGCTTTAATGTAGCCCAGGTTAATGTTTAATGGCTTTTCCCTTTTCAGGCGGGTTCGTGTCAAATCTGGAAATGGTTTTATTGTGTCACATTCAAAGTGTGTGTGGGGAGGCTTGTACATTTGTTCTCCCTAGAAATGAATGCATTTGTCGGACCAGTGTTTACATGAGTACATGGTGTCTCAGACAAGCGTTTCTATTTATGTATTCTTTGCTCTGTGGGCACAAGCTCAGATTTACTAACAGTCACCTGAGTGGAGTCTTAAGAAGACATTTAATTACTAGAATAAAAACAGCACTGCAGTACCGTATTTTCCAGACTATAAGGCGCACCTAAAGACCTAAAATTTTCTCATAAGCCGACAGTGCGCCTCATAGTCCGGTGTGCCTTATATATGGACCAGATTACTAGATTTAAACTGGCCCGAGGCATTGTGTCATGAAATCAATCATAAGTGGCCCGCTGAAGACTATGAATCATGACTCAAAAAGACTATGGATCATTATTTTGTGATTATAAAGTAATTTGTTGTGTCTGAAGTTGAAATAAAAAAGATCAAATGAAGAATGATTTGATTTGCATTAAAAATCTGACATGATGTATTAATGGTGCGCCTTATGTAAGGACAAAGTTTTAAAATGGGCCATTCATTGAAGGTGCACCTTGTAATCCGGTGTGCCTTATAGTCCGGAAAATACGGTACATATGACACAGCAGAGGTCAAAGTGACGCAACTACGAAACTGATCAGTTTAGATTAGTCATTGAGCCTTGCTTAGCTTGATTTCAAATAAACCATTGGTGCACCCTAGTGTGTGCGAGAGCGTGTGGTTTGAATTGGCTGACACCCAACAAGGACACCAGGGGCTGAGAATTGATCAGTAATGTAGCCTGTAAGTGACCTTGCCACTCAGCGACACCCATTAGGATCCAAACGTGGATTCGTTTTACCCATCGACGTTAAACTATGATTCAATTTGACAATATTATACTAGGTGGAAGCCGAGTTGGGCATCTTCTGTGGGCCATTCATGTGGCCACAGCCATCTGCTGGTCCAGTCTGGGCGCATCGGAGCCACTCATTAGTTCTCTGCTGGTTACTCTGACAGTTTAAATCTGTGCTCATGGTGATTTTTTTTTTTAGGCCCGTCCACTAACTCTTCATCTCTATGTCACTACTCCAACTCTCCTTCAGATCATGTCTCCAATTGTTCCTTATGTGGGAACAAACACACTTGTACAAGACTTCACACCAATGACGGTACCGGGACGGGCAAGTGAAAGGGAACTAGGTCAGTCTGCCTGCACCCCCCCTCCCCTCTTAAAACCCCCTTATAATGTTCTATCTGGGTAGGAAAGTGGGACACAGGCAGAAATGTAAAACACACATATTAATATATACACACAGCCACACACACAAACAGATGGGGGACATGTGCGACTGTCAGAATGGAATCGGTTGGGCTTGGGAGGGCAAGGCCGCATGGTGTTATGTCATACCCTCAAGCATTGGGCCAATTCTTTTTCCTTTTCGTTGGCTAGTTCTATGAAAGCAAGGTCATTGTTTTCCAACTGACAGGTGACTGGGTTTATTTGTTGCATGGATTTAATGTTTGATTGGCATGCGCAGATCAAAAGAGGGTCAAGGTTGAACGGGCTTCACTGTGAGGGCTCGCAGCGTTTGTGCCGTCTAGCGTTTGTACAGAGGCGAGCGTCGAGTTCAGTGAGCAGCTCATCATGTTCAGCATCTGATCTTCACACTCACTGCTCATCAAGTGACCTATATAGCCATACATACACACGGCAGCCTCGTGATGTCATACCAAACACGGAAAGCATCTTGAAGTTCACAATCAAATCAGATGTTAGTTATCCAGATACAAACATTTCCATGCATCCACGGATTGTTTACAAAATAAATAAAAATACCCAACGACAGCTAAGGCCATATAAGCCTGGATATGTATATTTTTTTTATGCTTGTCCTCATGTCAACTACTAAACAAAACCCTGATGCCTGTTTATGAGATACAATGTTGGACTTTGCATACATAAGATATAAAACACCATCTGCCGGAACCTGAGGCCATTCTTGCCCTACTAGCCTCCTTGCTTCGTTTTCCTTTCCTTCTATCATTCCACCATTGCACTTGCACATATCGTAGCCTGACACATTTTTCAAGAGCTATGATCCCATAATAAAAGACACATCATGGAAATAGAAAAAAAACATAAAGGCTTGACACTACTTTTTTTTTTTCTCCTCACATGTAGATGATGTCCATCCAACTCCTTTCTTCAAGTGCATAATAGTAAGCCCAAGACCCGACGAAAGAAACTATACGTAAAGTCGGGAATGTCAATTACAGTTATCGTCAAGATTTGACATTTATATCAATGAGATGTAAACGGAGAAAAGAAAATGTCTGCCCAGAGGAGGCTGAGGAAAGAGGGGGTGTGGGGGGGGTTCAAGCTGGAAGGCCAGCTCAGTGATCCAGAACAGTGAGCAGACAGAAAACACAAAAAAAGTCAACATACGTCAACTGTCATGCACCGACACAAACTAGATCAAAACCATCCTGATTCCTACAATGACATACAAAACATCTGCCGGCAGATATAAAAAAAAAAAAAAGAAGCAATGTCTTACCTGGGACGATAGAGACCGTGTCTCTCTCCCAGGATACGACGCTGACGTACTCCTGCACGGCAGTGGGGATGAGGCACTTGAACACGGCTACGTTGCTCCGCATCGAGCGCTGGTCCGCCACCCGCACAGTGTAGGGCTCCCTGAAAACTACACACGTACACACAAAATGTGTTTGCCTGTTTTTGAGCTTTGTTTGATTAGGTCCAAGCGCTCAACATTAATAGCTTGCATTAGACAAGATAATCACTGGATGTTTTTTATTTTCATTATGAATAATAAATCATTTTTGTTCAGAACGTTATGCTGCCCACTTCCCCCCCTCAATATGTTGCATGAGCAGAAGTTCATTAGCAAAAACGGAGCTTGGAACTGCCAAAAGGTTGCTAAGGAACTGGTGTTGGATTACTTTACTATGCAATCAGAACTAGCATATGTTGATGTTGGAAGGGATTTTATGATAATTTACATCACTTTTTTTTTTTTTAGATCCAAATGTGAGACCCCCACTAAGTTCCTCTGCAACCTGTTCAAGAGACACCAGGGCCCAACAGAGGCTACGGGATGTTTGGTTCTCGCTAATCCCTCGTCTCCTGCAGCCAGGCTTTTGGGTCATGAGGGAATGATGGCAACGCCCGGCTGGCATGCAAGCTCAGGGTCCTGGCTCAAATCCACCACTTGGCGCTAGTATTAGTATTAGAATGAATATGAGTATTAGTTCTGCTTGGTGTTGGGAGGCAGAATATGAAAGCAGATGTTGACGGCAGGATGGAAGTGCAGGGGGGGGGGGGGGGGTTGGATCTGGCCTGAATGAACCGTAGAGAACAGACGCGGTGCAACTACTATATCATCCAGATTTACTCTGGCGGTGATTTGAGGTTACTATTTGTTGAGTAATTTCAATCTCTTCTTGGGAATCTCAATTTGTAGTTCTGCAATCCCCAAATGTGCGATTTTACAAGAGATGAGATTTGTCTTATTAACGCAGCGGCACGCGGTCTAATCAATGAAAAGCACCAATTAGGGTTGTTAATGAGAGATAATTAAAGAAGTGTGCTGTGGCTATATTTAGTTTGACACGGGAGGGCAGTTTGGAGAACTTGGGTGGAGAGGAAGGAGAGAAGAGGGAATAAATGACAGCACAGAAGCTGCGTCTGGTCAGATTTTCCAAAAATAGACAATTGAATTGAATCACCCGACCTGCAATATTTCTCTCCTGCAAACAGCAAATACAAAAGTTATTTCTGCTAATGCAATGACAGTAAACTCAAATCAGTCGTGACACTTTTTGTCAAATTTAATTTGGATCACAGAATCAACACATTTAAGGTGCTTCTTATCTTCTGTGTGTTTTTTACCTTTCATGACACTGACGCGTTACATCGGGATAATGTCACGTGCTTCCGTCAAATCGTTGTGCTCTGTTTATTATGTTCTAGGTCATTCTGGATTTGGGTTCAGACGGACTATTTTGGGCCAGGTGATCCTGTGAGTGAACTAGCCTTTTATTTCCGCTGCTAATCACATCCACTCTACTCATCATGCAAAGTCTCATTTTGACCTCCGGGGACTCACCCCTCCAACCCAACTAGTCAACCAACTCACCAGCTTTGATGCGGATGTTGGGGCTGCGGATCTTGCCCGCCTGGTTCTCGGCTGTGCAGAAGTAGTCGTTGTCATGGATGTAACTGTTGTAGGCGGAGGGCAAGAAGGAGTACAGTTGCAAGGTGCCATTGGCGTACACGTGGCGGATGTGGGGCACGTCGTAGATGTCGTCGCCGGTGGCCAGGTACCAGCGCAGAATGGCACTGGGGGTGCCCCCTGCTGGACAGGGTAGGGACACCCCCACCGAGCTGGAGTAGGTTACCCTCTGCAGGGAAGCGTTCACAAAGTACAGCCTGGTAGAGCTCACATCCTCACTGTGTACTGAAGGGGCAAAGAGAAAACAGGACATCAGGCAAATGTATCGCAAAATAAATCGTAACAAATGTACGTCAAATGTCCAGCTGCAAACTATCGTCACGTGATGCAGAAAGCCAGGGATTTGGGCCAAAGCCCGTGGTGAATAAGGTAGATGGGGAAGGGGGCGGAGCCTGCTACCTCAATACAGTTGTACGCTTACACAAACAAAGAGGAAGCGAGAGAACACTGACGATAGGTTATGTGATTGGAATTTCTATGCCAGACGCAGATTTAAATCAGTTTAATCTCCTTACATATTTAACACACACACAAATGCACGCACACAGAGAGACAGACATACAGGACTGCTCCTCATTGGCACTCGCATGCAACACATTCTGAGAACTAAGAGTGAGAGGAAAGCTGGAGGAAGGGGGTCTTGAAAATTTGGGGTCACCATAGGAAAGATTAAGTGAGGAAAAACTACTAGGCTAGACATATAAATGTCTTGCTATGTCTTTATTCTAATTTTTACGGTGACCATGTTGTATTAGATTTTAATTTTCTTTTCAAAACTATATGTTTACCTAATAGAATTTGTTTTATATAGCGTATTAAACCACATACATTTTTGGGGTGGGTCACAACTATAATTCTTTTTCTAGACAATTCAATACTGGCAAAACTGCCATACAGGTCTTATTTTGTCTGTAACAATAAAGTCACGATATATTCTTATGGTATAGTATAGTTAATATAGTCTAACAGTGCTTTTATACCAGATCCTTTCATCTATTCAGGATACATAAAAGTCTGTCTGCACGAGATTAATGTGAGGAACATAAAAGTTGAAGGTAGTTGCCGTAAAAACGTCCGCTGGGTTATGATTTAACCCAAATAACTCCATGAAAGCTAAAAATGGCTGTACTATAACAAAATGGGTTAAACACCTGCTCAACACAAGTGACGCTTGTAGATCAACACTGTCACCACTGCTGCTACTAACTTTACCATCTTGAGGTGAAGTGAAAAATCACAATCACAAGGGAGAGTGCCCCGAAGCTTGAGATTGATCAAACTGGGCAGAATGTTACAGATGGTATATGAAATGTGACTGACAGCCCAATGGCGAGCAGAAAAAAAAATCCAGGTCAGACTCCCTCCCCGCTGCAGATTACTGATAATGGCCCCTGAGCATAAAGCCATATTAAAGATTGGAATATCTATAATCTCCCAATCGGGGGACAGGGCTAAAGTAGAGGAGTGCGGGGGTCACCCTGAGAGCTTGGGGGAGGGAGGAGTGGGCTCTGGTTGTGGATTACATGCCCGGGGGCCCGGGCACACAAGGCTGGGGAGCACTAGGGGGACTGATGGAGCAGGAACAGAAACAGGATCAGCGCAAACTCCCGCCACTCAAAATCACGCAACTGCACAAACAAAAGCAAAAGTCACAACAGGAGGAGACAATGTGTTGTCAAGGTGATAAACATTTGGGGATTTTAGAATGAGAAAAATATAAAAGGGTCTTCTTTTGTCTCATCCCTCTCCAAAGTTTTGAATATTTTTTGACTCCCAAACAAAAAGAAAGTAAGACGTGTAAATACTGGAAAAATTCCCTACTCATCGGAGTCCGAAAGAAAGCCCGGCACCGACAGTCGAGTACTGCACGGGCTGTCAGAGCCGCAGTCGCTATTTTATACATCCTGCCAGAGCGCCGCATGAATATGTATGTTGTAGAGGTAGAAGTCATAACCTATGCAAGGTTTCATCATGCATAATGCAGCTGATCTGCGCTTCAGCAGGATGTGAGTATGCACCATGCATGCAACACTCACACACAACTGGAATGGAAAGAGGTGGTAAACAAAGCCCAGAGCCGCCACCGGTGTTTCAACATACATGTGCCTTCGCACCCCTGTGCCCAACCAGACGTGTAGTAGCGTGTGTTCCTCTATTATCGCCATCCATCTGCATTAATTTGACAGCAGTTTCTATCAAATTGGGTGATGGGTGTTCTTCCCAATATCAAGTAAAAAGTAACTTCTAAAGTTGTGGTTTTTGACAAATGGGGTATAATGTGGAGAAAACTGAAGCGGAGGAGGGAAAAGTGCACGGGGACTGTCACAAGGGGTGTGAATTGAATATTGGGGGGATGTCAGGAGATAAAGGTAGGTGTAAGCTTGTAGCTAATCCTCGGGGGTCTCGTGTAAGTGGGCGGGGGATGCGCTTGGGGTTACATCTAATCAACGGAGGGATATGGTATAGTTCCCACCTACTGTCTTTATGCACGGCCTGTCCCAAACAATCTGCTACGCCCTCCGCCAACATCATCCCACCCAGCCACCCCCGGCCTGTGCTGTGTCAGTGGAAAAAGAAAAGTGTGCTACTTCAGCAGTCCCCTGGGATCTGCTCCCCCCCCTCACATCAAAGCAGCCAGTTTCTCTCCTAATGTGAATATCAAATCTGTGGATCACAAGTCCCAGCACAGTCTGCATAAACGGCCCCTCCCCCCAGCCTTTAATTCTGCCTAGTGATGAGGGAAAGAGAGGGAGGGGAGTTGCTGCGAGAGGAGGAAACGATGGCGGGAGGGGAGCGATGGAGATCGAACAAAAACAACCACTTGCTTCATGAATTTGACATTTGCCGAATGAATCTACCCCAAAAAATACGCCAGTCGACCACTGCGGTTTCTTTTGAGTTCTGCTTCTGTTCCTTAACTTGCCATCAACTTAGAAATGCGATGATGGATGCCTGCAGTGACTTTCACATCTCAACTTTGCAGCAATAAAATAATAGTTGTTCACGGTCAAAATGGAAATTTGTGATTCTGAAGAGCAAGTCTACAATGATGCAAATGCATCACACTTGCTTATTTGAAATCGTCATGTACATCCAGAGTGGTCCACATGCATTTGATTTTTACAATCTTGTACATTGCATCAATATTTTTTGTATGGAATTGTGCAAATGGGAAGCTGCCTTAATAATGTCACTCAGTGGAGCCGGCAGCTCTGTCATTGAGCGGTGCCTACTGCTCACCATGCAGCTTTAATTGTGCAGCCTTGCAAAGACAGCACTGGGAATTGGACTGCAGGGAAGGGAGGGCCAATTTAGCATATTTCTATTTGCGGAGGTTGAGCTGCATATGGGGGACACATGGGTGAAGGATCGCCTTATTGCTTCGTGAGATAGATCAAACTCACGTTTTTATGGTTTATTTTGAACGGCTCAAAATAACCATAACCTTTTAATGGGAGCCTCAAAAGAAGGCCCGCACTTGGCAGGCCGCTGGACGTTAAATTGCTCAGAATCCATTCCGTGCGGATATAATAAAACCCAACTCCCAACTTTCATAGAATATTCCAAATCGGTCGAGAAATACCGGCATTGTGCTTTAATTGAGTCTTTTAACCAGTTCTCGTTAATTACACTGCCTGCTAAACGCGGGTGCCTTTTTCCTTCCGCTCCCATATTTTTATTTTTACTTGAGCGCGTATATTCCAAGGCAAAAAAGTGACAAACTTGGCATTTCCGTTTGTGTATGCATAATGCGTAAGAGCCATATATTTAGAGCAAGCACAACAAGGGTGTCCCCGTTCTCTTAATTCTGCGCGCCATTACGCACGCGACACACACGCACACACGGGCGCGCGCAAAAGGGGCGCACACCCCGCCAGGCGCGCGAACACGTCTGGGGGTCCAGGTGCTCCATTAGTGAGGAACATGACCGGGCAAGTCTGCAATCTGGCCCACCTCCCCTCCCCTGAGTATGGACACCCTCATTTGCGTAAATTCACATGCACGAAGGGCGCACGGTGACTTCATTAATTCCTTCTTCAAGTTGATAAATAAATAAAGGGGAGATTGGATATAGTGGCTTTAAGAAAATAAAAATTACAAATAAGGGATGGGACGACTAATTGCAATAAATGAAGGTGCGAGAAGAAAAAAAAAACCCTCGAATTTGTGTTTGTTTAGTAAGCCGACGTATGGCTTCCACATTTTAATTTTAAAATGTCACACATTCGTTGATACAAAGGCCCGGATGTGCAAAGGGTGCTTAATTTCTGCAATTTTCGATGCAGATGTGTCCAGATTATAAAGCACTTTAATAGAAGAGGATCAACTTGGCAGCAGGATGGGGGATTTATTTCCCAGGGAAGAAAGATTTCTTTTTTTTTTTTACTGAAACCAACCCCTTTACGTTTACAATTTTAAAGCTGAACGTCAAAGCGGCTAATTGCACCAATTAGGGCCTTTATGCGGCTTTATCCTGATTTTGTCAAAAGGGCCGTTGTCGGGGAAATGCCTTTTGTTAATCAAATTACTAATAGCAATAAATTGTCGCTAATTACAAAAAAGAATGAAAATGCCGAAAATATCCTGAAGGAAATGGCTCGTTTTGTGGAGGAGCGATTGGACACGGCCTTATCAAAACAGCTGCAATTAGCAAAATATGCACAATGAGTGGGAAATTAATCGATAGAAACCACACGCGTGCCTTGTGAAAACTTTAAAGAGCGCAAAATTTGGGGTGCAATTCGTTGCAATAGACGGGATCGATTGAAAAACGTGCATGATTTGCATGTTTTCTACCTCTCGCTGTATTTGCACCTCATTCTCTCCATTCAGCCATTTTACATATTCATATCCCAACTGGTAATGCGAAAAACAATCCAGGCGTCACGGGCCCGAGCTCGAAAGCGCACATCTCGCACAAAAACACACTTTTTAGCCTCACTTTCTTAAAAAACATGCGCATTTGAGCCGTCCTTTGCATTTGTGTCTTAAAAATAAGCATGAATATTTCCTATTAATTAGACGACGCCTCAAAGCGGCAGCCTCGCATCACATTGCGAATGAATGCATTTACAATATTTTCGATCGATGGTCGCCCTTAGATCAACTTAGAAACTATCATACTCACTAAATGACAATATGGAATTTGTCTTACCTTCTTGGAGAGAGTACAGCAGGAGTAAAGTTACAAGCCACATGCCATAAATAGCAGGTATATTTTTGGGAGATATTTGCAATCCTGGCGAGCGTGAGGCGCAGGGGTTTATTTTTCCTAATTTTCTTCTTTTTTTTCTTTTTTGGGGGGCCAGGTGGGTCTCCGTGCTGGACTGGCGACTGTGTTCCCCGGAGGTCTCTCCAGCCCTGCCGCCCCACTAAGAATGGATGGGAAAGGAGAAGAGCCTCAGCCCCGCCCAAGTCCCTCCTCTCTTCGCGGGACTAACGCCGTGAACAAATCCAACATCCACCTTCCTCCAGTGGACGAGTGGTCCGGGGTCTGGCGGAGGGGATACATATGGGACTCGGCCGTCTTGGTCCATCCGTGACCCAAATTTAGGGTCTGGATTGCTTGGCACCCAGGGGAGCGCGCCCACCTGTGAGCGCAGGATGACCCTTTGCGCAATGTGGACCAGACAAGATGCGCAACACATTGGAATCGAAGCGCTATGGAACGAACGTTACCATGCGTGTGTGTTTTTTGGAATCTATTTCGAGTATCTGGACTTCTATTACATTGGTATCATATGTTTTCCTCTGCAAAAAGCAATGAGAATGGAGCGCAGCTGTGCGCTCAAGCATTGGTTGGGTGGATGGGGGGGGGGGGGGGGTTGTCTGTGACAGAAGGTACAGCAAAAATGTAGGTTTTTATAACATCTAAACACAAAATGGGAAAGTCTCTACAGTTTACTTAAATCTAAAAAAAAGAGGGGCTATAGATCAGATCCAGCTTATTAAATAATACATTTTAAATTGTACTGAAAACGAACAAGATGTAACAAAAAACATTTCATGAGGTGCAACGTAGGATTGTGTGCGTTATTGCTGCATGGTCGCATTTTATTTTTTAATTAAAAAAAATTCAAACGATGGTTTAACAATTTTCATAATGAAATTTCATTATGAAAATTGTTAAACTTAAAAACTCAAGTTACCAACCTTTAATTTTTTTAACCATTTTGCTAAGTTAATATTGTCACGATTCTATCTACAACCACCTATATTTCTCATCAGATACGCAGTGCGAAATGATTATAGTTCACGTAACTATAGTCTGAGATCTACTATTTGTGCTGATATGTCAACGATTAACGTGACAGAGCAGTTAACGCCCTTCCACTAGATGGCAGAATGTTCAATTGACTTCAAAAGTTCATGTTCAACAGGCAGGGGGCCTGTAATGTAAATTCCTGAGTAACGAGACAAGATATTTTGAGCGACATTGTAGTTTGCTGATGTGCCGAGTCTTTATTTTATTTTATTTTTTATTTTTTTTTTATTATTTTTTTTTAACTGCAAACCAGCTCAGTGACCTAGTGGTTAGAGTGTCCGCCCTGAGACTGGAAGGTTGTGGGTTCAAACCGCGGCCGGGTCATACCAAAGACTGTAAAAAAGACTGGACCCATTGCCTCCCTGCTTGGCACTCAGCATTAAGGGTTGGAATTGGGGGTTAGAAGGAGTGGAGCTCTTTACAAGCCCTAGGCTTCGTCTCCCTCCTTGCACAGTTATTGATATAATAATATGGGCTAAACAATAAACTAAAACTACCATAGTGTCTCAAAAATGGTTGGGAAAACCTCCAAGTTAAACTGTGTTGTGTACTCTCATAAACCGTTCTGCAACGCATCCAATAGCAGCTGATATCTGTGCAGAGATTTAACACACTGCTGACGCCTGCTGGTTGAATATAATAAAACATGCAGCCCGGTTTTAATGCACCCCCCCCCCCCCCCCCCAAAAAAAAGAATAATGCAACTTTGTTGTGCAAACTTAATGCAAACCGGTTGATGGCGTGTGCTTTGTTCAGAGTTGCACACAAGAGTGACTAACGTGTGATTAGTGGGATTGAGGCATAAGAAAAACTATCTTTATGTTAGCCAGCTATGCTAGGCTAGTAAAGGTTCCATCAGGTACAGCCTTAAAAATGTCAATCAAGTGCTACACAGTGCTAATTAGTCTGAGGTCCAGCCATTGTCTTTTTTGAGGTTCATTAAACAATTAACTCCACGCGCATTCTTGTAGTGACGTATTCCATAGTTATCATGTGTTACCTTTCTTACCTATAGGAAAAGGTTGCTTGAAGGATCATCAGGTTGCTACATTTTGTGACAAGCGCTGGTAAAGTTGCACTCGCGCTGAATTACTGCAGGTAATTGGAATATACCAAGTGTTTGCAACAAAGGGGGACAGGTTCAACCTGTTGTGTGTCTTGTATTGTGCTGTAGTTTGTTCCCCAAATGATTGACTTAAATTTGCAAGTTAGTCTTTTGAGGTAACGGTGGCAAAGCCGTAGATGTTGCTTTTGTTTAAGTGTACCCTGACAAAACAAGCAAGACAAGGCATATTTTGCTCCAAACTTTATTTCGTTCTTTCAGTACCAAACAGGTTCAGAGGTTAACGCCTAACATCTGTGGGCAAGCTAGAGGCGAATATTTGCGTGCAGCGATGGAGAATGATGGGGCAAGTCTGCACACTGCAGATTCTGATGATGGGGTCCGAGATGGTTCTTTTTGGATGTTCTCCTTTCTCCTTGCAACCCAACATCCTAATCCAGATAATAATAAATTGTATTGCTTGCGATATCATCACAGTGACTCAGAGGATCAGTGTTACAATTTTTTTTTTTTTTTTTACAGCCAGAGCATGCACTCATTTTGTAACTTGCATAGAACTGATGATCGTCACACTGCCCTCTCCATCAGAATATACATAAACAAACTGAACTACATTCAGAGGTCCATCACAATATCAACAAATATGGTTGTCAGTAATCTGGAATCATTTCAGAAAAAATGATTTCAATTTCCGTCAAACGGAATTCTTCATCAACCACTGGCGTATAATATCAACCTAGCCATCTGTTATTATAGTATTGCTAATAGCCAGCGGTTAAAGAATGGAGGCACAGTATAATTTGTATTCTAAAATAAATTAAAAAATCCCACTACAGGATGATGACGTAACACCCGTTGCCCATTCACACTTTAGTTGATCTCCTCCAGCATTTGTTTGCCTCACAATCCAGAGGTAATCTTTTCAAGGTGCAATTCTATAAATATAAAACGTAAATTGATTTCCTGATGTGTTGCTCATCTTGACACGCCGACTGGCAGAACACTGGTAACACACTACCCATATGAGAGCTAGTCACGTGGTCACGGAGGTACTTCGCAATTCACTGGGCAAAACATCTTTTTCGCTTTGCCATTCAAATAACTGTGGTAAAACATTTGCGTGGATTAATACAGTACAAATGAACCATGACTGGACACGGACAATGCATGGCCATAAAAATAGGATATGATTTTGTAGTATATGAGGTTTTATTAATTGACCTCGCAGAGCTAAAACTATTATTACTGTCAGTGGAATAGAATATATAACCCGCGTTGTATTTTGTTTTTGTTTTTTTTAAAGCGTTCTAAATGCAGACTCATGTCACATGCATGAATTGCATTAATTGTTTTTTATGAAAGCAGCAACACTGGTAGGACATTAAGAGGATTGTCGAGTTCAAGTGAGATGATCCCTACTTTTGTAATATTTGCATGTAATGTATCCATACTTTGCATTTATATTACATTTTACACTGACGCTAATGATGAGTAAAGCCCTGTTCAGCAAACCTGCTTGGAAAAATAAAAAGAGCGCTTTTGTATTGAAGGAAAAATGCGGAGAACTAATTCAATTTGACATAAAGGAGGGCTAAATATTGAACCTTGGTGTCTTTGGTTGAATCATACGTGTAAATCACGTTTGACAAAAGCATCTAAAATCTTTTCTCCTGTGCATAGCATGTACATTTGAAAATCAAAGCCAGGCAGGCACGAAAAGCACTCCTAAGGTTTCTAAAATGCATGCATGTCCTCATTTCTGTTTTGTAGGTTTGGGTTTTGAGTCTACTTTCGTTCCTGAGAGGCCGTTTTCTGTGTTGTCGATCCCTGATGAAGTTACAAGGCACTCCTTACTGCTCGACGGTTGGAGGAGGGAAGAAGGGGGTTGTTGGAGAAGAAGAACAGACATCAACAGCATCCCAAACAGCACCATCTCACCTCATCCAAATTGTGTTCATTATATGGAAGGAACATGAACTCACTTTTTCTCCTCAAGCTTGGATAGAACAAAGAGAGTGAAGTTCTTCAGCAGCATGAAGCCCATGAGCAGCGCAATAGCTCCGCCCACAGCGGAAGCTATGATGATCGTCAGCGTGTTGTCCACCTCCGTCACTGCGGAAAACACAGAAGTCACCGGCCGCAATATACATCAACGACGAGACCAGAGAAGATTGAGTCGCTCACGCTTGTCCACCACAACGAGCGTGAAGATGGCGCTGTGGTTCTTTAACTTTTCTTTGGGGTTGCGTCCAAAGCAAGTGTACTGGCCTCCATCCTCAAAGGTGATGTTCCACAACAAAATGGAAATGTTGTGGTTTTGATTCTTGCCCACAAATTCAAAGCGCTCTTTATGCATCTTCACTTTTGGCACCACCCCCTCTGACGGTATCACAGCATCACACACCTTGATGGGAAAAGAGGAAAGCCGTCAACCCACGCACAACTGGCCGCCATTTTGGAGGGCTTACCGTTTCCATGGTGCCATTGTTATTGAACTCCCATTTAAAGTAAAGGTTCTCAATGCCGATGCAGCTGGCGTATGAGCAGGGCAACATGACCGTGCTGCCATTGACGGCGTACAGGATAGGAATCTTGCCGACAATCATCTCCAAGGCCTGAGCAGGCTTCACAACTGAGGAGCGACACGTTAGCATTAGCCCACTTTCTTTCTAAATGCAGCACATGCGAGTCCGCCAGCGTTTCTCCACTTGTGTTTAATGCTTCCATCTAGTGTGTATTGTGGAAACTACATGCTGACACAGCATTGTGCACAACTCAAGGCACAGGTGCAATGACAGAGGGGGAAACAATGCGAAATCCAAACAAGCTGTCTTACGATGCAGTTCACAATTTGCTCATAATAACATCAAGGTCGAAATGAGGGAGAGCATCTTTGCAGCAAATGGGGGGGGGGAGTGAAGGAGGTCACATGTGTGAGAGACTGATATTGATTCCTTCACATCGCGCCCTCGCTATCGCAATTCCTCTTGTGCTATGGTGCATGGTGAGTTTGCAAAAATAGTAACAGTAAGGGTGAAGCGCGACTAACACCTCTCCTGTGTTTGTGACAATTACACCCGCCACACAAAATTCACAAGTCATAATCTGGTGTCAGAGTTGCTGTCACCTTGTTCTGACTATGGCGAGTAAAGCAGAACATTTGGAGCTGAAGTTTCAGAGATGTCACATGTTTTTTTAAATTTTATCCCATTAAGTGCCTGTATGAATAATGCAAAGCGAATTGAAAACAAATAAGAGCATCTTGTGCATTAACGCTGAATGATTTTTGATGCTCTCCAAATGCTTGAGTCAGTCTTGACCACATCCGTTCCTCACAACTTAACTCATTAAAAATCAATTTAGCGGAGAATCTCATTTTGAAGCATCAGCCGCCAAAGCAAAACGACAATATGGGAGTTGAAACAGTTGATGACATTACCAAGCAGTAGTGCGAGGACCAGGTTCAAGGTTGTGTGTGGATGGCCCAGCGTCAGGGCATCGACCCAGATCCCACGGACGTCCATGTCCATACAAGAATTTCACTCCGAAGCGTTTCAACAGCCAGATTTGCGACAATGTCCTTTCGCCACACTCAGCACTTTATTTGGCGTAATGGATGCTTCTGAAGAAAACACAAAACAATTGTAACTACCAATGAAACATCATACGGACGGAAAAGTTTCAGTGTCCTTCAAATATGAACCTACCTGCTTGTGTTTCCTCCGTGGCCCGGAGCGCGCGGCTCAGCGGCCAACTCTCACCGTGCTGCACCGTCAGGGTTCACTCAAGGAGAATCCGCCAGTCCGCATTCTCACTGCAGCTGCAGCGGCTGTTACATTGCAGGAGCGGCCAAGCTAGAGAGACAATTAGAGAGGAGAGGCAGCCGGACGGGAGGAGACGCTGCCAGTGGAGACCCCCAAAAGCAGCTGACTCCTCCTCCTTCTGCTCACCCCTCAGGCTATCTAGCAACTTTTGCCTGTCCTCTGCGCTGGCCACGTGCCACCATCACCTTCCCCCATATGCCTTCCCTCCCTCCCTCCCTCCCTCGGCCCCACTGCTGACTCGGGGTGTGTATGCGGGCACTTTTGTCAGAGTGTTTGTGATGAGCAGGGAAAAGTTCTGCAGTGCAGATTGGGCTTGTGTAATGCGGCCCCAGGGTCGATCCACACCGCACGGTGAGCGTCATTTCCCTGATGCTGCATGTCTGGGTTTGCTACGCCTCTTGTGGACCCCATCATAAACATGCAGTCTGGTATCGATCATGTATCCGATGCTCAAAAGGTCAAATTGTGCTCCGCCGTGATCCGGGCCGTGCAGCTTGCAAGTGCGTTGTTGTGACATAAGTGCTGCAGTCATTTTTCACAACGGGACAGCTCTTCTGCAATAAATGCATTCAATCATCAGCAAGGAAGACTCCTGCACTCTTCAGTGCAGGGCAGAATATAACTTTGGGTTTTTGTTCATACTTTTTTTTAACCAAGCATAGTAAGGATTTTTTTTTCCCAGATAAAAAAAATGTTCCCTGATGATGGCCCGTGGCCATAATGCTGCCTTTGTTTTCTCCACCAAGCTGACAATTAGAGGTGAAATGAAGCAGCGTTGCTCAATACATTAATCATGCATGCCTAGTTTTCATTTTTGGCACACGGGGTGGGGGTGGGGGGAGTGAAGAGAAACTCGCTCGTTTCTCACACTGCCTCCTGTCAGCCATGGGTGCACCGGGACGACACACGCTCTGGACCCTGTGCGTCTGCTTTGCGGCCCTTCAGACAAGTGAGTTCACTTCTCTTGTAATCCAACTTTATAGGCTCACTTTTGATTGCAGAGTGCATTGATTAAGTATTTTGCTGTATGTTTTTTTTTTCATCTTTACTACAGTATTTAATCAGAGATGCAAGAAAACTTTTGCTTTTACGTTGATTCCGAATATGCACTCATTTTTTCCTCGAGCACATCAGGTTTTCACAATATTAATAATAATAGAATGTAATAATTAGTAATATTTATGAATTGAGGGTAAGGTTCAGCAGCAGGTGGATTTTTCTCAAACACATGCACACACACACTGTAAAATCCTGTTCCTATTATTGTGGTGTTGTCACCTGACATAATTAAGTCCAAACCTTAGCATTAGCTTAGCAGTGGATAATATTATATGCTGCATGCACAAACAAATGTTTGAGAGCAAGTGGGTTGTTTTTCCACTCCGCCTGCAAATGGTTTTGGCTCCACGTCAGTGCTGTCGAGTTCAATTAAAAACTCACGCATGCAAACACACGCACACACACACACACGTACTCGCACACATAAATGGGTGAGAGTGAAAAGTTAGAAAGGTTTCTCACACCACTACGTTATCGTCATTATGAAGGCAATGAGGTACTATGATCCGTGTTGATCACTGACATCTAGCGCTTGTAACAAGCATTTTGCATAACAAGCAATTCTCCATTCATTCATTTCTTGCCTGAGATGCTTTGAGGGTGACCATGAGAGAATCCACGGTGGAAGTGGTCCGAGGGGATTACGTCATCCTGCCTTGCTCCTTCTTCACCTCCAGCCCCCTCTCCCGACTCAACATAATCTGGACCATGGCTCCCTTCTCCAGTCCGGAATCCCCCATTCAGGTCTACACACTTATTCTTAGTTTTCCTGGAAGAAATTGTGACATCATGATTCCAAGAGCAAGAATTCCTTACAGGTGATTGTGTATGACCACGGCCAGATTATAGAAGACCCCTCCCTCATCGGCAGGGTGGGCTTTACAGGTATAGGCATGATTTAGTTTTTTTAAAACAAGGATTAGACAAAGCAACTAAAAGAAGGTGACCCGCTTGTTTGGAAGGTATCCCATGGAGTGCAGACATCATGGTGAACGATACTCACGTGTCGGACGCTGGGATTTATCGCTGCATGGTCAACAACCCTCCAGAAACGGCAGATCCCGGCATAGGAGAACTCCAGCTCACTGTTTTAGGTATGTTTAGACACACATTTTTACTTCTCATGTCAATAACAATGTTAATCTGCTGATTGCGCCAACAGTGGCACCATCGCTGCCCGCGTGCCAGTGGGACGGCAACACAGACGCGGGGGGTAGCGTCACGTTGTCCTGCTCGGTTGCCGAGGGCATTCCCACTCCGGAGATCCACTGGGATAAACTCAACCCAGAGGAAATTTCACTTCCTATCAACATGGAGGGTTAGAATTTGATCTTTACTCCATACCAAATGAGTTCTTCTATTTAATGTCTGTGTCAGCAATTTAATGCCACCCTTGAATGGTAATTTTTTTTAGAGAAGAGAGCCCTTAGCCTTGAAGATGGGGGTGGTACAACTAAAATAAAATAAACACCATTTTACTTTTGTGGAAAATTGAGGCCACCAAAGTCACCACCTTCAGCCCAGAGAGTAAAAATGGCTATGTAGGAAATGTCAAAGAAAATTTATTCAATATTTTGCCAACCAATTGCCAATTAAAATGGGCATCATTTAAAAGCTAGCGTAGGCTAGGGTGACCATATTTTGATTTTCTGCTCAACCCGTTTTTGAGACACAGATATGATACTTAAAAACCCAAACAACATGCCGACATTATAAATAATAGCACCATCTTTCACAAAACGTTTTTTACCATCTTTTCAGTGTAATAATGTAAATAACAAATCAGTCGTGTCGCAAGGATATTATTTTAACAAATAAAGAAACTCACCTCATTATTTATATCATATTTAGATTTTTCCCTCGTTGTTTTCTTGTCCATTCTGTGTGCCCGGTGTTCTGGAATAAAGGACGTTAGTCAATTTTCCAGATAAACTTATTTTTCGGGTCCCTCCCAGTGTCTACGTCACACACACCTGTAACGGTGGTGTACCCCGCATGATATAAAAAAAGTCCTCTCAAACGTCATGCAAAACTTCAGTCAAATTAAACAAATGCTAATTGATCCCGCGGAAAAAAAAGGAATACCGCACATTTTCATGAATTTACTACACCCGACCGCGCGCCCGGATAGGGTGTAAATAAACAAGAAAACATATCCGGGCAAACCCTAACCCTAACGTTGCCCAGGTGAAATGGGTCAAATTCAATGCCATTTGTCCAATCCTATGGAAACATTGCCATCTAGCGGAAAGAAAGCGCAATTGTGGTCTTGAAAGCGCAACTTTGGCGTTGTCTGTATTGAATGCATTACTGAAAATGTATTGATTATTTCCCAGGCGAGCTGTCGGGTTCAGTCCAGATTGTCAATGTGTCCTCACAAACATCCGGCGTGTATCGTTGCTCCGCTTCCAACGTCCTTGGGACGGAGAACTGCTACGTCAACCTGTCCGTCTTCAGCGGTGACCACTTTTTTTTTTCTCCCTCTCGTAATCCAAAATCCATATACACTGATATGTTTTTGATAACTGGCAGCGGTGGCAGGGAATTCTTCAGGCATCCTGGAGGGGGTGCTGCTGACTTTGTCCATGAGCTTGATGCTGCTGGCCTTGGTGGTGCTCATGACGTGGCTTCATCGTACAGGCCAGGACGGCCGATGGAGGCTCTCCAAGGAGGAGGAGGATGAGGAGGGCTACAATGAGATCCGCTATACTCCATCCTTAATGAAGCGCTCCTTTGTGTAAGACATTTTCGTATGATGACATGCTGCTTTTTAAATAAATCCTACAAATCATGACTGTGCCATTTCATTCATTTGTGATTTTAAGAGAATTGTCACTAACACGAGGGAGAGAAGAGGCCTCAACATTCCAACTATACTTTGATTCTGGAGAAGGAAAAATAAAAAAACCTAGAGCACTCAAGCTGCAAACAAAGACACAAAAATCTTTAATTTAAATAGAAGGGAAAAAAATCACTTAAAAAACTGTACAGAACATTGAACATTGACTTAAATAAAGATTCCCCTGTGAGAAAAACTAAAATAATAAGAGATGAAGAGATGGGGTACAAATAAAAAAGGAAAGAAAGGGAAAAACAGAACTAAATCTTCCCAAATTGCACATTTCAAATGTGACGCTAAACGGACTTAGTGTCTTAAACAGAAAAAAACCCAGAATTTTCAATCATAATAAAATAGGTTTATATTTTTAAATATATATTTATATATGAAACATGCTGTACATAGTTGCAGAGATTAGGAAATCCCTTTTTATTTCAACTGACACCCGGCTCTGACCACCGTTTTGTGCTTTGCTTTCTCTGAGCAAAGTAAGGAAGAAAGAAAAGTTCAACTGGCTGCTGCGGTTTCATAAAAAGAAAAAAATGTTAAGACGGCTACTTGGGGATTTCAGTGGGAGAATGACACCCACCACCAATCTACTTTGAATTTGGGCGGCTTGCCACAGTTTGATCATTCTGCAGGGTCTTATTTTGTATTCTACTGCATTATCTGATCACTGAGGTCAATCCAGAGTGAGGCAGAGTGCAAGATGGGGAAGAAACCCAACACAGAGTGACTTCTTCGTGTACTTCCAGTTACACACACACACACACACACACGCAACCCCTGTTGAGATGACAAAATTGTAACACTGGTTTGAAGAAGGGATGACAAAACAAAAAACGCAAGTTGCCAATTTAACATCAGCACATGATACAAATGAATCCCAAATATGTAAGACCGTTTTCCTCCAATAAATATTTATCCTTTGTTTTCAGTTTTTGTCCTTTCGTTCCAACTAAAACGCTGGATTCAAGCAGTAGTAGTGGTGACTCTGTTAGCTAGTTAGTAGTAGCGGGGGTGGGGGGGGGGATGCAGAAGCAGTAGTCGAGTAGGAGCGACAAGGAAGCAGACCCCTTTGCCCCCTCCCATCCTCCTTATTGGATGCGATGCGGGCTGGCGGGTGTCTCCAATTGACTGGCGCGACACCGACGCCTCCATCTTCAAGTAAAGAAGAACAAAACTCCCCAAATAGAAAAAAAAAGAAAAAAGTTTGTGATCAACACAATTTCTCAGGCTGGACTCAGAGGTTGTAAACAAGCGGCCTGAGCACCCTGCGCCGGTCGGGGGAGGAGATGCACCATAAAAACCGTCGGCTGTTGAAATTTCAATTTTGTTCCTCTGGACTGAATACCGGCGAGAACTTCTGAGTTGGGAGGAAAAACTGAACAAGGCTTCTCGTGGTCTCCACACAGTCAAAGCAGGATCTTCCATGTTCCAGTTTATAAAAATAATTGTTGAGCAAAAGGAAAGAAAAAAGATCCTTGGAATTGCACTGGCCTTCCTGGCCTTTTAGCACACATACACTCACGTACACACACAAACACACACACATACACGCGCAGCGCATCTGAGCCTCACTAAGATGACTTTGGGAGTAGCGTCAGGAGTTGACGTGGAACGTGCTTTAAGACCGCATCGTGTTTTGTGAATCCATGTGGAATAAACATTGATATAATGAGTCTTGATGGGGGCGTGGGGGGTGCCGTCCAGTGTGCTGTTACCCAAAAGGGGGGAGGGTGGGGTGTCAATAATCAGCGCAGGTGCTCAAGTAAAGGCAACTCTGTGGATTGGTCAGGCGGCGTGGTGGTGTCTCCTGCTGGCAGCAGGCAGGATTCCACCGCCCGCGTCGCTCCCAGCGGATCTTGTGTGGGACTGGCCTCCTGTGGGGGGCCCGGGGGCAGCGGCTGATTTATATCACAAAGAGCAACAAATCAGCAGGTGACCTAATTCAAAATGAATTATTTAAGATAAGCAATTTTGTTAGTGGTCCTCACCTGCGTGCGTATGGTGTGGACGCTTGCTCCATCACCCTCCGCTGCCGCCGGACCGTTAAAGCCCTTTCTGCTGGAAAAACTCCACTTCCCAAAATGGCTCTCAAAGTGGAGCATGTTGCCCTGGGCGAGGCCAGCCCGCTGGCCCGTCCTGTGGCTTGAGTTGTCCAGGAAGCTGGCAGGGCAGATGCACTCGGGCACCGGCAGAGACGGCGGCGCCACGGAGCCGCTGAAGGAGAGTTGCGAGTTGGACAGTTGCTGACCCAGCAGGCCCTGGATGGAGGATGTGCGTTGGAGGGATGAGAGGAGGCCTGCTTCTATTCTGCCCTCTGATTGGCTGAGTAGAGCCAGTGGGAGTGGTTGGGGGTGGTGAGGCCAGTTTTGTGTTGGGCCGACTGGATTGTCCGTACCTGGTGGACAAAAACAACAATTACACCTTGAGCCTACCAAGTAAGTGCCTTTTTATCGTTGAACTAAAATGTATTCTATTTTTCGCTTTATTCATTCAGCCCAATCAATCATTTCATTGCTTTCTTGATTCTGTATTTTCTTACATCTTATTTATCTAGTGCTCATTATTTTCTGCTTCAGCTACTGAGGAGTTGGAGAAAGTAGAGCGTTTTACCCAATGAGGGCTGCATGGTGGTGATGTGAGGCTGGGGAAGGCCAGAGGCTGGTGTGCTCTGCGTGGTGTGGATGGCGACGTTGGTCGTGATGGAGGTGGAGCCGCCGCCGCAGTCCGAGTCCTCGATGTTTCCGCCGCTGTTGCAACCGGCGCCGCATCCTTTCTGCATCCTGGAGACAAGCCAACTTGTCACGCTCACAGCCATGGGAAGTCTTTGGGTCCAAAACAGTCTAGGGTACCTGTCCCAGCTATTGATGAGCCAGTTGTAGATGTTGTGGGGGCTGACAGGTCCCCCCCACACGGAGCGCAGCTGACCATGTCCACCGGCGTACGACGTGGTGAGGGGGGACACGTAGATGGGGTAGCCGATGGGCTGGTCGCACGACGAGTTGATCATATTCCTCAGGGCCTGTTTGGCGTTCTGAATGCTGCCGCGCTCTGGGTTGCGGTTGCGCAGGAAGACCAGCTCCTGCTGTTGCCCCGCCCACAGCCCACGCACGCACTCTCTGTTTACCTGTAGGGGGAGTACAAGGCTGGTCAGTAGTGTTAGTCTGAAAATATGCCTGAGCTGCGCTCCCACAATGGACATAAATGTAAGTACAGATTAGACAAAGGATGTACAACCTTGATGACCCGGAAGCTGAGGAACCTCTTGTTCAACATGATGATTTTGTACTCATCACTGCCGTCGTCCATGATATGACGCAGCGCCAAAAGTGATGGCATGTTGGCGAGGATGGCGCTGCGCCAAACGGGGTCGCCCTCGTGTGATATCAACATTTTCTCCTCGTTGGTGGTGATGGCGTCATATAGCACCGTGGGGTCTTCATACTCATCCGGGGATGTGAAGTGGTCCTGCGGTAGAGCACGACCAAATGTAAGCCTGTGAAGATGTTGCCTGGTGCTCAGTGAAGCGCTACCTGATGCAACTTGAGGGACATCCGCACTCCGGGCGCCACAACTCGATTCAACAGGTCCATATCTGCAAAGACCCACTCGTCCCGTGGAGACGTGATGCGAAAGTCTCCCTTGAAGAGCGCGTGGAGGCCGTAGAGGAATGGCTCCAAGCTGGCAAAATCAGAGCAGGTTGTGGACAGTTGCACTAGACAAGCATCAAAGCAACTTTAGTTCAGTCCGAGATGGAGCTCTCACCTTGCAGACATGCTGTGGGAGGCAGTGCCCAAGGCTCTTCTTCCAAGAATACACAATCCAAAGCATAGACTGACCAGAGGAGAATCTCTATCACTCGTCACAGGCTGCAACACAAAAGTAGAAATTAAAGCATCTCTAATAACATAATACAAGTGGTTGGACGTAAAGCCTGTGAAGAGACAAACCGTTTGCCGCCTGCTGTTGCAATATTGAATCCAGTCCACATAAATCATGCAGAAGGAGGAGGGTGTGATCCCGGAGGCCCTGTGGTCATAGTCCTCGTCGATGTTCAGGTTGAAGGTGGGGTCGCTGTCGACGTAGTTGGGTCCGAGACACGGCCGCAGTGCCTCCTGAATCGCCTCGTTAGCCAACCACTCCTCCAATTTAGGCGATCGGCTCACGTAGTAAATGATGCTCTGTTGGAGAAAACAAATATGAACCATCCAGAGATAAAATATTAGCACGTTAAAGTCAAACTTAAATAAGGAATGGATACATTGTTTGTTAATCTAAGATTTATCTTGTCAGTTGTGGAATCTGCTTGATCCAAGTATTTGTTGCCGACTTTATTGCACCTCGGGTCTTGAAATCAATGGAACCATAATGCCTTTTACTCCTCACGGAGAGTGGAATTAATTCAGTCCTAACTACTTTGCTAATCAAAACAGGAAGTAAACAAGCAAGGAAAGCCAAATTTGGGGTTGGACTACTTTGACAATAACAAACAGCAATCTTTGTTGGTCATATTTCAACGCGGCGTCCAATTATAACCTAAACCGGCTGGTTCAATTGTAATGAGACTCCACGGTCTCCCCTACACTTTCTGGACATCTCACCTTGACATAGTACGTGATGAGAATCTTGCGAAGGTCAAACACTTGCAGCATGGAGGCGGCGTTGTTGTCACTGATGCTGTAACCCTCCAGCACGTACTTGGTGGCCGCCACTTCCCAGGCGAGCCAGCGCTGTCCGAAGGCGGCGTTGAACGACAGCATGTGAGGCAGGTGACCCGGCTCGCAGCAGCAGCAGCCCTCGTCCTCCTCCACGCCTTCTGTGATGGCTTCGACTTCTCTCTGCTGACAGTAGGTGCCTGCAGGGAGTAGATGTAAAATGCATTAGGAGCTGAATCGAAATCCTGAGATGATCATTCAGAGTAACTATATAAACATATAACGTGTGGGAGGGGCAAAAGTAGGTCATTTTCTAAACTGCTGACCTCTAAACTCGAGACCCCTCAGCTGGAAGGTGACCAGGCCATTGCCGATCTCGATAATATGCACCAATGCGTTGAGGTAGTCTGAGGCGAGAATGAAGCAGTCGCCCGTGTTGTAGTTGCCCCAGCGTCCGAGCAGCAGATCTCCACACAGGCTGTGCTGCAGCGAACGTGTCAGGTGCTCGTAGAAAATGGAGTTCAGGTTGTTGTCGTCGGCACCTGGCAGGAAAACGAAAAATAATTACATATCCCTTCGATAATGTTAACACAAAGAGGGGGAGACATGATAATACCTGGATTACGGTCCAGCTGAGTGGCAAGTCTAGTGTTGGAGTGGTCAACTCGCTTGGTGCTAACAAGACAGAATTTGCACAAAAGTTGATTTTCAATCAATGCATTATTCAATGAATTAAAAAAATACATATATATTACAGGACTATTGAGAAAGTAAATGCTAGGTGGACCAAATTCAAGAGTTCTGTGCCACACATGAGTGAAATAAAGCTGCAGAGTTTCCAACCACATACTTGTAATCCCGCTCCCAGAATTTAACAGGCCTGGTGTATGAGGTGACAAACACAGCGCTGCCCAGGACTGGATTGAGAGGGGTTGAAAAGATGGCTGAAAAGATGGCTTGCACAAAGAGCACAGCAGAGTCTGCAGAGAAATTGAGTTAAGGGGCATCTGGTGAGGAAGTGCAACAATCATTTACGTGGGATCGGATTTAAGGATACGTGGTACCGCGAAGGGCTGGGCAAAGGCGTGGAAAGCCGAGCCCCACGTGATCTGCCAGGGCGCGATGTAAGTCAACACGAAGCGTAACTTATATAACAGGTCCCACATCTGAGAAACCAAACAAAAGGATGCGTTATTACTTCATTACATTTTCGGCTTTATGACGTGCAAACCGACCTTGCTGAAAAGAATGGACATGAAATAGTAGTCAATCAAGAAGGTCTCCGAGAAGTGCGGGTAGTCAAAGTGGAAGAAGAGCGTGGTGAAGCACAGCGTGACGTACTGCTGCGACGGGGCGCAGAAGGATGAACGCAGCAGCTTCATGCCGGCCACTGAGATGAAGAGCGCTCGGCTACTGGAAGACAAGTCAAGAGTACATGATGAGAAATTGTGCATTAAAAAAAATCCTCCGGATACATTCTTTCTAAAACCAGCAATGTTTTTCCAAGCCAATTAAATGAGGAGAACACGAGTTGATAATTACTGACGTCATTAAATTAATTTTGCCCTTCTTAGCATAACGTAGAGCAGTTGAGTAGCTCCAGCGACCACAGCCAAGGACGTCTTGTCGTGACTTACTAGATGTCCAGCTCTTTATGGTTCTGGCCAACGGCACGAGCTTCTGTCGTGAGGGAATTGAGCACCACCGCTGGGTAGATGAAGTACTTCTCCACACACTGAAGCCACGCATAAAGCTTCTCGAACCACATGAGCTGTGCAGCATCTGGCGAACAAACAGAAATAAATGCAAGGTGTGACACCCAGAGAGTTGATTTTTATCGGAGTGATTAAATCAGTTTGTGACATTCCAAGGTGCTCTCACATTGCCGGTGTTATTTTCACACTAACAAAAAAAACAACAACTGAAATCCAACCGAACAAGGTCTACTGCAACTTCTCAAAATGTCAAGCCAGTTCGACAGTAAGAAGAAAAATAACTGAATTTAGTACTGGCGCACTGTGAAAGTCGCAGGGAGCTGATGAGAGGTTAAATGCATTTCTCAACAGCACTTCAACTTGAGACCTTGCCGGTTTTTATTTAATCCTCAGTGATGCCTCTGGAGGGAGAAGCTGATAATGGCTCTTTCATTTTACAGTGACATGAGCTCGAGCGGATGAAGAGCAATGAGACGCTCACCTCGGACTTCGAACTGACTGTACTCTTTGGATCGGAGCACAGGGTGAGCCAGGCAGAACCATGGAAGCTGTTTGCGCAGCTGAGGCAAGAGATAGTGAGTAATAAAGCCGACAACTCCCGCCAGGATATATAAGACAAAGCTGAGCGCAGGCTGTGGGGGCAAAAAGCACAGAGAAGAATAAGTGAGTACTTGTCGGCAAATGGCGTGAAGAAAAGTGGCCGGATAATGGCTTTAACTTCTACTAACCTGTAGTGCAATGAAAACCGTGCTGGCACTGATGGCAAAAGTGATCACAGCCATGAGGGGACACATGACAAGGTCTGAATGAAGAATTTCTTTCTGCAAAGGGGAAAGACAAAATGCTTTTAAGTGAAGGACATTCTGAAATCAGACGTGTGGCGTTTAGGAAGATTTGTACCACAGAGTTGCGGAGCTTCTCTGGAAGAGGATCCTTGATCTCCACAGGGGGATCTTCTGGTGTGCGATTCTCCAGCTCGGGGAGTAATTTGGATCGGACCAATGACCTGAGCCGGGGGGGGAAAAAGGTGAGAGATGGATACAGAATTTAGATGCACAGTAGTAAAGTCTAGATCAAAGTCTAAATAATGACTCTCTGAAGCAAGATACCGACCAGAGGATGGTGGGATCGCTACTTTGGCGACTCAGGTGGTAGGACAAGGCGAGCAGCAGGCCGCAAAATACAGAGAAGAGTACTGGCACATGGGCGTCCCCCCACGGTGCCTTTTAGTGGGAAGAAAACACAGAATTGACCTCTGTTGCATCAGGTTTCAATGTTTAGACATGGTATTGAACAAGTATTCATGTTGCGCTTACATTTATGGCACCCAGACAAAATCCATACAGCAGAGCGGCCACCAGCACGCTGCGTATGAGGCTGAACAGAGACGAGAGTGGGCTGGTGGTGGCTGAGGAGAAAAGAGGAGTGAGAGTGGATCAATGCAGCCCAAACATGCAGTTCAA
Organism: Syngnathus typhle; assembly: GCF_033458585.1. Taxonomy (NCBI): domain Eukaryota; kingdom Metazoa; phylum Chordata; class Actinopteri; order Syngnathiformes; family Syngnathidae; genus Syngnathus; species Syngnathus typhle. The sequence goes on from NC_083752.1 coordinate 6,910,940, forward strand.
GCGACCCATCTAATAAAGCAAAATGAATACATGTTGAATGCTGAAGAGCCACGATCTTACCCGTTCCACCAAAAATGTGCATGTCGATCTGCTCCAACAGACACATGATAAAAGTATTGACCTGAGGTAGCAAGCCAAACAGGAAGATGACCGGAAAACACAAGGCCAAGACTGTGGGGGGGTAAAAAAAAAAAAAAAAAAAAAAGGATTTAACGGTGCTTCTTTTTAAATTTCAAAGTAAAGTGTTAAGATTTACCCAGGAGCATATCTCGGACACAAAGCAGGAAATGTGCGGAAAAGAACGTGACGCCATAGAGGGAGAATGGTTGCAGGCTGCCAGAACGGCCGGATAAATCAAAGATCCAGATCATCACGCAGCACAAGCAGAAGTAAACAGGCCGACTGTACACGATGATCCAGTTATGACCCTGTTTCACAACAAATAGGGAAGTAAATAAATCATAACAACCAGGTGACACGGAAAAAACCTGAAAGCGGGAGGGCAAACCCAATTACTCACATGCATGGGAGAGGCTGCGTCTGGTTGCACACTCTGAAAAAATAGTTTGAAGAAAATGATTGGCTTGCATACAGAAAATAAGATCTCGGTACATTTATTTCACAGAGATTCGCATACCTTCAATAAGGAGTATTGGCAACTTGCAATGACCAGGCAGAATTGGAAGACCCAGATGTCCCTGAAAAAGCCCTGGAGCAACAGTTGGAAGCCCAGGAAGGCCACCAGACTGGCCAGCACCACAGCAAACACGTTTTCTCCCACACGGCGGTTCCTGATGACAGGATCGGGTTTCGTTTTGAAATATTGCATCACGTTGATTCACGTGCAAAGCCTTACCTGTCCAACAAGGCCAGAAGCGCTAAGCGATCATAACGGACCCTGAGCCACTTCCCAGGCAGAACCCAAAAGCGATAATACTGTTTGGGTTTAGCCTTCTCCTCAATCATCAGCGTGTTCTCTTGGGACTCCTGCAGAGACTCGTGATCCAGGTCGAACTGGAGACAGGTTGAGAAGCAGATCATGAGTCCTAGGGGACGCTTATACTGAAGGAAAATCAAGAAGAAAAGAAAGTTCACCTCAGGCATTTCCAATGGAACCCTGCGCACCTGCATGCCCTGCAGGACCACTGGTCTGGGCTGCAGCATGGAAAGGACTGGTGCTCCTTCTTGGACCTCAGTGGAGGTGAAGCTTGAGGACTGGGACTGCCTCTCCCTTTCTCTGCAAGCAAAACATGAAATTGTATTATTTTCATTATTATTTGCGCTGTTCCTTCACAGTAAGTAAAGCTTGAATACAAATAAATGATAATAAGCCTTGTAACTCACTGAACTGGATCTTCATAACCTCCTCCAGCAGGTCCAAATGTGTAGGACCTTTTCACTCCTGGCACACATCAGAAAGAATGATGAGAGGGGGGAAAAAAGGCAATTTCCCGCTGCTTTGATTCTGAAATGGCTTCTATCTTCCAATTTAACCGACAGACACGAAAGTTGCATTGATCTTCACATCCATCTCCACACACGACAGGAACAAAGCGGTTGGCGCCGAAAACGTCTCGTTGCTCGAAAGCCACCGACTCACCGCTCTCGTCAAAAAAGTAGTGTACGGCTCCCTCTGATGTGTCGTCGAAGGTGGAGGCCTCGTGGATGCCGCTGCGAGGGAGCAGAATTGACGAAGCAAACTGTAAGGCGGACGGGAGGGTGCGGGTCCGCGAGTGGGAGGAGGTCCGAGCCCTTTGGAGGTCCTGCAGACTAACGGTTTAAAGACAGACATAAGCAGCCTTCAATGATAAGACTTTGCTAAGCATCAGTAACATCTTGCAAATAAATTAGCCCACCCCCTCTGGGTTTGCCGAGTGGGACTGACCTAGGAGGTGATCCCATGGTGGAGGGTGGAGGTGTCGGGTTGGTTCCTGCATTGTGTCTCCTGCGGATGGCTTGGGTCCTCTTCACACTGCTGACTGAGTCGTTCTTGCCATTATCTGGAGACAGAGCTTAAAAGTTTCACTTTGTCAACGTCTACACAGAATACGTGACGTGATTCCTTCAAAAGAACTCATACTGAAGTTGTATGGCACCAAAACGCAGGCGCTGATGCGGGCTCGGATGTTCCAAAACAAAAAAAACACAAAACAGTTTGGTGCAAACTAAGAAAGATAGACATTTTGAAACTATATATGTCTCTCCTGAAAACAAACAAGGGGCACAAACATGAGCTCACCTCCCCCTACCGCCCCCTCTTCGGTCAACTCTCCTGCTCGCCAGGCCATCTGGTTGCCGGTCCAAGATCCTCCGAGGGAATCCAGCCGATGAGGATGAGACACCGGAAAGCAATCGATGTGGATGGTGCGAGCTTCCAAGTCCGACTTGGAGACAGTGAGGGTGCGAGGTGCAGGGGTGGAAGTTGAGGGCATGGTCTGCAGAGCAGCAGGCGGACCCGCTGTGCTGTTCTGACTTGAACCTGCCCCATCCATACTCAGAACCCTGGCGTGTGTCTTAGCGCTGGCTGTGCTCGAAGAGCGCTGAGCGGCACGTGAATGCGAGGGGCCGGCCGGTTCGGCCAAATCCCTTTCCCGCGGAGTAGGAGGCTGAGAAGCCGGGGGGAGCTGTAACGCGGCGCCAGCGTTAGCGAGTTCCGGGGAGTAGCAGGAGGTAGAGGAACTGGAGTCTTCATCTGAGCTGTAGCGCCGCTGAGAACCCAGACTGGATGCCGCGCTCATGTCGCTGCCGTCGTCCTCATCGCTGGAATCCTCAAAGAGACTTTCGCTGTAGGCCTTGGCACCGAGCTTGTTGCGCACCGGGATGTAATCTCTGTGTTGCCGATGATTGTGATGACGCCTGTACGAGCCGCAGTCAAAACTGTTACTTCCCGCCCCGGCTCGCCTTCGCGGAGCTTTCCGCCGGCCCGGCTTGTGGCCCACACTACTGCCGCTGGCCCGCAGCAGCTTCAAGTCTTTGGGTCGCACGACCTGCTGGGCGGCTTGATCGGACAGCAGGAACGGGGTTGACGATATGGGCAGAGAGGGCTCGGAGCACACTGAGCCCAGGGCCAGCCCTGAGGGCACTGAAGTGGCCTGCCGAGGCGGAGGGAGGGGGGGGACTGGGGCGGCTCTGTCCAAATCGCAAATGTCAGAGTGGCCGCTACTTGAGGGGGAAGAGTTGTGGAACGCGGGGGCTTGTGCAATCATATCAGACGGTAAATCGTCTCCTTCGACGAGTGTCCGGTCCAGCGCCTGACTGGGGGAGATATCTTTGCGGGGGGAACGCAATAACACGCTGTCCGACAGGTTATCCGTATCGCTGTCATCCTGTCCTGCTGGGACGCCTGCGGCTGTGGTGACCTTGGCGCCCGTCGTTGGCACCGGAGTAGACGCCGGTCCATCTGCGAGCTTGGGTTGGCTGAAAGATGGACTTTCAAGCTGAGTGGAGTCCGTCTTTTCGCTGCGGTAGCTGCTAACGGTGCTCAGCGTCTCGCGATCGGTGGCGCCACCGCCACCGCTGAAACAGCTGTCCGTAGATCCGGCAGCTAATGCCACCCCGCTACGACAACCGGGGTACTCGGTCCCAGGTACAAACACCACCGGGTCCAGGCCCAACCCTAAGAGATTTTCGCTCAACTCTTCACTCAAGCTACTCTTTATAAGGGGACTCAGCGGGGTATCTCCAAGACTCCCAGACTCAGCAGACGGCCCGAGCGGAGAATAAGCTAACCCATTGTCCTCCGGGATCTTTTGAGGCACCTCTACTTGCTGCAATGGCTCTTTCTCTCCTCCATCTTCTTGACTGGAAGGTGAAGGGGGTACGGAGAGATATTCTCCCGGTTCTCCAAATCCAGATGCCAGCCCGGAGAGTCCAATGAGACCTGGGAAATTACCTCCCAGAGCAGCAGCAATGCAGGACTGGACCATGCTCGGACCCCCTGTACAGGGACAGCGGTGAAAATAAGATAGAAACATTGCTCCTGCTGGGTCTTACGTGAGGAGCATAAACAGGGTGCTGTCTGATGCATGAGCAGACTTACTGATGGTGTCCTGAGAGCCTTGACGCAGCATTTCACGATGAGCAGAAGTCACAATCACATTATTGCTTCCCTGTTCTCGCATTAACTCCTTGATATCTGAGGTAAACAAAGAATGGTTGATATCACCAGAATTTCCACGTTAAGTTCAGTACGGGTCTTATTGGATGGAAAAGTCAAACACATGCTAACCTTTTGTTCCCCCTGAATCCTCAAGTTGGGGCAAGAACTCCTGGATAATAAAAAGAATGATATGAATATCAAATAGAAGCCTTTTGGACCAAAGCTAAATTGTTGATGCTCCTTACAGACACTTGGTTGAGTCCAAACAGCGAGTGCTGGGAGCTGCATCGCACCGGAGGCGTCGAGTTGACCTTCCGAAACACAGTCATCTCCACACCAGCATCCCTGAAGACAATTCAAAGGGTTTGGTTGAAGGATTTCACGCCACCTCCCTTTTTCTAAAAAAAAAAAACCACACGCACGCACCTGGCATGACTCCCATCATGGCCCCCTGAACCTTCGTCCCCATCTTCTGTCCTTGGAACGTCAGGCGTGAGCGAGGCCTGTTTCTTCTCGATAATCTCCCCGAGGTCAAACATGGCGTGCAGCCGGTAGTTAACCACTTTGATGGTGGTGAAAAAGATGGCCACCGCAGCGGAGTACAAGCCTGCAATCACCAAGCTGGCGGGGAAAGCCTGTGAGGTAAAAGAACATGAAACAAATTATACACACACACGATAAATTAATGTTTAACAGTGAACAAACTGCAAACTTAATTAAAAAAAATTGTGAGTTTCAGCTGAAACATGCTCACCATGTACAGCAGAAAGGGGAATGCGAGCAGAAATATCCACAAGTAGAGATGGAAGCAGTTGGAGAAAGTGCTCTGATGGGGGTCCACATACCACCCTCCGGTGAGCGAGGCCCACACGCCTTGTCGTAATATCTGAAGCGCCTGCGAGCCCATCTCTCCACCTTCAGGGGGAACCCACAGATGAAAGAGCCGCTCCAACACGGTCGCTGAGAAAACTGTGGGGTTGGAGCCACAGTGTCCTGTGTCTATGATGGAACGTCCATTGGAGATGGCCAACCAAGCGAGAGTTTCTCATGGGGAACAACACTTCTGAATCCTGGATGACTGATCAATTCAGTTAAGGTCAGGAGTCTTTGCACATCCTGCCACCATTGCGTGCCCTGTCCTCGCACAGATGATGCCACGCGACTCGAGCCTAATCCTTGAAGGGAATTCAAGTGAGTGACTTTGTAGTACATTGGCAACCCAGCGAGAATGAGGGAAAACACTCATCTGGAAGAGAGATCACAGAAATTGATGGGAAAAATAAACTGAGTGAAGTGCCCGCAAGGACTAAAAATACAACATCAGATTAAAAGACGATTTGACTCAGGATACACAACTCACAAAGTTTCCAGTGTCAACATATTCGGATGTATAATAATGCATTATATTTATATAGTGCTTTTCTTGATACTAAAAGTTTATAACGACCCTGAGAGGCGATTTTTATACCGCACCTCTAAATTGTAAAATCATCTTTCATTAGGATGTGTGATGGATGTACTTGTACATCACTACAAACTACAGTTATAACCCACGATGCAGTTTAACACGTGACTGGAAGAATTGAAAACGGAGTGTTTTAAAAATAATATCTCAAGTCTGAGGGCCTATTATAGTGTTCTGCCATCTAGATGACATTTTCCAAGAGGCACTAGCAGGCTAACAAACAGTTTCGCCTAGCTTGTAACTATGTTATTATCGGGACAAACTGAAGCCGATCGAAGCACCAACACCTGCTATCATCGTGGCGTGTGTGTACACATAATCGATCGCTACAGCAAACACAATCACAAACGCTGACATTCGATGTTAAACATCAGATGATTTAATATAGAAACCGGCTAATGCTAGGCCTGAACTAGCTGCAATGCAATCTGCTCGCTGTCACTCTCGTTAGCAGGGTAAACAACAAGGAGTCGTAAAAACATGAGCAAGACATAAACGTGCAATGTTGCAAATGTTAACGTGAGCTGACTTTATCTTGACAGAAGGTAAAATGATGCTCGTAGTTGAAAAGCTACTCACATTTGAATCCCAGCACACCGTACACTTAGCTTTAGCCGTCCAGCTTGCCTCATATCCTTCTTCCGCATCCAGTCTTCGCAAAAATCTCAGATTTCCTTCGCAGGATGCGAGCGAGCAATGTCAGAAAAATAAGAAGTAAAATATAGACAGACTTTTTCCCACTGACGAAGGGCTAATTTATCATTTCGCGAGGGTCCCTGGTTTTCTTTGACATTTTAGAGGGACGGACAAGCCTCGATCTGGAGCCCCATTCATGGTGAACGTCAAGCAGTTTTTTTTTTTTACGAGAACAGGAAGTGTGTTGAAATGTTTCCGAGAAAAAAAGGCTAACTGTAGCTGCTAAGGTGCTAGCCAACAACTAGTTGGCTCACACGCGCGCGCGCACGCACGCTCAAGTGAGTAATCGTCAAGATATTCCCATGACGCTGATTGGTCACATCCAATGACGTCACCAGACGGGGCATACGCCAGATAATTAGGAACAGCGTCGCAGGCGTCTCGCCCTCTTTACACCAGTTTACCAAGCATATTGAGTTCAGTAATCTTTCTTGCACAAATTCATCCATTTATTCTATTCATTGACTAATTAAATCATTGATTTATTTATTGTGGATAATAAAAAATAGTAAAATGAACAATTTAGAGGTTAGTTTAGCAGTGTTTTTCCAGAAGCCAGCCAATATAGGTTCCCACCAGGTCCTTGCGTCTTCCAAACAGTCTCCCGGATGTACAACGAGCTTCAGAAAGAGGGGGAAAAAATGCCACAGGGCCAAGTCGTATGAGTAAGGAGGTAGCTTCTGTAAAGTGATGCTCTTCTTGGCCAGGAACTGCCAGATGCTCAGGGCATTGTGAGCAGATATGTTGTTCTGGTAAAGGTTACAGCATACCTTTCCCTTGGCAAAATCTTCATCGCTTCTTTGCTGGTAGTAGCTGTCTTCATTCTACAATTCTTTGTCTTTTCAGCAGGGGGTAGTCAAACATCATCGAACCCATCACTGCATCCGAGGACAGAGTTTACCCTCACAATCATTAAATCTGTTGAAGTCTGTGCATGTGAGAAAACAGGACTGATAAATTATCACAATGTTGGAAACATTTGGCATCTTGACATGCTACTACTTTGTTTAAAAATATTCTGGTATTTTGGTTCAACTCTGTTCCTTCATGCAGTTTTTCCTCAACCCTCCATGGTCAATTCAAATCCGCATTGCAAAATACACTCTCCACGGCAGCCCCAACTCTGATCTGTATTTTCATTCGGAAATAACAACAACAGAAACCCAAACACTTCAATTGATTCTAAGTGTTGAACATCAGCGCCTCACCAAGCCCTGCTGACATGTCGCCTGAGGAGAAGCAAGCAGAGAGCGAAGCCACGATGATGAAACTCAACTGCAAGAGACATTTGGAAACCAATATCATGACCTACTACTACTACTTGTAACAAAGACTGTTCCTCCGTGTAAAAACACCATCACCTTGTCTTTCGTGTGTAAAACGACACCAGTGTAAATTTATTGAATGTATTTATTCTCGGTAAGAATAGTGCAACCATTGAGTAAAGTTAAAATTCATCAGCATGTATTGTGAGAATCAGCAGTGTTTACACGATTAATGCATTGATTAAAATTATTAGCTTGATTTAATTCAATCGTAAATCACATTTGCCCTGATCCTAAAATTATGCGGAGCTAAAAATTCTATATTTTAGTCCAACGCATCCCTCAATAAAATGTTGTCCAAGAAGCAGCACACAACACAAGTGTGTACAAATTATATCATCGTGTATTTTTTTTTTTTTGTATCTTTATGCACGTTCTGTACACATATAGAGATCCATTTCACATGAACACTATACAATAGCAATGAGTGAGGGATGGAATATTTTACGAGCACAGAGCTGCTCATGTCGAATGGCACTTTTCATACAAAAAAAAAGTAACAGGGGATCACAGAGCATGAATAAAAAGTCAATGTAGACAGAACCCAACAGAGCAAATGGCTTTATATTATTCGATCCATTGAGTAACAGATTCAGCACATATAAAATGCACAATGCAATAAAACAAAAAACATCAGTTTGTTCCATCCTGGTGTTTTCTCTGCTTAATCGGAGCCTTGAATAATGCAGGAAAACAAGATGGTTTGCAGCTATCAGAGGAGACTGTGCTTTTTGTCAGAGTCAAAGGCAATCTAAAATGGAACGTGTTAGGAGGAGCGGTGACAAGTTACATCGAAATATCAGAGAAATATCAATACAATTCACACATCATCAATTATTCATCTCATGGAGTAATCTTGAAGTCACTCATAGAAAAAAAAACAATACATGTCTGCTTTACAAGGAATATCTATGTCTCCACGATATGTTTACATTTCCTGTGTGCTTTTGGATCATCCCTTAGCAGTTCCTTTTTTTTTTTCTCATGGAGGGTACATGATGGTCAGTGAGCTGGCTTTCATAGTCTCTTTCCAAGAAGCATAATGGGAAAATGTTTTGCGGCCCCAAAGTTGGGCGGCAGCGTTTTTTGGGGTCATCATTGTGAAAGCTGTGAGGGAGGTGGGAGAGGGACGAGCATCTCGGACGCCGATTCTTCTCCGTAACTTTACATCCGTAATGCCTCTTGAGTGTGCTAGCCTCTATATATACATACAAGCAATGTTTACAGATATACCTTTACTCGATGTAGACGGAACTTTTCACACAAACCCTTATTTTGAATTCAAAGCTACACCGACCACACAGAAATAAACAACTCTCGTCCGTCCTCCTTCAGGTTTGTTGAGTGATACCCTTTTTTAAACATCTTGTATTTTTCATGTTTATCATCTCTTGTCGACAGAGGCAGGGCAAACTTTGGGGGGGGGGGGGGTCGGTTTTCAAACCTTCATTATGTAACATGACTGAGGAGATGTCTTAAAGAAATAAAAGGCTATGTTCAGTTTTGTTCGCGTACCACAAAAAGTACATTGTCTACATTACGGAAAGTGGCTAGAGAAAGTGTGAACACACCCTTGTTACAATATCTTGGGAAAAAAGTGAAAAGTGCCCTTCTTGGAAACCCCCCCTGCCATTTTTTGGTAGTTGGTAGTATTGGCAAACAAGAAGAATAGTAGTAGAAGAAGAAACAGTAGAAGCACAGCAAACTGTTAGCTACATTGTGGTTAGATAGTCTTCCCTTTTTTAGTTTTATTGTGTTGAATGACATATTTTACACACAGCAAAAAAAAAAAAAAAGAAAAAAGAAAGGTCTTCTATTTGTGTCCAGAAAGCATCCTAATTGGCTATTGCTTCATCATTACAATCGCAGAGAATGTGGATTGGCTGAACTCGAGGTTAACTGCAAGGAATGGGAAATACTGAACAAGTTTGCAAATGTTGGATGAGACTATTTTCTGAGCGGTTTGAGGAGGGGATGTGGTGAATAGCAAATGGTTTGGTGTGCATCTGTGATTGAGCATAATAAGCAAGTATTGCACACAAACATCCAAAAAAGAGCCAATGACAGATCTGTCAGGGAAAAATAAGTGCTGCTCTACGCACCCTGAAATTAATAATATGTTGAGACACATTTTGATTTATTCCATTTGGGGTTGTTTTTCTTCAGCAAGAAATTGATGTTATTAAGGTTGAGGACCTTGCTATGGCAACAGGGTTGTGTTCACGCTCTATAGCCACACCTATAATGGACATTTGAGACAGGGTTTACACAGAAGAAAACACTGAGGCTCAACTCAAGGCCGGTTCCTTTAACTGCATCATATCCGTGCTTCACACAAAGCAACAGCGGATATGAAGTTGTTTGCACTTACAACATGTACATGATGGATGACAGACTTGCAGTAGCTGAGAAACTGTGAGGGAAATGTGAGCATTAACCACAGTCTGCGTTTAACAGTTGTCTTTCGTAACCTTTGAAATGTCTGACGTCCAACTGGAATTAAAAAAAAAAAAGAGCGGTGATTTGAAAGTGGAGCACCCTCACATCCTCTCAGTCCACGCCCCGCTGCTCATACGTAATATTCTTTGTCCTTGTTCTTTTTGCCCTTGGTGATTGCCTTGGCCGCTGAGGCCGTCGCTGTGCTTTTGTCTTTGACCACCGCTCCGTTGCCTTCGGTCGCAAAATTGTTGGCAAAATTGTGGCCCTGGTCTGTCTGGTAGGAGCCTTCGTCCCGGTTGCGGTACTTGTACATGGCATAGAGGAGGATTAGAATGCAGAGAGCAGCAGCAGCCACGATACCAACCACCATCCCCGTGGTGCTACTGGACTCCCTGATCACCTCCACGGCGCCCGGTTGGATCTTTTCGTCGGAGGCTGTGGGGTCGGCTGTGGGCACATGGGGAAAATTGGGGGGGTAAGTTAGTCCCGGTGTGTTTCGGGAGGATGGGGGAGCAGGGGGCAGAAGCACCTGGTCTCGGGTGTTCATTTTGCCTGCGGGGATGTGGAGCTGGTCAGGGTTGGTGGTGGGAACATAAGGGGGTAAGGGGCGGGGTTTCGGAGCTCCGCCCTCACCGGCGGCGGGAGGTGGCGGAGGAAGGACTGTCCTGTCAGTGACCAACGGGGAGTTGTTATTATTGTAAAAGTCCTCGTCATCGGATTCCGTCATCTCCCCAGAGCCGAAGGCCGAAACCTCCACGGTGTCACCACAGTCCTCCTGGTCTGGGGGGCAGGAAGGGTGAGGAGGGACTATCACAGACTCTTTGGTGGTTTCGAGGGGGGACAGGAGGGTAGGGGGAGGGGGGAGGACGGGATAACGGGTGGCGATGGATGGGGGCTCAAGGGAATCCACTGTTATAATAGGCAAGACTAATTCACCTCCTAAAAAGGAAACAGAAAAGGTAGGGGAGGATCCTAAATTAGAACAGCATTCAAATTCTAACACAACACTTGCGCCCATTACCAAAGAGGCTAGACGAACAGTAAAGAATAAATTACCATCAACTAGCACATCAGTCTTTTTTTTTTTCTCCTTAATGATTATTTTACACGAGACTATTCAACCGCATTAGACTCTACACAACTGATAGTGTGTGGGTGTGTCGCGTAGAATACTGCAAGAGGCACAAATATATAAGATGACTCCTGCAACCAAACAACACACAATAAACATTTAAATTACACTCCTTATGCACGTACGTAGGCGGCGTTACAGCAGGCAAAAATAAAAGAAAATGCAATATGCTCCATACTGTTTGGGGACATCACTGAATCCATGAACTGTATGTAAATATGTATCGCATCATACACAAAGGGCATGTCATGCCATTTTCATTTTCTTTGTATTCATCAGTGTAGTGGCCTTTCCAGCTGGGTGGTATTTGTGGCTGCATTATTATCTCCGTTGCAATCTGAATCCCGTTTATGTTAACAACAACAAGAAAAAGCGAAGGTCACGCTAATTATTGCGGGTGCTTCAATATCTTTAAACGGCGCCACTTGCGGAGCCATAAAGTCATACTCGAGTCGCTATCGTTTACTCTTAACGACTCCATAAAATTGTTCTCTGGAGAATTTAGTAGTATTCTACACAAAAAGTAATGCAGGTAATTAGAAGATATTAGACTTTTTAGGATACTGATAAAAAAAGAAAGAAAAGAAAATAGTGTATTGTTAATTTCAAAGAACAATTATGCAGATGCTGTCCACTCTTTTTTTTAAATGAATGATTTATGTCCTCTGGGTTTGAAAGATTTACAATAACATTTGTAGATTATAATCTGTCCCTATAATATTTGCATAATTTCTCACAAAAATGTCTTTGAATAGTGGCTGGGGCTGTATATATTGTATATGTATTGTATTTACCAGCTATTTATTTAAAGTAGGCATGTAGTTGTAGCATTTGCACAAATGCTTGGGAGGAGAATGACCTGCTGAAAATTTGAGTTGAAATATGTACACGTGGCTATTTCATTGGAATAAGCAAGTGCTCCACATTAGTAGTGTCTCCTCGTGTGACCTTCTAATCTTGATTGTTTTATAAATACCGGTGCAGTGCGGTGCAAAACCTTCCGCTTGTGTCCTCGCTGTCACTTATGATCGATGAGCCCGACTGAACGGTGCGGCCAAAGTCGAGAGTAAGACGAGACAAGATTCAGCCCTCCGAAGTAGTTAGCAACACTCGAGGGTACGCTTGAGGCACTTACATAAGGTAAACCATAAGCATGGCATCGATCAAGATGAAAGCTGGACAAGTCTATTCAGGCCGTCTGCTCTTGCTACACAGCAGCAAGAGCATGCTCATTTTTTTCCATTTATATTGATGATGATGATGAATTATGAAGACCTCCAGTTTTGAGTGTGTCTGGGTGGTACACAATAGAAGGAAAAGAAAAAAAAAAGATGTCATGCTGCTATAATATCATACTATTTCTAAAGCTTTTTTTTTTTGTCAGGAGCAATTTATTTGGCAGTAAGGTGTTGATTTCCAAAGTGGACAATACCTAATGTCTAATTGAGTATTGATTACAGCTCTTTGCAGTAAAAACACTCATTTGTGCCGAGCGTTTTGTACTCCCGCCGATGTAACTACACATCTTTTTTTTTTTGCCATAGAAAACCCACCTGTTCCCGGTTCACACTCTTCTAGGTCTTCATCATCACTTGGACACTCGGCCGACGCCACCAGAATATCATCAGAGTTTTGCGGCTGTGTGAGGGGGAAAAAGAAACAAGAAAAAAAAAATTTAACAAACAGATGGTCCCGCTGCTCAGTGCCCTATGAGCTTGTTTGCTGTGTGCTTTATGAAGAAGAAATGCTGCAATGTGTTTCAAAGTGCCACTTCAGTGTTTGGCGCTTGGAGCAATGCGAGTGAAAGAACAAACAGAAAAATATGCTCATATTTTGCTGCTTTTCATTCGTTGCCCCCACGGCAGACTATTCCATGTTTATGTTGAAAAGGAAATTCCCACCCGGCCGGCGCTCGATTGTGTGTAAGCTGCATCTTGCAATAACAAATTTTCTCATACTAAATCAATGCTCTTCTTTTTTTTTAAGAAGGAGGCTTAGGTCACACAATGACCTCAGTATAAACCTGAGCAGAATGCTGAATGGCTGGTCCACTTGGATGAATTGAAAATACATGAAAGGCAAACGGAAGCTTGGCGGCAAGATAAATGCAAATCAATCTGAAAGCAAGCCAGCATTGCAGCTTTGAAAAATCCTTCCACCAGTTTTCTATAACGCTTGTCCTCATTAGGGCCGCAGGTAATTTGAGGATTATCCCACCTGACTTCGGACGAGAGATAGCGTACACCCTGATCAGTCGCAGGGCAGATGATGGACCTATAATCTTGACATATGTGCATCAAAAGAAGCTTCTGTGGCTTGGAGAAGTTTGAGGCTAATTTTAAGTTTGAGCAGCACCTTTGGCCTTTAGTTCCAACAAAACACTGCAAGCACTCATGTTTTCTTGAATCCAAACAAAAGACATGTAATCCTCCGGTGAGCGCAAGACCATGAAATTTTAATTATAAGATTCAAGTCTCACAATGAAAAGGAAATTTCAATTTGTCTTTACCCACTGCATAGTTTCTTCATTGTACGCCGTTGTTTTCACAACATATCACACAATCTGCTTGATTATGATTATTTTTTGGGGGAATTTCACCGAGCACACAAGAAATGAGCCTCCGAGTACGACACATTAAAAAAGGACATTGAGATATTGTGGCATAGGGTTCAAGTACAGCTTGATACGTGACTATTTGAGAACTCGCTAGCATAGCAAATGGAGCCTGCTCTTAATAGCTAGCTCTTCAAAAAATTCTCCCTGTTAATTACCTGATGAGTTGTGGCACTCTCTGCCCACAGCAAAAGCGGAACAACAGCTCACAATTTATTTTTGTCATTTTTAGTCCTCGTGTCCACAAATGAAATAGTGAGCATGAATCGGCCACCTCCATACTCAGAAATAAAATCTCTTTGTCACGTCATTATATAAATATTGATTCCGAACCGCTCCAGACGATGTACGTGGCGCAATTTCAGGCTGTTATTGTTTTTTTGTTTTTTTTGGGGGGAGTATTGATGGTTTTTATAATTGCAATGTGACCGTGATAGTATCAAGAGATGGATTAAGGCCACACTGAAGGCCAAAGTATGAAAAGCAGTGGAGATGAGTGTGTGTACTGGATTATAAATGGTTTTATTTTCTGACCTTGGAGATGCTGTCTCTCAAGCTGGGTGAGCGTTGTCGGCGGGTGGTAGTGGTCGCCATTGTGGTGGTGGTCTCCATGATGGTGGTGGACATGTCGGACACAGCCAGCAGCGTTGCTGAGGTGGTGTCGGTGGTCAGCACGGAGAGGGCGTCGCCCACCAGACGGAGGTTGCCCTCCACCTGCACGCTGGGGTCATTCTCCGCCGCCAGTTTAAGCACCTGCAGTCCGTTGTAGTAGAGGCCGGAGATCTGACCTTGGAAGGGTCGACCCTTGTCCTGGCCGCCGATTTTAATGGCGGCTTGGCTGTTAAAGATGGTCAACTGTCTCCCTACAAGCCAGGCAGAGAGAAGGTGACAGAAGAAAAGTGAAGCAGACATGTGGCTGGCACAGGAATACACCTTGAACTATGTTAGTCATATAAAAAAAAAAGATTTAGATGTTAAACAGGGGGGATAGATACACTTTAATCATGCAGGTTGCAATAAGAATAGGCACTGCTAATATTTAGATCCCTATTTATGCATTTCGACATCATAAAATTTGATTTCTCACTGTATGCCTTTGGAAAGGGGACGGTTTTTGCTCTGGATCTTTTTTGTCTTTCACTCTTTATCAGACATGATTAGAATGGAAGTTACTGGCTTCAGTGCAGTGGGGAAGAAAAAATATCCCCCCAAAATGGAGCCTAAACTCCACTGACTAGTGAATTCCGCAGCCATTAAAAGTCAGAGTTCTGCTGCAGTCCAATTGTCTCAACTCCTGCGAGGGACAATGTCTTGGAAGAATGTCACTGACAGCAGCTATGCTGGCTGATAAGCTACATCAGCCAGAGCACGGCAGTAATGGGCCCCTTTCAGAAGAATACTTATTAGAAAAGTTGGTGGCTGCAAACTGTGATCCATTTCAGCAGCCTGTCAGGCCTCTTTTGTCTTTTGGCGTGACATGGTCACTGTACTGCACACAGGAAGCCAACAACACAGGGCAGCTGAGAACAAAAGGGGAGGGGGAGCGCTTCACTTAGGGCGATCACATCGAAAGGTTTAGCTTAACGTCGGGTTAAGGGGGGGGTGTTTAGTTCACATTTTACTGGCACGAGTCAAACTGCAGCACACTTTAAAGATTAAAAAACAAATTCTTACACACATTTACACATCTAGTTAAGACGAAGGAATGCTAGAGCCACATTGGAAAGAAAAATGAGAATAAAGTTGTAATATTACAAGAAAATAATTTTATGTTCACTAAAAAGTCATACAGTACTAATAAATTATGAGAATAAAGTCAGAGTACTTACTGAAAAATGAATTCTGGTAAAATAATGACATTCTTCCTGTTCCATTGTAACTTTACATGTATAGTGCAGAATTGCAACGTTATTCTCATAATTAGTTTTTATTTAATATACTGTTATAAAATAGTGATACTGTCACATTATTCAAAAGATAAAAAAATAAATCACCTTTTTTGTTCTGCTACAACTCCATTGATCCTCAACAAAAAATTTAAAATTCAAAATGTGTATCTGTAATGTTTATTCTCGTGATTCTACAACTTCCTCCTCATATAGTATCATTGTTTTTTTCTTCTTTTCAGTGTGGCCTTAATACTCCCTCGCAAGTTAATGGCAGTGGTTAAGGGGGACGATGGAGGGCTGGGTATGGGTTATGTGTTTTTTAGTTCATTGGTTTAAAATCAGTTTAAGGGTGCAGCCGGTCCACAAGTTGCAAGGGTGACAAGGAAAGAAACATGTAAACGTCTGGTTGACAACATTCCATCAATGTTGAGTTTGTCTTCTTCATATTTGGGAGCGCCAATTAAAATCTGGACTGTTACACATTTGGATAACTTGATCCTTGTCACAATTGTCTTGTGGTGCTGCGCCTCTCTTGAGGGGGAAAAGGTTAATCACTAGTTAGTTCAAGGATTAATTAACCAATCCATTCTGTTTTTTTTACCTTTATCGAGTAGCCACTCGTCAACTACCCGACCGAGTCTGTATGGGATTCTTTGCCTAGCAATAGCCAGTCGTTCATTATCATAGTGTCCTTCAGAGAATTTGGAGAGACAGGTTAAAGGTTAACGTCTGCAAGCTGAAAGATCACATGGTTAGAAACAGAGTTATGATGGCTAACAACCTTTAACAAGCTGGTTAAGCATCTGTCAGTTATCTTTACTTAGAGGTATTGGAATTTTGAAGAGCAACAGTTAGAGAAGTCACGTTTAGGCTGTTTAGAGCTACACTAGTTAGTATCGTTGAGCTATTTTAAGCACAGAAAAAAAGGTTTATATACTTTGAATCAAAACATGGTTAATTCAGTTAGCAGCATGAAAAGTCAGACATTTAGAAAGAAAAGTCACATTTCAACAGTCAGACGTCATATAATCAAAAACATCATTGGTGAGACTTGATTGTGGTGAATTTAGTAGGGAATTCAACAAGATGCATTTTGGAATCAAATTGGAATACTTTTCAGTAATTTGGTTTCAAAATTGGAATATTTTCATAATCAGAGATATAATTGAGTTATTGTATGAAATCCTACTAAATTCTTAGGAAAAGAAATCATGTAAATAGAGAAAAGCGATATAACGACTATCATCATGAAAAGTCAAACAGTTAATTCATTACTGTCCAATAAAAAAAACAAAACAACAACAACCATAAATACATGTTGTCTGTGTTATGAAACAAAGACAAATTACTTAGTTTTTTTTAATTAGAAATGCTTCTTATTTTTCTTATTCTTTTTTTGTTGGACAGCAACAACGTTGCACATACATGTGATTTATTCTGGGCATATCACCAAAATTGTGAGGCTCTTTTTTTTTTTTTAAATAAATATTAATTATATAAAGATGCCAAGAATCATAAACCCACGCATGAATGAATACATGCATGAATAAACATACGATCAATAATACATATACAGGCCAAAGTCAGCCAATGTCGTCAATAGTGGGCTGCTAATGAATCCATAAACAAGATTATGGTGTAACATGAAAGAGGAGTTGAAAACAACTGCGTTCAAGCTTTAACCACCTCAAATTGTTTATACTGAAAAAAAAACCAACATCCTAATTTCAATCATATCATGAAATCATTGATTGCTCAAGTGGTGATCAACAGATGCACGAGTGATGTTTGCTTTTTAGTGTGTGCTTTCACCAGCAGCTGGAGGCACAGAGGGAACTTGTTCCTCCTGCCGCACCTGCTCCCAAGAAGGTCCGTTGGGTTCCGAGCAGGTTAAAGAGCATCCAGCCGTGATTACATCAAAGCAGTTTCCCTTTTCAATCTGCATGCAAATCAGGCGTGCAAGTACACAGGCGGGCGAGTCTTAATCCCTTTTGGGTTTAAAAAGGAGTTTTCGATGAATATATTAACTGCAGGTTTGTTTCTTGCCAATGCGTGCATGTAGCTGCAGAGATGAGTCAATAACAGAACGTCGCGCCACACCTAACAATATATCCACGGAATTCTTTTGTGACGACGTGAAGATGTTTGCGGGACCTCATTAGATGGTTACGTCGCTAAGTGCACAACCACGAGCTGTTTTTAGAAACGTCTTTGAATGTATTGAGCATGTTTGCTTATCTGTTTGAGGTGGGAAAACGATTGCGGGGAATGACAGCTGCTGATGAAAGGCAGATAGGTATACTTAGCGAGACAGCTTTAAGCGAGGTGTATCGGTGTCAGATCCTGAGATTGTTTATGCAGCTATGGATATGTGGGTGGCTGTCAACTTAGGAGCTGAATTCCAACCTTCAATCATTCTGCCGATTGATCTTGAGCCAAGCATGCAATTGGACTGGCCTTCTTTTAGTTATTAGTCTTACCTGGAGGGTAGCGCTCAATGACCGGATAGTTGTCCACCTGGAGCGTGGCATTGCCACCGCTGCGTGTGAAGCGTACAACGTGGTACTTGCCGTCATTTACCATGACAGCAGGCTCGTCGATGCCGATGTCATCGGTCCCCACGTTGAAGATGACGCTGATTTTGCCTTGATCCTGCCGAGGAGAAAGTATCAATAAACAACACTGCAGTCGAGGATGTTAAAAACACTTTACAATAAAATAGCTATTATTAGCGCAGCATCATTTCTTATATTTCTTACATCAAAATGCTCATACACAGGATGTATTCAAATGAGCTGAGCCGGTGGTCTAAAGTCAATTTCCCTTCACAATTGCTTTGAGGAGCCGAAGAGCAAAAAACCACAATTGCATCCGATTGTTGCTTTGAGCGATGATGCATTACACAAAATGTAATCGAAATCGCTCTAGTGGTTTTGGCATGAGAAAAAAAAAAAGTGATATTGCATATGCCTATTTCCTCAAAAACATGTGACGTGGGAAATGCTCTCCTCTGCTTATCATTTGCGACACGGCCAATATGTTGAGCTCTTCCTTCAAGGTTCAGCTTGGTTTCCCCGTCAGCTCAGCTTGCCTGAGTTCTGTCACAATCCCGCTCTTCCTTTGCTTGACCAACTACCTCTCCCTTGTTTTCCCGCCTCTGTCTGCTACCGACAACCTTCGGCAAAGGTCAAAGCTGCTTCCCAAGATAGCCTTTGGGGGGCACTGGTAGCAAACAGTCTGTGCCTTTGTCTTGTGCACCCCCTCGACTGCTATGCAAGGTCAAACTAGTGATGACAGTGCGATAAACTGCACACTAAAACGCAAATGAGGAAAAATACATCCTCATTAGTCATACAATAGCTAAAAATAAACCCCAGCTTTCACCAATATGGTCATTCTTAGTTCAGATTGGTATTCAATTAAAAAAAAAGTAGATTATTGCAGCAGTAGCTGTAAAAAATATAAGTCTGGCACATACCACTTTACCACTGGGATGTTTACATCCACGTCTCTCATTAAAGCATGCGGGTGTACCTAATAAAGTGTCCAACGGATATATTTTGCTGCACGTGAAACAACCGAGTGGTATGCTAACGATTCATTAGAGAGGGTGGTTGACAGGCGCTGACGTGACTCTAATAAGAATGTCAGCTGTGCGCAGTTCTATGCCATGCACACCATTAATAATCATTATAATAAGGACGTTTCAGCCCGCATATGTCTTTTGTCTCTCTAGCGGGTGGAATAAGATATGCAGAGGCTGCGGGGCTTTTTTTTTTTTTCTTCCTTTTCCCAACTCCAGCTGCAGTACGGCACCTTTGACAAGACAGAGGGAGTGCAGGAAAATTGGGTGGGTGTAATGTATTGTTCAAATGAGAGTACAATATTTACTGGTAAGGTGTACATATGTTTAACACGTTGCATCCTGCTTTATATTTTGCAGTTCGCAGCTTTGCTGTCACATCCATGTCATTCCTCCCGAGCTTATTTTGTGATTTGTGCAATATTAGATCATTCCGGGAAAATTGAATGACTTGAGAATATAGAGACAAAAATATGTATGCCTTTTTTTCTTGCCTCCAAGGTGCTTGTGCTTCTGCTGGGGCGATGCTGTGATGTAAAAGCTTTGCTCGCCTTCTAATCAGATGTCAAATCCTGCCAGAATCCTTTTCGGATTGGAAAAGATTATTTACGCTGATGTGGTTGCGGTGACAAAGCAGAGTGTTATGGATATTTTAAGCTTGAACCGTCAACTCCATAAGAAGGAGTCTTAACAATGCAAGGCAGGGAGAGCTATGCAGCATAAGAGGCTGCTATTTTAAAATCCAACTATGTGACATTAATATTGTCTGGGTACATCTAGAAGAACATTAAATCAAACTAGAATTTTGCAATTTCTGGAGAAATTGCGTGTGAAGGCGAAATGTATGAATAACTTTTTCGGGGAATGCTGCCGAACGATGTTGAAACGTGTTGAATTACTTGAGAAATGTAGAATATTTGGAGAATTTGTGGTGAATTTCAAAATTGAAAGTTTGGAATATTTTGTAAGTGGGAAGTTGTGGAATAGGTAGGCAAAAGATGAACAGTTGAAAGTTGGAATGGGTTGAATCGGTTGAAAAATGTAGAAATTAGAGTAGAAAAACGAAATTTTGGAGAATTTGGTTGAATTTCGAATTTGGAATTTTTGGTAAGTGGGAAGTTGTGGAATAGGTAGGCAAAAGATGTACAGTTGAAAGTTGAAACGGGTTAAATCAGACAAAAAACGAAAAAGTTAGCGCAAATGTAGCTATTTGGGCCACTCAGTGTTGAAATAAGGTCACTTCCGGTTTGATTCGGGTCACTTCCGGTCTAGTTTGGGTCACTTCCGGTTTATTTGGGTCACTTCCGGTTTAAAACAGGTCACTTCCGGTTTAGCTGAGGTCACTTCCGGTTTATTTGGGGTCATTTCCGGTCTAAATAGGTCACTTCCGGTTCATTTGGGGTCACTTCCGGTTTGATTTGGGGTCACTTCCGGTGTACCAGAGGTCACTTCCGGTCTATTTGGGGTCACTTCCGGTTTATTTGGGTCACTTCCGGTTTAATTTGGGTCACTTCCGGTTCGTCTGAGGTCACTTCCGGTTTATTAGGGGTCATTTCCGGTCTAAAAAGGTCACTTCCGGTACATTTGGGGTCACTTCCGGTTTGATTTGGGGTCACTTCCGGTTTACCTGAGGTCACTTCCGGTCTATTTGGGGTCACTTTCGGTTTGATTTGGGGCACTTCCGGTTCATTTTGGGTTCATTGGGGGCACTTGAGGGTCAATCCAAGATGGCCGCCACACTGGGAT
This sequence comes from Syngnathus typhle, assembly GCF_033458585.1. Taxonomy (NCBI): domain Eukaryota; kingdom Metazoa; phylum Chordata; class Actinopteri; order Syngnathiformes; family Syngnathidae; genus Syngnathus; species Syngnathus typhle. Next base: position 6,931,928 of record NC_083752.1, read on the forward strand.
TGGGGGTCAAGGGTTGAATGTTTAAGCGTAGTGGAAGTGGGGGTGAATGGGAGTGAATGTGGGAAGCATAAGGTGAATGCATTTGGAATGGGTTGAATCGGTCGAAAAATGTAGAAATGAGAAGGGAAAAGGGAATTGAGTGTAAATTTCAAAATAAAAGATGTGAAGTTTTTGGTAAGTGGGAAGTTGTGGAATAGGTAGAAAAATGATGAACAGTTGAAAATTGGAATGGGTTGAATCGGTTGAAAAATGTAGAAATGAGAAGGGAAAAGGGAATTGGGTGTGAATTTCAAAATAAAAGATGTGAAGTTTTTGGTAAGTGGGAAGTTGTGGAATAGGTAGAAAAATGATGAACAGTTGAAAGTTGGAATGGGTTGAATCGGTTGAAAAATGTAGAAATGAGAAGGGAAAAAGGAATTGGGTGTGAATTTCAAAATAAAAGATGTGAAGTTTTTTGGGAAGTTGTGGAATAGGTAGAAAAATGATGAACAGTTGAAAGTTGGAATGGGTTGAATCGGTTGAAAAATGTAGAAATTAGAGTACAAAAACGGAATTTGAGAGAATTTTGGTTGAATTTCAAAATAAAAGATGAAGTTTTTGGTAAGTGGGAAGTTGTGGAATAGGTAGAAAAATGATGAACAGTTTAAAGTTGGAATGGGTTGAATCGGTTGAAAAATGTAGAAATGAGAAGGGAAAAGGAAATTGGGTGTGAATTTCAAAATAAAAGATGTGAAGTTTTTGGTAAGTGGGAAGTTGTGGAATAGGTAGAAAAATGATGAACAGTTGAAAGTTGGAATGGGTTGAATCGGTTGAAAAATGTAGAAATGAGAAGGGAAAAGGAATTGGGTGTGAATTTCAAAATAAAAGATGTGAAGCTTTTGGTAAGTGGGAAGTTGTGGAATCGGTAGAAAAATGATGAACAGTTGAAAGTTGGAATGGGTTGAATCGGTTGAAAAATGTAGAAATTAGAGTAGAAAAACGAAATTTTAGAGAATTTTGGTTGAATTTCAAAATAAAAGATGTGAAGTTTTTGGTAAGTGGGACGTTGTGGAATAGGTAGGCAAAAGATGAACAGTTGAAAGTTGGAACGAGTTGAATCGGTTGAAAAATGTAGAAGTTAGAGGTGAAAAACGAAATTTTGTGAAAATTTGTCGGAATTTTTAACGTGAAAACGAGAAATTTTCGAATTTGGGAATTTTGGGAATGTCGAGAATCCTTCCGAATGTGATTAGAATGTGCTGAATGATGTGAATTTCAAATTGGAACGACGTAAATGTGAAATGTCGAACGTGCCATTAAGAATGAATGGGGAAAAATTTGTCGGAATTTGGGGAATTTTGCGGAAACGGAAAATTTTCGGAACGAGAAAAATGGAAGCGCTCATCGCGTGAATATTTGGAATACGTGAAAAGTGGAATGGAGTGAATCGGATGAATTATGCGGAAGATGAAACTGGACAAAAAAGTGTGGAGAATAAAAGAGAATAATAATAATAATAATAACTAGAATTTTGCAATTTCTGGAGAAATTGCGTGTGAAGGCGAAATGTATGAATAACTTTTTAGGGGAATGCTGCCGAACGATGTTGAAACGTGTTGAATTACTTGAGAAATGTAGAATATTTGGAGAATTTGTGGTGAATTTCAAAATTGAAAGTTTGGAATATTTTGTAAGTGGGAAGTTGTGGAATAGGTAGGCAAAAGATGAACAGTTGAAAGTTGGAATGGGTTGAATCGGTAGAAAAATGTAGAAGTTAGAGTAGAAAAACGAAATTTTGGAGAATTTGGTTGAATTTTAAATTTGGAATTGTTGGTAAGTGGGAAGTTGTGGAATAGGTAGGCAAAAGATGAACAGTTGAAAGTTGGAACGGGTTGAATCAGTTAAAAAATGTAGAAGTTAGAGCAAATGTTGAATCCCCATAGAGAATGAATGGGAAAATAAAAAAAAGCAATTGCGCCAAAATCTGTCTAAATTTGGAACAAAACAAAAAAAACGGCCTCAGGAGGTTCACTTTTGGGGTAAAAATGTTGAAACGGGTTAAATCGGACAAAAAACGAAAAAGTTAGCGCAAATGTTGCTATTTGGGGCACTTAGTGTTGAAATAAGGTCACTTCCGGTTTGATTCGGGTAATTTCCGGTCTTATTTGGGTCACTTCCGGTTTATTTGGCTCACTTCCGGTTTAATATAGGTCACTTCCGGTTTAGCGGAGGTCACTTCCGGTTTATTTGGGGTCATTTCCGGCTAAAAAAGGTCACTTCTGGTTTATTTGGGGTCACTTCCGGTTTACCTGAGGTCACTTCCGGTTTATTTGGGTCACTTCCGGTTCGTCTGAGGTCACTTCCGGTTTATCAGGGGTCATTTCCGGTCTAAAAAGGTCACTTCCGGTACATTTGGGGTCACTTCCGGTTTGATTTGGGTCACTTCCGGTTTAATTTGGGTCACTTCCGGTTCGTCTGAGGTCACTTCCGGTTTATCAGGGGTCATTTCCGGTCTTAAAAGGTCACTTCCGGTACATTTGGGGTCACTTCCGGTTTGATTTGGGGTCACTTCCGGTTTAGCTGAGGTCACTTCCGGTTTATTTGGGGTCATTTCCGGTCTAAAAAGGTCACTTAAGGTTCATTTGGGGTCACTTCCGGTTTGATTTGGGGTCACTTCCGGTTTACCTGAGGTCACTTCCGGTCTATTTGGGGTCACTTCCGGTCTATTTGGGGTCACTTCCGGTTTATTTGGGTCACTTCCGGTTTAATTTGGGTCACTTCCGGTTCGTCTGAGGTCACTTCCGGTTTATTAGGGGGTCATTTCCGGTCTAAAAAGGTCACTTCCGGTACATTTGGGGTCACTTCCGGTTTGATTTGGGGTCACTTCCGGTTTACCTGAGGTCACTTCCGGTCTATTTGGGGTCACTTTCGGTTTGATTTGGGGCACTTCCGGTTCATTGTGGGTTCATTGGTGGCACTTCAGGGTCATCCAAGATGGCCGCCACACTGGAATTGGGGGTCAAGGGTTGAATTGTGTAAGCATAGTGGAAGTGGGGGTGAATGGGAGTGAATGTGGGAAGAATAAGGTGAATTAAGTGAATAAATTTGGAATGGGTTGAATCGGTTGAAAAATGTAGAAATGAGAAGGGAAAAAGGAATTGGGTGTGAATTTCAAAATAAAAGATGTGAAGTTTTTGGTAAGTGGGAAGTTGTGGAATAGGTAGAAAAATGATGAACAGTTGAAAGTTGGAATGGGTTGAATCGGTTGAAAAATGTAGAAATGAGAAGGGAAAAAGGAATTGGGTGGGAATTTCAAAATAAAAGATGTGAAGTTTTTGGGACGTGGGAAGTTGTGGAATAGGTAGAAAAATGATGAACAGTTGAAAGTTGGAATGGGTTGAATCGGTTGAAAAATGTAGAAATGAGAAGGAGAAAAGGAAATATTGGAGAATTGGGTGTGAATTTCAAAATAAAAGATGTGAAGGTTTTGGTAAGTGGGAAGTTGTGGAATAGGTAGAAAAATGATGAACAGTTGAAAGTTGGAATGGGTTGAATCGGTTGAAAAATGTAGAAATGAGAAGGGAAAAGGAATTGGGTGTGAATTTCAAAATAAAAGATGTGAAGCTTTTGGTAAGTGGGAAGTTGTGGAATCAGTAGAAAAATAATGAACAGTTGAAAGTTGGAATGGGTTGAATCGGTTGAAAAATGTAGAAATTAGAGTAGAAAAACGAAATTTTAGAGAATTTTGGTTGAATTTCAAAATAAAAGATGTGAAGTTTTTGGTAAGTGGGACGTTGTGGAATAGGTAGGCAAAAGATGAACAGTTGAAAGTTGGAACGAGTTGAATCGGTTGAAAAATGTAGAAGTTAGAGGTGAAAAACGAAATTTTGTGAAAATTTGTCGGAATTTTTAACGTGAAAACGAGAAATTTTCGAATTTGGGAATTTTGGGAATGTCGAGAATCCTTCCGAATGTGATTAGAATGTGCTGAATGATGTGAATTTCAAATTGGAACGACGTAAATGTGAAATGTCGAATGTGCCATTGAGAATGAATGGGGAAAAATTTGTCGGAATTTGGGGAATTTTGCGGAAACGGAAAATTTTCGGAACGAGAAAAATGGAAGCGCTCATCGCGTGAATATTTGGAATACGTGAAAAGTGGAATGGAGTGAATCGGATGAATTATGCGGAAGATGAAACTGGACAAAAAAGTGTGGAGAATAAAAGAGAATAATAATAATAACTAGAATTTTGCAATTTCTGGAGAAATTGCGTGTGAAGGCGAAATGTATGAATAACTTTTTCGGGGAATGCTGCCGAACGATGTTGAAACGTGTTGAATTACTTGAGAAATGTAGAATATTTGGAGAATTTGTGGTGAATTTCAAAATTGAAAGTTTGGAATATTTGGTAAGTGGGAAGTTGTGGAATAGGTAGGCAAAAGATGAACAGTTGAAAGTTGGAATGGGTTGAATCGGTAGAAAAATTTAGAAGTTAGAGTAGAAAAACGAAATTTTGGAGAATTTGGTTGAATTTTAAATTTGGAATTGTTGGTAAGTGGGAAGTTGTGGAATAGGTAGGCAAAAGATGAACAGTTGAAAGTTGGAACGGGTTGAATCAGTTAAAAAATGTAGAAGTTAGAGCAAATGTTGAATCCCCATAGAGAATGAATGGGAAAATAAAAAAAAGCAATTGCGCCAAAATCTTTCTAGATTTGGAACAAAACCAAAAAAAACGGCCTCAGGAGGTTCACTTTTGGGGTAAAAATGTTGAAACGGGTTATATCGGACAAAAAACGAAGACGTAAGCGCAAATGTAGCTATTTGGGGCACTTAGTGTTGAAATAAGGTCACTTCCGGCTTGATTCGGGTCATTTCCGGTCTAATTTGGGTCACTTCCGGTTTATTTGGGTCACTTCCGGTTTAAAACAGGTCACTTCCGGTTTAGCTGAGGTCACTTCCGGTTTATTTGGGGTCATTTCCGGTCTAAAAAGGTCACTTCCGGTTCATTTTGGGTCACTTCCGGTTTGATTTGGGGTCACTTCCGGTTTACCAGAGGTCACTTCCGGTCTATTTGGGGTCACTTCCGGTTTATTTGGGTCACTTCCGGTTTAATTTGGGTCACTTCCGGTTCGTCTGAGGTCACTTCCGGTTTATAAGGGGTCATTTCCGGTCTAAAAAGGTCACTTCCGGTACATTTGGGGTCACTTCCGGTTTGATTTGGGGTCACTTCCGGTTTACCTGAGGTCACTTCCGGTCTATTTGGGGTCACTTCCGGTTTAATTTGGGTCACTTCCGGTTCGTCTGAGGTCACTTCCGGTTTATTAGGGGTCATTTCCGGTCTAAAAAGGTCACTTCCGGTACATTTGGGGTCACTTCCGGTTTGATTTGGGGTCACTTCCGGTTTACCTGAGGTCACTTCCGGTCTATTTGGGGTCACTTTCGGTTTGATTTGGGCCACTTCCGGTTCATTCTGGGTTCATTGGTGGCACTTCAGGGTCATCCAAGATGGCCGCCACACTGGAATTGGGGGTCAAGGGTTGAATTGTGTAAGCATAGTGGAAGTGGGGGTGAATGGGAGTGAATGTGGGAAGAATAAGGTGAATTAAGTGAATAAATTTGGAATGGGTTGAATCTGTTGAAAAATGTAGAAATGAGAAGGGAAAAAGGAATTGGGTGTGAATTTCAAAATAAAAGATGTGAAGTTTTTGGTAAGTGGGAAGTTGTGGAATAGGTAGAAAAATGATGAACAGTTGAAAGTTGGAATGGGTTGAATCGGTTGAAAAATGTAGAAATGAGAAGGAGAAACGGAAATATTGGAGAATTGGGTGTGAATTTCAAAATAAAAGATGTGAAGTTTTTGGTAAGTGGGAAGTTGTGGAATAGGTAGAAAAATGATGAACAGTTGAAAGTTGGAATGGGTTGAATCGGTTGAAAAATGTAGAAATGAGAAGGGAAAAGGAATTGGGTGTGAATTTCAAAATAAAAGATGTGAAGCTTTTGGTAAGTGGGAAGTTGTGGAATCAGTAGAAAAATAATGAACAGTTGAAAGTTGGAATGGGTTGAATCGGTTGAAAAATGTAGAAATTAGAGTAGAAAAACGAAATTTTAGAGAATTTTGGTTGAATTTCAAAATAAAAGATGTGAAGTTTTTGGTAAGTGGGACGTTGTGGAATAGGTAGGCAAAAGATGAACAGTTGAAAGTTGGAACGAGTTGAATCGGTTGAAAAATGTAGAAGTTAGAGGTGAAAAACGAAATTTTGTGAAAATTTGTCGGAATTTTTAACGTGAAAACGTGAAATTTTCGAATTTGGGAATTTTGGGAATGTCGAGAATCCTTCCGAATGTGATTAGAATGTGCTGAATGATGTGAATTTCAAATTGGAACGACGTAAATGTGAAATGTCGAATGTGCCATTAAGAATGAATGGGGAAAAATTTGTCGGAATTTTGGGAATTTTGCGGAATCGGAAAATTTTCGGAACGAGCAAAATACAAGCGCTCGTCGCGTGAATATTTGGAATACGTGAAAAGTGGAATGGAGTGAATCGGATGAATTATGTGGAAGATGAAACGTGTCAAAAAAGTGTGGAGAAACGTAGAGAATAATAATAATAATAATAATAGAGAATGGTGTAGAATAACATATGTGTGAAGGCCTTCGCCTTCACACAATAATAATAGAGAATGGTGTAGAATAACATATGTGTGAAGGCCTTCGCCTTCACACAATAATAGAGAATGGTGTAGAATAACATAAGTGTGAAGGCCTTCGCCTTCACACAATCATACGTGTTTAAACCCTTTCGTGCAAAATCATGATGTTATTCCTCAGTGTTTTTTTGCTTCTTCTTTGACATTAAAGCAAACCCCCAAAACAAAGCACTGCCATGTACAATATCTTGCAAGAAGTCAGTTTGGAGAGCATGAAAGAATTACCTCAGTGCTTGTTCTGTTTTGCTTTGGCTTTAATCATAACTGTTGAGAATTTCTTTCCCATTTCTATGCAACCACTAACAATGTGGAAATGTTTCTTAAAACATAGCCAGTGCAGTTAGTTATTATAATAGCAAGGGAGATGTTAAAGGTCCAATTTAAACACTCACTTAGGCTAGCAAGTCTGGTTTAACAAAGCACTGCACATTTGCAATTAAGTATGAACTGGTCCAATGTGCATCGAATCGAGTCCGTAATTTTGTGTTCGACTCAATTTAAAACCTGCACTTTGCCATGGTTGAGGAAGAACAACCTACTACATTATTATATTACATTCAGAAAATATGAAAAGTAATACTGGGAAAAAAATACATTGTTCCGCATTTGTTAGTAAGTTCGCAAATTCATGAAATGATTATAAAGTTGCCATCACAACCAACGATTGTTACACAATTCTAACATCTCACCCTGTCTGACTGTGTGGAAATAAAACCGAGAATTCTTCACTTAATGACTCGGAATAGTTGACATCTGATCTTACTTTAGCTGAAACAGCATTGATTTTCCTTGTGTTAGCCTTAAGGCTAAATAGTGGCAGTGGGCTGCTATTAGCGCCGCGCAAATGGGGTTATTCCCAACACGGATCTCTTCTATAAAATAAGTGTGATTTCCCCCAAAAAATCTATGTAACATGGATGTGGTTATCTGGCTGATTTGTGAAGGCAAGAATATATTTTCAAATTCTGTTCCTTGAGTCTGCTTCAAAACTGGCAATTGCTGAAACGAGGCTTTGTCCCGAGCTTCTACTTGTATTGTTGAAGATAAACACTGTATGGTAATTCATCTTCTTTTTTTTTTTTTTTTTTAAGATGGCGCACAATTATTATTTCTTTAATTTAAATCTTCAATAAGCACTGTAAAATGATCAATTTTTCACATGTGTACAAAAGTATGTACACAGGTCCACTCCACAACGTTAAAAAGCCAGAAGAATAAAAATTAATGTCCTGTTGCTCATGCTCAAATCTAGCTAGGTTGGATAGAGTAGCTTGCCAAAGGCATTTTATCTTCTTTTTTTTCGCTTGACTCAGTGAGATTACAAAACAAGTCCCAAAGGACCTTTCAAGTGCTGGCAAAGCAAAACTACCACACTCTCGTCCAAGCGACCCCAAAGAGCGGCTTTCTGCCATGACATTCATTTGCTCCCCTTTCTCTTGAAGAATCTACTTGAATCGGCCCATAGGAGGTGTGAGACGAGAAGCCGCATGATGTCTGCGGCCTCGACTCTCGTGGCTAAGCGCTCTGCTTGCATCAACTTGCCTGCAGCAAGCATATTGAGTTGCTGTTTCTATGACCACACTTCAGACTACAGCACCTTTGAAATACTGCAAAGGCTGATAAAGCTTGGCCTTCTTTCTTGGTTCATATTCCAAGTCACCAAATACAAATCTGCATCAGTGGTGGGTACCACTCAGAGCGCTTTTATCTCTTGTAATCCCAAAGGAACACTGAAATACATCTTCATATCCAACACGCGCTAATACGAGGGACCCGCTAAATAAATCAGCTTCTTTGAATCCCAACTGTGACCAAGCAAAACACATTTCTTTCCAAAGGACGAAAGAAATTTGATACTCCAAATTTTCTCCCGAATTGAGTCGCTTTGACTAAAATGACTGGAGCTCTGACTGCTATCAGTTGTATCTGAGTGCTTCGCTCGGCAAACCTCACACTCGGTGAATTCCTTTACTGTCTGAGCATTTAATAATATGTCAATGTGTCAAAGTGGTTGAGTGCAGCAAATTGGCAGACACGAGAGAAAAAAATAAAAAGACACAAGTTCTCAGTGTCTAGGAAGAGAGATTTGATCTCGGGGCGGGGCAAAAAGGAAATAATGTCATGTTTGCAAAAGGAGAACCGCAGTTACATATTAACGTCAAATCCAATACTGTTTCAGGGCATTAGAGAATAGTTTTTCTAATGGATTGCGGACCACAAACTGGTGGTATAAAACAGCAACCGTGAAAGTGCGAACTGGATAAGCAATAATAGCATCCAATATTAAAATATCCACTGGACTGGAAGCCACATTAAGCAGCTGTGATTTTAATTATTACACCACTCGCGGACGTTTGACAGCTCTTTCCTCTGGTTTTCATCACGCCGCATCTGTCCTGGGGCTACGTACTAAAAAGGCTGATCTCCCTCCAGAACAGACACATTTGATGACAGCTGCTGAGGTGTTGCTTGTTTCGCTGACAAATGATAGAGTTTATTATCAGACAAATCTTGTTTATTTGAGAGTGGCAATATTCATATTGGAGTATTGACTCAATATTTGTATGACTTCCTTTGTAAGCCCACCGATGAAGCGGTTCCGTTTACCAAGGCCGTTCATACCTTGAATTGTTATTTTCCCGTTTCTCTATTGAAGGCTTCCTTTGCTATGATTTCTATCTAGAAGCCCTCTGGGAAATTGCTGGCCGCCTCGCAGATAACCGACACGTGTTGCAAATTGGCACGTTTCTTGACTCGATGAAAAATAAATAAACTTACAAATGCTTGAGCGATTGATGTCGGACTAATGTGGGGGAGGGAGCCTCTCGTGCGCTGGTAGGAGGGCGAGAAGAAGGGTGTCTCTCTTCGCTGTCTCCAAACATGGAGACATTTTCTTCACGGCGCTCGCCAAACAAAGTTAGCGTCTCTTTTTCTGAGGCCAGACTGAGTCATGTACAAATTTGCTATATTTGTTTCAACACAAACTGATTTTCTAATGATGGCAGCCATCCGTTTTCCACTGAGATTGCGCTCCTCAGCACTGTCATCACTTGCCTTATGCTCGCTATTAGCCGTGACGGATTGGCTAATTTGATGGCAAAACAAAACAATAATAGCAACAGAAAAGTAAAAGCGGGTTACCTGTGGGGACGGGACAGCTTGGATTTGGCGGAGATTGTGGAAAAATGTCATACTACACTGAAGGCAAAAACTATCTTAACACAGGTAAACATTAATATTCAATTTTTTTTTCACTTTTAGCCGGTACAAATATTATATCAGTATCTTATTTGCTTATAAACAGGCATAAACTAAAAATAAAAAAATGATACACTATCTGGTATTATTATCTTCATCTTGACGTTTGACATTCAAGGCCAAAGATGAGCAATTCTAATGCTTTACAATTTTATTAAGTATTTAACATTGTCAGCTTTGAATCTATTAATTCAATCCATGATGCCTTGTTTGTAGAAGGTGATAAATCCATTTTATGGTGGTTTCAGATGAGACACAACACTGAATTATTAAAGAGCCAGGCTTAAGAAGTAAGCTTGGTTTGCTCGCTTCATTTTGAGCCACTCACAAATGCGTTCAAAGAGAATCTAAGAGATACTTTAAAAATAAAACTGTAAGTCTAACGACAAATCTTTTCATAATATTCACAATGAGTGTTTTTCCTCACAACTGTAAAATACTATTCGTCGAGAATGCTGATGAATAAAGGCGACCTTGTGGTGACAGAATATTTTTGAAGTACTTACTATGTGCAGCTGGAGATAGTCGCCGAGCCCATGGGTGCTCTCCACGCGAACCAAGATGGCGTCCTTCTGCAAGCTGCTGAAACCCACGGCCAGCCGGTCGGCCCGGGTGCTCGGCCGCTCATTGGGCGCCCAGGTAAACGTGATAAGCGCGCCTCCTTTCCCGAATATGTATGTCGTTCCAGCTGTGGGTGGAAAGAGTAAACAAAACCGCTTTGTTTGTTTCCTTCATTCTGACAACCTTTTTTATTTCTTTTTAGGTGAGCTCCAGCAAGTGCTTTCACAAATTCACCAGCCACAACATTAGATACAATAGACTGAGATTATTCACAAGTCCTATTAATATTCAGTTTTGCTGTTCTTTCATCTTGGTGTTATTTTTCACCCATTTACAGGTGATGCACAGTTGGCTTTCTTTTATCTTTACATATGGCAATTATAATTGTTTTTAACACAATTACGTTGAGCTGAGAATGAGTTATAGTGTTGAATATTTTTCTTTTAATTATATGGCAACGATAAGGTATTTTCTTGACTTGTAAATTCCCCTGCGTCCGACTGCCTCAAGCTGTCTTGTTTTAATTATCTTTAGTTCACAGCAGCTATTTTCACATCGCAAAGCAATTCTTATATTTTCTAATTTGTGTCATATATTTGAAGGTTTAATTACTGCTTTGTTGATGTTAAATTCTTCACACTTTTGTGGCTCTTTTACGATTCCTTCGCTTTTATAAATGCTCAGACAGTACGGCGGAAATGCTCGTTATTATGTTGTAGTGCTTAAACAAGCGTTTGAGTCTGTCAGATGGATATTTTTCAAAAGGTGAATCAATAAAGCGAGGCGGGAAGTAACACTTGAGAACTAATTGAAGCTTCAATTCAATGCATGAAGATTTAAGTAGTCTTCAGCACGGTGTAATGGCCAGTTGCCACAAAGGTTCCTTATTGATAGCGGCTAACTGCTGCCTGATACTCAAAGACCTCCAAAGGCTTGAAAATTACTTTGTACTGACTTTGAATTTAATTAGAGGGCAGGTTCTCACACTGTGTGGTTTTCTTTTTTTTCCCCTTACATGCTAATCTTAATTAATATCGCGGATTTGCAGTCAAATGTGAGTCTGCGACATGATGGAGTCGCAGTAAGTGAGCTCTATTGCTTTCTTTCTTGGACTGAATGTAATCTGCATCTGGCCTCACTATGCTCTCCATTTGATTCAGTGAAATCACTGTTCACTTTTTTTTTTCTCCACTTCAGACTGCTTTGAATTATTCACACAATCTTACATTCCTGCTGGGGCATGTACGTAATTACTATAGTGTGGATGAAATGCTTGAGTTTCACGTCCTGTTCAATTTGTAGCAGCAATATAGTCATCTCAATGTAATATTTTACTGACAAGACATGGATTAATTAAATGAATAAAATGCACATATTGTTGATTAATTTCTTCATTTTTAATTTATCATTCTTATTTTTTTACCTTTTACACATTTTTGTTTTACTAATTAAATTAATTTACTATTATCATTATTAATTTCTTTACTCACTTTTACGGTGAGTGTGGACACAGACATAAATATAAAAATGTTTTCTAGAGGTGACAGGCACAGAAAATGGAAATCACAACACCACTCTTCAATTAACTTTTTTTTTTTTTTTAAAGGCAAAAGTCATCCATAATGTTTTTTCTGTTTACTCCTCTGAAATTACCAACCCCAATGACCCAAACCCCAAATCCTCTCGGTCATGTTAAAGTGACCGTCAGTCATGCTTTCTCCATTTTTCCAAGCCTTTACTTCAAAGCATGTGTGTTTGACTTAAGACACGCATTTACACTTTTGCTTATTGAAGTACTAAATCCAGTGAGACAGCGAGTCGCTTGCATCCAATGCTTAGCGGCACATATCAATCTTACGTTTCAAAAACACATCCCGGCAAACTTATTGCTTAGAGTCACAACAGCTCCACGGGTAAATGACTACCAATTCCCGAGATGCATTGGAACAAATACAAATGTATGCACAGGCTAAGTGTTATTGAGAAAGGATGGATGGCTATAACAATTGCAGAGGAGAATTTTATAGACTTGAAATTGATGGCACAATGCTATTGTACATCCAAAATCCTTGGTTACATGCATCTTAAATGTGATAAATCAAGTAGGAGACAGTAAATTCCAAATTCACATGCAAATTTCATGCATGATAAATGCAAATTTCATGTATGATCAAATTGACATGTCCCATTATAACTCAACAAACAAACAGCATTGGAAAAACCCCAGCACTTGCCTTCAGGCTTGGGGGAGGTAAATACCGTATATAATGGAACAAATGTGCACACCAAAGCTGGCTCCTACACATGTAAAGCATCACCAATCTAATCCCAAGTGTGAGCTCATGCTTGGTAGCATGCGTCACACGCACGTCGTAAGACTCATCAAGTGATGGACTCATCTGGATTTTACAGGAGCCGTCATGCTCTAAATAATTTGCTCCAAATACCCTCAGTTGCTACGTCTGTAACATTATGGATGTGTTTCTGCGCCACGTTGCATTGACTACCCACTCAAAAATATTCCGTCCTTTGTGCTCTCGGCCTAGTGAGTGCACAACAGGCGAGGCAATGAGCGATAGGCTACGCGCGCTGGTGGTAATTTGCATCACGCCTCACTGTGATGTGAAGACAGGAAAATAAAAAATAAACAGAGCTTCCTGACAAAAACAACCAGATGATTCCAGCATCTCAAATGAGCGACTGTTGGCTTGTGCAGATGTTTTATGTATGGGATAAAGTTAATAATGAATCATTCAAAATAAAAATGGCATGAAAACAAACCACCAAGACTTTGGGGCATTTTATCCAGTCCTTGAGACTTGATTAGATCAGTGATTTCGCACTGCTGTGCTGTGTAATTTCACTTAATTGGTCTAAAAATAATTTTTCTTTCCATTTGCCATCAATGCTCTACTAAAAATTATACCACAGTACCAAAGATTTGCAAACGTCACATGATCAAACCCAGGAAATTGCTTAGCAGTAAAATGGTTGCACCCTGGGATGGATGGCAAAGTATTAATCAGAATGCCGTTTCGAGGCACAATAAATATATTATCCTCAAGAGAATCTATGACTTGATTAAGATTGAGAAACACCAAATTTCAAATTTACAAATACCACCTCTAAAATAACAAGACTCCATTTCGATGGCCACTGTCAGGGTGGTATAAATTGAACACTGTGTATAGTACCGTAATTTTCGGACTATAAGTCGCACCGGAGTATAAGTCGCACCAGCCATAAAATGCCCAAAAAACTGAGAAAAAAAACATATATATATATGTATATAAGTCGCTCCTGAGTATAAGTCACCCCCCCCACCCAAACTATGAAAAAAAACGCGATTTATAGTCCGAAAATTACGGTAAATATTTGATGATTGTGCTTGCAGCAGCGTCGAACTGCACTGCAACACACTTGAGTTTTTAAAATAGTATTTGTATTAGATGCTAGTGCATATTCACATAAATGAGTGCACTAGGGTTTAAAAAGAAACTATTTTTACAAGTCGATAAACTTCCCCTAATGACCTATCAGTCCCCAGCAGGGTTAGAATGATAAAATAATCTACAGTACACTGTGAAATCATTATGCAGAAAACAGAGCAACACAGAATTTAATAGGAGGTAAAAAAAAAAAAAAGCTGATCGATTAGAAATATAAACACACATTAAACTCGAAAACTGTGAGTTAATTCTTGAGATTTATGGAGAGATATTAAGTCCGAATTTGTCGTCTGAGTTATGACATTTGAAGCCCACGTCTTTCACGCTCTATTAAATTTGGCTCAGTGAAATGATGAAAATGAATAGTTCAGCCTGAAGCCTGACAGAGAGGACATATGCTAGTCACTGGAAACGACGGAGTAAGAAAGTGGCTTTGGCGAAGCACATCGAGGTCTTCAATTAAGGGCTCCACGGAAGATCTGATAAGATGATGTGGCTGGTCCACAAACCTTGGCTGCGTAATAGCAAAATGATTGTTTGGGGTCATATCTGTTAGGTGCAAACACTCAAAGGATGTGCTTTGATAATCATGTTAACATACTCCTAAACTTCACTTTTTAGCCTGTAAAAATGAAATCCCGAGATGCTGCGTTGCAATTGATAAGGGATTTAATATTTACTTTTATTGGAACACAGGAGTCTCTCCTTATCTCACATAATTCCCCCCCCCCCTCGATTTTATTATTGTTTTTATGAGATTTTTTTATTTATTATAAATGCGGCTGGCGCAGCACACCCAATTGTCTGCAAAGGAAAAAATAAAATAAAATGACCTCTAACTAGCAGACAAAAATGTCAAATTTAATTTGGATAGTATTCTCCGTGCTTTTACACTGTCTGCTTGTTCACCTACTGTTGCATCAAGGGCCACTCGGGGGTTTCGTCATAATGGTTTGAAAATGTTGCCTTTGTGAGAAAGGACAACCTATATACTCTTTGTGCTTTCGACAGTACATCTTGCAGGCTTGAAGGGGAAAAAAAAATCTTGCACTGCTCTCCCTTTCAGCCAAAGCAAACACAATCCTACTCCTCTTTTATTGGAATGGGCCAGCCTCTTAATCGTCCTCATTAATGCAAATGCCAGACCTCAGTAGACATTTCAGATACAAGACATTTCCCTGGAGTGCATCAGAATAGTTTTTTCTTTTTTAATGACAGATGATATGCCCATGTTTTAAATGCTGGAAGCCTTGTTTAGTTTATTATTTTATTATATTTTATATTAATATATTATTTTATATTATTTTAGTATTGCATCATAGCAGAACCAATTCAATGTTCTCCACCTATAAACATGCAAATCCTGATTTTTGAATCTTTAATTTCTCAACAAATCTAGCATAAAATGACAAGATTCAGGCTTCAGAGCGGTTGATATCTACAAATGAGTACTGTTTGGGGAAGGTCTCTACTGAGTCCCCTTTTCTAGGGCAAGGATAGTTTGGCAGATGGTGAACAGTTCTTCTATCTGTTTATTGCCACTCCCAACTGCTTTCTACTGTCAGATTAAACATAAAACAAAAAGAGTTGCATTTTTTAAAACAACATCATAACTGCTTTAGAAAAGTCCATCGGTTTGATACTTGAACACAAAAGGTGCAGCTGCACATATAGACAGACACCGTAACAATAGTCACTGGCATATATTCTTTATCCTCCAAAAAAAAGACCAATATCACAGCAGTGTATGGAGACACTTAGATGTGATTTAAAATTCTGTTCTTGTCTCTCCAACTCAGCTGCAAACAGCATAATGTGCTTGAATATAAAACACATGCAACCTTTCCCAAACGCCTTTAAATAGACCACCACTCATGCATCACACCTCAAGTCAATTTCATGTGTTCATGCCTGTGGTGGAATATATTCATGCTTGGAGTCATCCCCCACACATCTGTTGAGATGCTGATGCCTTAACCAAAAGAAGCGAGCTCGTCTGCATTTTAAGAGAAAAGCAACTAAACACCATCCTCACAATTAAAAGCACAAAATAATGTGATGACCTTGTCGAGACTTTTCTATCCAATTTGCAAAAGCGCTCTCCTCAACGGATTGTTGATATCATTCATATTCCTTTGGTGAAACTCATTTCAGAGTCATTGCAGTGCCGCAAAGCTTGTTGTTTATATGTGATGTTTTTTTTTTTTTTAAATTGTAGCTCTTACATTTATTACAATTTCTTTTCCATAACAGCAAATGTGCCATTTTATTTCGGTCAAATCTACCTTTTATTTTACACTTATATTTACTTGCCAGGCAGTTGTCTAAAGTAATTCCGATAATGAGATATAATAAAAAAGCACAACAAGCCGAGATTTTTTTTCAAACTTGTTTTCCGTGTCTGTTGCATATCACACCGTGTTGTGTTATTTCTTTTTCTACTTATCCTCTCTGCTAAAAAAGGAGACTTCTTTTTTTTTTTTAACATGTCTTTTTGTTTGGAGTTTTTCTTTTTTAAATTGCTGCCTGGGGAAACGTACAATATGACCTGGAATAAATACTGTCTTTTTGTACCTTTTATCTCCCGTGTCCACATTTGATACATTTTCTTTCTTTCTTACAGCTCCGGCAGAAAGAAAATAAATTGAAGATGACATGCTTTCTATTCAGTTCGTTTTGTGCTTACCCTGAAAGGCTCCCCAAAAGCCATTTCCCCCAAGTTGCTCAACTGTCTGCTTGTAGCACTTTGTTCCAAGAATGTGTGGAATAATTCCACTGAGTGTCAGCATGTGTGTGGGGGTGGGGTGGGTGGGGGGTGGGGGGGTTAGGGTTAGCACGAAGATGAGGTCACCTACAGGCCAATCCATGCTGAGTTCCAGTGGAGTGCGTATGTGGTCCACCACACAGGGAGTCATAGCATGGTCAAGTCTTTTACAGTCCAAGTGGGAAGAGGTTAGCTCAGCAAAATACTGCGTAATGACAGCCGTGAAGCAACACGGATGTCAAGAGGCCCCAACTACTTGAGGGTGATAACCCACCACTGCAATGACCTCAGGAATTTGGATCAGCAATAAAAAGTAGGCACTAATACGTGACAACGTTGGAGGGAATCCAGAGGGGAAGAAAAATGTTGAATATTTGAAAATGTGAACATCACACAACCTGTAGCTGTCACCTCAATGTCCTCAAACGATGTTGAGTCTCTTCACCGATTTTGTCTGTCACATTTGTATCGAGGGTCATTTCAGATTTAGGTTGGCACAAATCCCGTTGCTATTTGGCTGATTTGAGATATTCTTCCAGTATCATGGTAACCTTCTCAATGGATGGACATTTCATTATCTAGTGCACTCAGGTAGTGTCGTTTTTGGACAAATGGAAAGTATATTTCCATTACTAGCCAGATATGGACTTTTAACCTTTATAGACCGACGTTAAGTGAAGGCTGGCAGCAGGTTGTAATGGTCTGTGCACAGTGGAATCATTTTGTGCTTTATGTGTGATTTTTTTTTTTTTTTTTGTTCGACACTGAAAGTGAATTTTAAAGTAATTGCCTCATTGCATAATCTTTTAGTGCAGCTATGCTTCTATCAACCTGTCAGTCAGTGGAAAATGTTAACTCTGGTGTTCCATTCAGAGAATAAAATTGTTTCAAACAAAGGGTTGCAACGACTGGAAGTAATGTACTCTTTGCTTAAGGAGGCTTTTCAATGCTAATTCACCAAGTTTGACACTTATATGTGTATAATGACAAATCCTTTTCAAATTCCAAACATTATGATGAGCTGTGGATTCTAAACCAAAGCATTTGTGTTGCACTCAATCAAAGTCGTTGCTGTGAAGCATGCAGAGTCCTTCAGAGGAAGCAGCCAGCAAGCCTGCAATAAGCGTAATTGAAAATTTATCAGTGAGTTCTTTGAAGTGTTTTTATTTTTCAGGTCGGCTTGATCATGTAAAATCCCCATCCATAACCATTTAGCTGTGATAATAGCGCTGATGTAATTGATCACATTTTGAGCCCCCCCCCCCCCCTTTTTTTTTTTTTTAATAAAGGCTGACAGATTTGTTCCGTTGAAAAAGACGACAAATCCACTGGGGACATAAAAGTGAGCGTTTCAAAGTGCAATCTGAAAAGGGGCTCTGCTAGTGTCGGCGCTTTGAGTCGAGTGATTTTGAGAAGCCCCGTCAGATTGATGTTAATTGTAGAGGATAGGTCATTTCTTAACAGCCTTCAGCTGCACAAAGAGCATACTTTGCCGTAATTGAGTTCCTCAAACAAAAAAAACGCTCCATCTGTGATGTGACAACACAAACAGGCCACAATTGATTCTGCTCGGCGGCAGGCTTGGCGAAAGGCGACATTGGGGAAGCGCGACTGATGAGATGTTGATGTGCTTACAGAGTGTTTAATCATGCACGAGCCGCAGCACATGCAGCATATAATTATCCAGTATGAAAGAGCTCAGCATTTTTTTTTTTTGCGGCCAAAAATGATGCATAAATGACATATGGCTTACCATGGCCCCCTCTGGTGAGAAAGGGCATCCTGTTGATGGCAATAGGAACAGTGCCATGCTTGTTGTGGAAATGGTGGACGTGGTGCGTGGTGCTGAGACTAGAAGACACACGTGCCGTTCCGGTTTGGATGGGCAGCACGATAATCAAGGCCAACCAGAGGGCCAGCCTGGAACAGTAACTTAGGCCCATGCTAAGGCTCCAGCCTGAACAGGTCCTCCCAAGGGGGGGTGCCAAGAGTCTACCCATCACTTCCGCACGGGCCCAAGACCCGCCACTTGACCACGTTTTGGTCTTTTGGAGTCCCACTAGAAGACCACAGGGCATCTCAGAGAATCGAGGACATTGCGTTTTATAATCCCTTTGCAGGCTCGGGGACTTGGCAGCAGATCATAAAAAGAA